>NW_023144627.1:1875578-1900512 GCF_012932325.1 Thrips palmi | reverse complement strand
CCTTGACAGTTCACCGCCAATTGCCTCCGGCTTCTCGTTCAAAATTTCAATTAAACAATATTTAAATGATCCCTTCGTTATCATTATCTTTAAAGCCTTTTCCCAAAGTTTTGAGCCAAGCGATTCAGCGGTTTCACTAATAAGCACGTGCATTGCAAACAATGGGGCAACAAATTGTTCCTGCTCAATAGAAGTGGCTGTAGTATCATGTCCTTGAAGAGCACATATCATTTTTCCCAATTTTTTTTCGAACTTTTTCATAGAGCTGGCGTACTTTCGGAACGATTTATCAATCAGCAAATTGTCCCAAGAATTGAAAGTTACCCCGAACAACTTGTATTCTTTGTGGAATGCACTCAGATAGTTGCGCACAGCGCTCTTAATACTAATAGGTATTCGATCATCACCGATTGACACTTGTACCGTATCTTCTTTGATCAAATTGTGGATATTATTCAGATGTCTTTCAATAGATTTCTTTTGTAATGGTTCATTTACTTGTAATCTTTGAAGCAGTACATTGTGATCGTCTAAGCAAAAGTTTTTTTCTGAGTCAATACCAATTGCTCCTTCGTACAATAGTCCTAAATCTTCATCAGATATTTCCTTAATTTTCTCTAGACCCCAAAGAGAACGCAAGGAGCGTAAAGCACTTAGCACACATTGCACTTCTTCCACCGCCTTTGTAGATAAGTCTCCAGAAGCATCATTGCTCTCACATATTTGAGTCACCATGTTACCACATTTATCACAATCTTGCTCCTGATAGTGACGATGACGAACATAAGGCCTTAGTTCATTCTTGATGGTTAGTAGCTTGTTGGCTCTTTCGATGTCATCGCTTTCCCTTTCCCATTCTATGAATGTTTCGAAAATGCGTCTCATTGCTGGTCCTGGTATCACCACAAGTTTTTGATCATCATTGTCACTGGAAGAGTAGTCGCTCTCGTTGAAGTTGTCTTCATTTTCACTTTTATCATCATCATTATGATCCCAATATGCATCCAAAATTGGTGCCATGTATTTGAGATACCGAGACACCATAAAATTTTCGTCTTCCTCCGGCGTCTTTCTAAATCTAGCAATTGAACCATTTCTTACGGCATTAAAGCCTTCACCTTGAATCTCGTCAAGGTAGATGTGGAATGTTTCAAATTCTTGGTTTACCTCTTGAAGTATATCATCTAGTGTTTCCTTTGTGGATGAGACGGTTGCCTCCGCAGGTGCCTCTTCTAAGTACTGGTTGAACTTAAGAGCAATGGAATACTTGTAGATTGAATGCAAAGCATATGAGACATTTTCCTTGATATCTTTCATGTGAACCTTGTGCGGGGCATGCACGAGACGATTCCTCAGAGTAATAAGTTTACTATTAGGTCCCTTTTTACTTTCTACAAGTGACATTTTTGGATACACATTTAAAAGTAGATCAAATACGATCTCATTGCTAATTTTTTTGGCATCCTGGTCGTTTTTCGCACTGTCAACCAGCCTCTTTACGTTGTTTGAAAATCGACTCAGAAGATTTCCAGGCAACGAAGAGGTCCTTGCACGTCCTCTCCGTTGTGTTTCACGTAGGTGCAATGAACAATCCTCTGGAACGCTGCTCTCCTCTATGCGTTCAGTAAACTTGTACAAAGTAGTAAAAAAAGTTTTTACCGATGTATTGTCATCCAAATAATTGAAAAAGTCTTCGGGTTCAAGAGGAACATCGCGTTGGCCTTTAAATACGTCTTCACGCATTGTCCATATTCGGTCGTATTGGTTCTCTGTCATGAAGCTCTTAAAGTATGTCTTCCGCGCGTGCCTTACCAGAGAATCGAAATTCGACCGGATTCGAGGAAATGTATCCACTACTGCAAATGTATCCAGAAATTGCATCAATACCAACACGTTTTCATGATCAAAACTTGTATTCTCTTTCACCTGGTTCAATGCTAGTTTTACGTTTTTAATCCTCTCTGAACTATTCCTTTTCTGGTCTATTATATTAGCCAGAAATGTTTTACCTTCTTCATATTTCTGTTCAGCTTGAACCTCCTTCTTATCTTTTGACTTTTTGAATTTTTTGGGAGGGTCCGAGGGTGGAGGGTAGTGAGTCAACCAAATATCTTTCACTTTCACCAATGTCAATAAAGCTGGTCTACCTTGGAATTCTGAACTCTTCAAAGAAGCATCATCAAGAGATATCTCACGACCGTTGGAAAAGACGGAGATCCATTCTTTCTTTTGTTCATCAAGGTATAACTTTTCTTCAATTGCGTCGTCAGGCCTCTTTTTATTGTGTGGGAAGAGGAAGTGAAGAATCTCTTTCACGTCCTGAAGTTTCAGCGCACATTCTTCTCCTAGTTCTGTTGCTGTGACAAAATCTAATAGCTTGTCATTCTTTCTTTCCTCGGATTTCCTAAGGTTTAATAATCTTTTCTTGTTCAGGTTTTCCAGTTTTTGTTCTGTTTCCTGAATAATGCGATTTCCTAGGTCAAATAAAAATTTGGCATGCGTGACAATACTGTCGTCTTGTGGTAAATCACGACATTTCTCCACTTCGTCCATTTTACCTGCGAAAATAAATAAATATCAAAACATTGCAGCAAAAGAAGCAATACGAAATGCAAACGCACACACACATTTGCGGATAAATTGGCAATAAATTGGCACCATGACATCATTGTTGACTGCGGATGTGGTGTCCTTATTACTGCAAATGTATCCGCAGATTTTCTCTGCCACCATCCATGACCGCTCTTTCCTTTGCCATAGACATCCATCCAGTGCTGTATTTATTAATGGACCAAGATAGGGACGGGTGATTTTTCGATTAATCGCAGGTGCGACAATATTGGTTTTTGAACCTCGATGATTAATCGTAAAACCGCAAAAAGCCGCAAAATTGCAACAATCGCACCGTGCATGGATTTCGCGACCGCTACCGAACGAGGCTGGCGCGTGTTGTCGGTGCCACTAGCCTGCCATTTGACCACTCAGGTAAGTATTTGTTTAGGCGCGTTTTAAAAGGATTTTGTGCCATAATGGGTAGTATTTAAGTTTTGTTGCGATTTTATGCGATTTTGCGACTAATCACATGAAATCGCGATATGTGAGAAATCGCAATCGCGATACTAAAATTTGGAAATCACCCGTCCCTAACCAAGACCAAGACAGCAAGGCTTGGTTAACAAGAAAAAGGCCCAAAATTATTGCCTTATCGTCCAGATCCCGGTTCCCCAAAACCTTAAGAATTACACTGGACCGATTCTCCATCTGAAAGACCGACGGAGAAGTTCCTGAACAGAAGTTCTGATCCATTTTCGCGCGCCCTTGATAGGATTTTTAATAAGCGATTTCTGATTGTCTAACAGAAATCGGAAAACCAACTAAGAATTTTCTGAAAGATAGGCCTGAGTGCTAAGGGTTCTGGTTGCCGAGGAATTAAAGTGCTGCAGAGTAGGGCGAACTCCCTTTCACATGTCAAGGATTTACAGTTCCATGCCCATACTTAACGCGTTACTCCAGAATCGGTGTTGTAAACTTTCTGTTATCGTTCACATGCTATACAGGAAGGTCAATGTCTGGAGACTGCAGCGCACGGATATCAGAGCCAATCAGAAAATTTCTAAATGCCAATCAGAAAGCAAGAATTTTCAGATTGGTAATCAGAAATCAATCAGAATATCAATGACGAATTTACTGAATTACAATGAGACATCGGAAAATCGCTCTGAAAGTTTCCTTTTATCAGATTGTTGTTCAGAGATTTCCTGATTAGAAATCAGCTGTTGTCGCACAACAGCCCTTTTTTTAAAATTGAAGCTTAAGTTATTTGCAAAAGAGGTGCAGAAAATAAAAAAGTTTTCGATGTACACTCTTAAAACCTTACGAAGTATTTTGAGCATACGTATAACAAACTAAAATACTTAGTATTTTCTTTGCAGGCTTACGTATGCTCAAAATACTTTGTTATACAAACTACTTTTCTTTGTAAGGCCCAAAATGGTTTAGTGTAGCCACTACAGACATTTCTTAACGCCTCTGCTGAAAGGTATCTGACCCCTAACCTACATTACATAATCTGAAAAGTAAAAGGTTACATAGGTTTGGAAGGAAAATCATTGCTAATGAAGAGACTGTTAAGTACACTGATACATTTTTTTCTGAATTTCCAGACTAATTTGAGTGAAGTACATTTACAAGCTCATTATTAATCTGCAGACTCGTCTTGGTCTGAAAATGAGGTCTTGAAAGTCAGACATGGCCAGTCCAAAATTTTGGAACATGTTGTGTGAATTCGTACTGCCGCAATCGTGCGGAAAGGGCAGCCTTTCGTATAGTCGACCCAGCCAAAGGTCTCGCTTCTTCCGACCGTTAAAACTGCCCCCTCCACCGCGAAAGTCCTCCCGCACCAGCCCCCGCGCTCCCCCCGGCCCTGTGGAGGGGGCATTTGTAACGGTCGCAAGAAGCGAGACCTTCGGCTGGGTCGAGCGCGACTCCTTGAAAAACAAGGACGGTTTTTGAAAAACAAGGAAAGATGAAACACTTCAAGGAAGTTCCTTGGAAGTGTGCTCTCATTTCAAGGAGGCTCCCTTGTTTTCTTGACCAAACTTGGTTTCTAGGTGAGCCGGAACCACCTTAACTCAAATTTGAAAGGAGAAGTCCCGGACTCCCAGGAGGTTCGTGGCCAGAGCTCCTTTGACCTCGAAAAAATCACGCTAAATGTCCTTTTTGGTGGAAAAACGAAGATTTTTGGCACTTTTGAGGCTAAATTACTGCTTCATTTCACATATTAGCCCATGGCATGTGTTGACATTTTTTGATTGTCTTGTTGAGACCCATCCATTTCTATAAAGAGATGTCGATTCGGCCAATTTTAGAACTTCGCCCTACCGAAATTGGACTGATTTTGATATTTTTGACCCCACTTTTCTGCATAAAATGCAATGATTCAAGTGGAAATATTTGTGCTGCAACAATGATTCATAGCTCGTTGGAAAGGTAATTCAATTCCGCATCTTTTCAGACCTCAGGCGTTTTGATATCTCATCTGGTTCGGCGGCAATACTTAAAAAACCACCAATTTTGGCGTTTTGACCCAGTTTTGAGCCCTCCCCTAAAGCTGATACAATTTTTTCCGGATCAAATGCGACTCGTTAATGATCTTCTACTATCCTAGAGACCCCATTTCCCCAATAAAAACGGGGGGTCAGAAATTAAGATCCACCCTAACCACGAGGCCGCCGTCCAGGCGGAGGAGGAAGTGGTGACTTTTTCGAGGCCAAAGTAGCTCTGGCCGCGAGCCTACTCGGTGTCCGGGACTTTTGACTTCGGAATCGGGTTAGGGGGGTGCCGGCCCACCTCGAAACCAAATTTGGTCCAGTTCTGGCCAGCCGTTTGTCCAGGATGGCGACAAACATCATCTAACGAGGGGTGAATCACTCAGCGTCCTAGTGTACACATGAGTACATGAGTACGCGTGAGTACACCTTGTTTTACTCATAAATTTCACATTTGTAAACGTTCAAAGGCTTTATTTAGCGTTTTATACGCCACTCAACGCCAAATCGGTCGAAAAACCAATGAATTTCGCCCTTTTAAAACTTGTGAGTACACTGAGTACGGACAAATTTGTACACATGAGTACACTAGTGATTCACCCCTCGTCATCTAATCAGCAAAAGAAGTCCAAAAATCCAGATGTTTGACCCCATCCTGGACAAACAGCTGGCCGGAACTTGACCAAATTTGGTTTCGAGGTGGGCCGGCACCCCCTAACCCGATTCCGAAGTCAAAAGTCCCGGACACCAAGTAGGCTCGTGGCCAGAGCTACTTTGGCCTCGGAAAAAACACTACTTCCTCCTCCGCCTGGACGGCGGCCTCGTGGTACGTCCTCGTATCTACGAAAGTACTGGACGTAGAAGAAAACGGACTTCGGCGTTGGCCACTGTGAGACCCGGCAGCCTCAACGGCACGGTGAAACATGGGGGTCGTCATGATGAACCCCAGGGGGACGTCATCGGGGACCTCATGACGTGGTCGACGACGTAACTCGAGCTTTTGCGGACAAACAAGGCGGTTCCTTGAATCGGCAAAGACCAACCAAGGCGTCCCCTTGAAAGTGCACCCCAAAAACAAGGCGGGCCCTTGGCATCCCAGTCCAAAAAAACCATGGGGCATCCCATGAGCCATGGTGGTACATGGGATGCCATGGGCCGATTCTTTCCATGGGAACGATTCCCCGTGATTTTTGGAACAACTTCTCATGGTGTCTAGCGACCCATGGGGAAAGGTACCATGATGCAGTGTGAGTCATGGGTGGCACTTTGTTGCCTTGGCAGAGTCTCTTGCGACTACAACATGATTAGCACGTAGAGACACATGACTCTTTTGAACTGTCACCCCCTAAACTTTTGACGCTACATCCGATTTCGCAATCATATTTTGTCTGGAGGGCACTGTTGAGATGAAATGACCTATAATTGAAAATCAGGCGGAGACTTCAACGCACGAGCAGGACTGCCTTCCCATGGGAAGTCCGAACCCATGGAAAAGTTTGCATCATGGGGAAGGCCCTCCCATGATGATCAGCCTGCACCATGGAAAACAACCTCCATTTTTCATGGCATGCCGCTTGTCCATGGTGCGGAACCGCGGTCTCATGGTATTTCAATGCGCTGTCATGGAATTTGTGTCATGGGATCCCATGCAATCCATGGTTTTTTGGGACTGGGATTTGTCTGGAGTCCAAGAAAATAAGGGACTGGCCTTGGAAAACAAGGGAGCCTCCTTGGAATGGGAGCGCACTTCCAAGTAACTTCCTAGAAGTGTTCCATCTTTCCTTGTTTTTCAAAAACCATCCTTGTTTTTCAAGGAGTCGCGCTAACCGTGAAGGGCCTACTGGGTGGAGTCCACTTTTCCTCTAGAGGGCAGAAGACAAAATGTGAGAAGCGGGCGCGATCCGACGCACGATGGACCCTTCGTAATACAAAAAGATTCTGATCTGTTGGAACTCAGAGAGGCTGAGGGACTTGATCAGGTCATGCGAAGACGAGACCTGTCACTAGCCAGCCGTGGTTTCTCTGAGATAGCCCACAAAATCCCGGCGGATCATGCGGGCTTCCAACAGAATGGCCGAACGCAGACGCCAGCGAGAGGCAACAGGGAAATCCAGTTTAATCGATTTCAGTGTAATATTTTGTTTAAAACTTACATCTAACTGCTACACTCCAAATCTTGGGTGTCTAGAAACTATACGCCTTAGGCGTATGCCACAGAAAAGCGAGCGCCTTAAGGCGCCTTGATTCTAGACGCCAAAGGCGTATACCCCATTGAGCACCTTGTGCAGATAGAAGTCAGCATGTGAACACCCTTAGTCGAAGGAAAGGTGCGTGCATTGTACACGCCCTGGATCATAGGCACTGAGCTCAACAGGACTCAAGGTGCGTAGAATGTAAACACCCCACAGTTGGCTGGAATCGCATTCTAGCCGCTTATAATTAATTTCTCTGCCACTCTTGGTCGTAGAGCCTTCAAATTTGGTGTGTAGCATCTAATAATTGCACAAAATAACTCCCTAACAATATTTTACAATTTGATGAACCTGCGACCGAATCCAAAGAACCCGGGTTCAAATCTCGGTAGGGTTTAGTTGGTCAAAAATTTTGGTGTTGAGATTAGCATCATATCTCATGTTTTTGAGTATGCTGATGCCAAATTTGATATCGAAGTTGGCCTCAGACTTAGATTTCAGTCCCTGTGGGCCCAGAAAGGGCCATTTTTCTACATTTTTGTTTGTTTTGAGGACTTAGTATTGTTTTGAGGGTTATGTTAAAAATACAGTCTGCCTTCTCGTTTTCTCCCACTTCTGGGGCCTCCGTTTTGTCCTAGTCATCCCCACCACTGCGGCCCGGGCCAGGGGGCAGTTCTTTTGTGGAATGCGGATCAAGCAGCTCTCATAATTACTGGACTTTGAGACGCAAAGACTTATAAAATCGCTGCCGAGTAAAGAAGAAAATGATGCACAAAACCGGATGTATAGTGAGTGGAGTGGGTATCGGGCCGCGGTAGGGGATAAATGTTTACGCCCTTAAAGGGCACATTTTTAATGCCTTTGTTTCCTCAGTGCATTCTCCAAAAGAAAAAGCTTGGCGTAACAACTTCAGACCGCGCGCCACTCGCTATGGGCGCGCAGCAGCAGCGTTGATCGTGCGTTTGTGCGCAAGCACGCTCACGGTGCCAACGAGCACACCCGTGACGTCAGCCCACCACTTTTTGACAAAATACAATATTTCGGTGAAAAATAACATTTTTAGAGGCCTCGCGTTTGCGCAAGTTTGCGCAGCTTTTCTCGAATGATCCTTTACCAAGACATGCCTCACGTCAATTTCTAATGTACAGACCTGCTTGATTGGGGTTGATTCGGTAGTAGATCTCAAACTTTATAGTTTTTTACTGATAATTTACGTTATTTGTGGTTAAAAAGGGCGCCGTTTTTGGTCAGAAAAGAAAAACATTAGTGCCATTTGAAAGGTCAGACCTTAAGCTTCAAGAGGAACCCAGCGGAAGTTTGAAACTAGCACTCCAATCGCTCACAAAGTATAAATATAGAACAGCTTATTTTTCGCATCAATTTGGAACTTTTACCGAAGGTTGAACTTTGACGGCATGTAGCGGTCAAAGTATTTGTCGCACGTCAATTCCGAGACCAGATTTGGAATCTGCGGAAAATTTCTTATCAAATACATTTGAAATCGGTCCATTTGGACGACTATCGAAAAGTTATTCTTAAGCGGCTAGAATACGATTCCAGCCCACTGTGTGTTGAGCTCAGTGCCTATGATCCAGGGTGTGTACAATGCACGGACCTTTCCTTCGACCAAGGGTGTTCACATGCTGACTTCTATCTGCACAAGGTGCTCAATGGGGTACACGCCTTGGGCGTCTCGTTTCAAGGCGCCTTAAGGCCGAGGGGGCAAAAACTCGGGATTTTCGTGTACACATGATTCGGAAAACGCAATGATTCGCATGATTCGCGCAATTCACGTGATTTTTAATAATTTGCGTGATTTTTAATAATTTGCGTGATTTTGCGTGGTTTTGTGTGATTTGTGTAGTTGCGCATGATTTAATGACTGATTCTGCCTTATTTCGCGACGCACCAGGGTGATGTTGAGCGTGATTGTATGGAATTGTGTTCGGAAAGAAATGATTTCAGACTGATTTTGCCTGGTTTCGTGTGATTCTGCCTGATTTCGGTCGATTTTAGTGATTTTGGTTGATTGCGGATTGCTTGATTTCGCGAGATTCTCAATGATTCGCGTGTGATTTCGGGGGCCGTGTACACATGATTGCGCGAGTTTTTGCCCCCTCGCTTAAGGCGCTCTCTTTTCTGTGCACTGGTAAAACTAAAGCGTAACTCTATGCTTGAGTCAAGCATAAAGTTACGCTTGAAGACGTTACGCTTGAAATCAAGCATACTCTGGAAATTCCCCCATGCATTTAGATAGGGGAAATCTTGGCGGATGAGCCTGTTACGCTTGATTTCAAGCGTAACCTGATAACGCTTGAAAACAGTGGGTAATACTACGCTTTAGTTTTACCAGTGTGGCATACGCCTAAGTTTCTAGACACCCAAGATTTGGAGTGTAGAGCTGATGTTTACTAAGGCAACAAATGATCCAGGAAGCGGAAGAAGGGGATAACTCAATTTTGGCCATTTTTCAGGAGAAACAAAAAACTGTTAGCAGGGAAAATTAAAACAAAACAAATGAATGTTGCACATGTTAATAATTTCAAAAAGCATTAGTAAAATTTTGGAAAAAAAAATCAAAAGTGTAAGGTCACTCCGTAGAGGATTTCTGCGACTTATCACTTTCCGTTGAAATGGAAAACAGAGTCAGCTCACCTTATATTTCCTAAACAAAGAGGAATTTGGAGACAAGTCAAGTGGAACAATAGTCTGCATAAAGTGTATGTTACTCTGGTGTATTTTTTGGACTTAGCTCTTTTTTCCAAATTTAAATTTAAAATTTAGGGGGGGTTAAGTTGAGTTGATTCTTTTTACACTAGATTCATAAAAACACAAGTTGAGTTATATCCTTTTGCCAATTTGTCAAACGGACTCATGTAGACCAAGGTTGAGTTATCTCTATTTTCCAATGAAATTTGGACTGTAAAAGGGGTTAACTTGAGTTATACCCTTTTTCCAAGTGGATTTTCTCCTAAACTGCTTGGAATACAGTCAAATAATCTGGTGTAATGATGTAAACCATTCTAAGGCACAATAATAAAATAAAAACTCAATTTGGGGATAAGTCAAGTTATTCCCTTCTTCCGCTTCCTGGATCAAATGATACTGTTGGTAAATAATATTTACATTAGTAACATTAATCGGAAATACTAAGTGGTGATCTGACGCGGCGCTCCGATTCAGTGAATCTGGTGTTGTATAAGCCAGCCTAATCTGAATTTTAAGACTTCCCTCAAATAATTTTCAGACGGGTACAAATATTCAGACCAAGCACGGTTTCAGACTGGTCTGTCTGACATTTAAGGCAATCGTTTTGAAATTTCATAAAAAGGTCTTAATTGATGTTTCATAACGTCAAGTCTGATAAAAGTTGTCTGAATTTTCAGATTTTTTTGACAGTGTACGCTCCCTTGAGTCACCCAAGGAGGCTGCATACCAAATTTGGTCAAGATCGGACCATGGGAAGTCCTCGGACGGACGGGCGCACAGCATGCATCATACTACATGCCCGTATTTTTATACAAATAACAGGAAAAGTAGCGATATACATCGGCAACTTTGGCCCGTCCCGTACATTAAGAAACGTACGAATTTCGCCTATGTTTGACCCTGACGGGAATTAAACCTGAGTCTGGGGTTAAAATAAATGTCGTTTTCGTCATCAGCACCCTCGAAAACATCAAAAACAATGCAAAAACTCGAATAAAAAGAATGTTCAAAAAATACTCCGCTGGGATTTGAACCCGGGTCCGAAGTTCTCCGATTCGCTCGAAACTGGCACCATTGGTTTTCTCTCGTCGCCCCGATTCCAAAAATACCCCTACATGCCCTCCTAGCTGCATCCGTTGCCGAGATCCTCCTCGACCCCATGTAGACCATGATGCACCTGCAGCAGCGCCCCCGGGGCTCGGATCGGATTTGCTGCCACCGGACGGTTCTTAGGGTCACCCAAGGAGGCTACATACCAAATTTGGTCAAGATCGGACCACGGGAAGTCCTCGGACGGACGGACGGACGAACGAACGGACGCACAGCAGGGATCATACTATATGCCCGTCCCTCCGTCATTTTTTTACAAAAAATTAACGGGACGGGCCAAAAATTAAGTACAACGATCAAGTCCGAGGCTGGTCTCAATTCTAGAACACATTTCCCTGGGAGTTATGACAAGGCTCTCGTTCAATTCAGCGTGACAACGCCGATGAGCTCTTAGTTCCGGATGTGATAACCAGTAAGATATGGAGTGACGGAGAGATACGGGGAGATAAAAACAAAGTCACAGAAACAGAAAAAAAATCGTGTTTTTAAGTCCCAATATAATAATTATTATATATTAATATTAAAATTACTTTATCTCTCGCGCCTCAGGCACGGTTCAGAGCGTGAAATGGACTACACATAAAGGAAGAGCGATCATGGTTCAGAAATGACGTCTGCCTTCGAAGCGTTTCCTTCTCGACTACAAAGAAAAGGAAGGCATTGAAGGATTGTTTCGTATTACGAAGGATTTTGCTTCGGAATGAAAACGTTATTTCGTAAATTTTACAATGCCTTCGTTTTCTTCGTATTACGAAGCGATGCTTTGTAGACTTTTTTTTCTGTGTTGAGTGCTACACACTTAACTTCTTACGGATACGTCCTATCTGTATTACGGACATTTTTGTGCAATTGCAATTACGGATAGATTTTGCTTGTAATACGGATGAAATCATCCGTATTACAAAGAGTTTTACGTCCGTACCATACGGATATTTTCGTCTGTATGTTACGGACGTAAAACTCTTTGTAATATGGATGATTTCATCCGTATTACAAGCAAAATCTATCCGTAATTGCAATTGCACAAAAATGTCCATAATACAGATAGGATGTATCCGCAAGAAGTTTACTGTGTAGGCAGTTCACTCTTTAACAAACTACTTACCTCACAGAAATCGCAGAAAAATCTACAGAATTTTTTGGCACGCACCAAATTGCATGGTCAAAACCGATCAAGACGCAGCGAAGCCGTCCGATCAATGCGACTCGTGAACTGATACTGAAGCCGCCCCGCACTGTGCCAGATGCTCGTAATCCGCGCCACGTCAAACAGCCGTCCCCACCCCACTGCGCGGTACTGCGGCACTGGTTCCGAAAATAGCGGCTTGAGTCATGCGCGGCCGCGATCCGACTGACTGAATAAACAGCGACCAGAGTTGCCCGATGCAGAGCGCTTCCAGTCGCCCCGAACCGGCGCGCCTTCCGAGGCGCCCAGTGATGCAACTAGAAAATGTCGCGCTCAAATCACATTTCGTCGCGATTTGGTCCATCCACGATGGAGCTGAAAGTTTTGAGCATAGTGTGGTCGACATGAACGCGAAACTGTTTCGTAGTCTCTCATAGCTGGAGCAAAGTGCGATAAGTTGCCGACCTTGCAGCAGTGGAAGGGGAACACGCTTTCGATTTGATTCGTAGCTAAGAAGTATAAGAAAAGAAGGCATTGTAGAAATTCTTCGTATTACGAAGGATGTTGCATCGGAATAGGAAGCATTTCTTCGTGGATTTTACAATGCCTCAGTTTTTTAGGGGTTCCGACGAAGGAGGACCCCTTTTGTTTTTGACGGCTCAGATTCTTTTTTTTTCCGGTATCTTCTGATTGGAAAATGGATCCCGCCAATTACTCGTTATCATAATCAAATAAAAATTCCTGAAAATTTCAAAAAATCATCGTGAGAATTTACCGTGAACGACTAAAACATAAATTTGCAACAATCAAGCACCCTTATCCGTCCACATTTTCCAGAAACGTTTCAAAGAGAAAATGTGCCACTCCTCAAAACTAAACCTCCTACCTCATCAAAGTGACAAGAAATCGTCTGTGTTCTGAGAAAATGGTTAAAACATGATAAAATAGTCTCCATGGCAACGACACGGCGCCATCGTACCAACTGTCAAAATTTAAAGTCACTGATAAAAAGAAATCAAAACGCCGTGAAATTCGAAAATGCCAATGCTAACGCATTGAACGGTGTCCCGACATTGGAACATCTTTGAAGTCTGTCAGTAAAAAGTTCGTAGCAGAAAAGACGCGATAAATTAATTCGGGGGTTGGCAACAATTTTCTCGGCGTCTACGCCCTTTCGAAAATCGCGAGGCTGATAAAACGCGTAGTCGCGCATTGAAACTGCCCCTCCATTGTTGCTGAGGTTGGATTGTTTGGCTTGCTTTTAAAGGCTACGGTTCTCTTGTGATGTTTTCCTCAATTCTGTAACCAGCACGACGGTTGGTTTGACAAACTTTATAAACTCGGGAGGGGTGGTTTCGGAAGGGTTTTAGTTTTATTTTAGTCGTTTCCTAAAAATTCTCCTTGCGATTAACCAAAAAGTTTACGGAGGAGTGATTTTTTATTTTAAGGCCCAAAGGACATGCAAACAGACTAGCAAAGCCGGATTTGACAATATATGCATAGATAAGCTGTAATCCCTGTTTGGAAAATGCGTTTTGAGTTTTTTACTTAAATTTGGTAAAATTTTGGTATTTTTCTGTGTTTTTTGGAGAAAAATTCCTGTTTTATGTAGGAATTTTGGAAATCCGGCTTTGCTACGAGATAGGCAAATCAATAAAGAACTTGTAGAACAAAAATCAAGTCTCGACAACTTTTGGTTCATCGCAAGGAGAATTTTTAGTTAACGACTAAATTTGTTACGTAAACTTCAATAACTCAGAAAATAATGGGAGTTGAGTGCCTTAACTTTGGGTTTAAGTTCATCTTATAGTAAGCAATCTGAAACCTAAATACAAACATGATGCCACAATTATTTTGAAAAATGATTTCTCACATTTTTTCACTTTACAGTAACCTTAAAAGGTGATACTTCTTACCTTCGAAAAGCGAAACAATTTTGTTTCGCCTTGTTTGAGCGAGACACTTTTGTATCGCCTTCTCCAAAAGTTAAATTGAAGCCAGCCATATCTCCGTCAGCAAATTTTCGCCGGATCTAGCTTAACATTTAAGCTTGAGAATCTTCCACAGGCCACAAAAAAATCAGAAAAATCGGAGGGGGTCACTGGAAGAAGCAGTCTATCTTACTTGATTTTGCTCACTGCAAGTACTGATCTTAGCCCCATTGTGTGGGCGGGCCTTAGCGCGGCGTGCCCAACCGGAAGCGGCGCACCAGAAAAGCGTGCAGAGGAAGTGGGCCCCCGGCCAAGGTCGCGATACGATAGTTGAACGCTGTGAATGTGTGAGTGAGCCTGCATGTGGGTGCTGTTTCGGTTGTGTATTTTCCGGGATTCGATAAATCGAGTCAGATTGTGGTTCAAGACGTAAGACTATATTCCAAAGACACTGTTCCTGCTGGCTCCACACACACACACCCTTACTCTAAGCGTTCCTCCAGGCGACTGCCCGGCCGCCCGTCACTCGGCTCGGCTGTCGCCCTGTTCGGTAGAATGCTCGCCTGCCACGCGGGCGGCCCGGGTTCGTTTCCCGGCCGATGCACCAAGATGTTTCGGTTGTGTATTTTCCGGGATTCGATAAATCGAGTCAGATTGTGGTTCAAGACGTAAGACTATATTCCAAAGACACTGTTCCTGCTGGCTCCACACACACACACCCTTACTCTAAGCGTTCCTCCAGGCGACTGCCCGGCCGCCCGTCACTCGGCTCGGCTGTCGCCCTGTTCGGCTTCCGCGGTCCGCGGCTGATCAGTAGCGGTAGGGTTTTCTATTAGGGTCAGCAGTTATGCCGCGCGCCGCGCGACGCCGCTTCCCCCAAATCGTCTTGTCTCCCGCAACAGTGCGGCTCTTACTGTAGACGTAACAAAGTGAGGCGACGCACTGATAGAAAAATATCATTCAACGAACGTTAATGAAAGAGGATGATACTCGTTTGGTTTCCTTACGGTGTAGTGTGAGGGCTCATTCCAACGATAGTAATTTAAATTAGTGTTCGAAAATTCCCGGGAACAATCATTCAGGGGAACATTCCCGAGACTTCCCGGGAATTTCCGGGAATATTCCCACTTGGCCGGGAACGTTGCTTCATATGAAATCCATCATATTTGATGAAAGTTAAAATTTTTAATACGATTTTTTTAAATTTTTATTACGAAACGTTTTGTTTTGTTCTCTTCTGAAAGAAAACTGCAAATACACTCAAGTGATTCATAATTATTACTTGATACCTTGCACTTCGTGCAAAAACTAGCTATTTTTGGCCATGTTTTAAAAATTCCCGGGAATTTCCCATTTTTGGGTCTGATAGTGCCCGGGAACGTTCCCGGGAATTCCCTTAATTCCCGGGAATATTCCTACCCTTTAGAACACTAATTTAAATTGTGTATGAAACAGGGGTCCGGAACACAGCCATCTCCGTTCCAAAATCCACGAGTTCCCCGTTCCGTTCCGGATCCGAATTTGGAACGCGTTGCATTCTTTTGGAACCGCTCCGGCAATGGATCCACCAGACTCTGTACCACTCGGCCCCGGTCCGCGGACCAATATTACCTCCGTTCCGCGCTCGGGCCCGTTCCACGGACCAGATCGCTCTGTTCCACTCGGACCGGACCCGATCAGCGGACGAATAGGACTCGTGATCAAGTCTCGTTCCATGCATTCTTCCTCAAGCTTGAACCCTCCGTCAGCCATTATAACGTCTCCTTTTTCCAGTTCATCAAGAAGTCCCATTTGTGGAACAAGCGCCTTGTCTGATATTCTTCCCTCATAAACATCACTGACATGGGAAACACCACCATAACAGGACACTGCAAAACATACTTTTCCTGTTGTGTATTTTTTTGTACTGACTGTAGCTGTTCCCTTGCTGTTGCATGTGGGATGACCTTCCAATATGGAACTCGGAACTGTCTATTACAACCCTTAAATTCTTGAATGGGCGGAAACATGTAGGTTTGTTTTCATTCTGCTTATGTGCAGACACCAGCATGGGCTTTGACAGCCTTTTCAGACAGAACGGAGATAAGTCGTAAGGTAAAAAATCAATTGTGGGTCACGGATCAATTGTGGGTCATTTTTTTCGACGGGTCACCGCAGACCCGACGGAGATTGAATCGATTTGAATTTCGCGGTAGACCTTCCTCCAACCTCTCTTTGTCTCCCCAAATAGCGTGTATGTCCGAGTGACGACTGTAACGGCTCCTATCAGGCTTCAAAGGAAGGCCCTTCAAAAAGTCTTGAATATGACGCCCATCCAACGAGGCGAAAAACCGTGTGTTTTTCAAATTGCCACCGTGAAGCTATTACGAAGTGAAACGGGACGCCCTTGCTGATTTAGGTTCATAATAGGTCAGGGAACATAAATTTACCATAGTACAGCCGAAATCATTCGATGCCATGGTGCGCGGGTGATGGCAAAGTAGCGTTCGCTACCATGTCAGGCACATTATTTTAGACGAATTTCACGGTAGTTTTTTCTGATAATTTTTTGTTTTCTGCGCTTGAATGACTGGTATCGGAGTTAATTCCATTTTTCTGCTCCGTCACACTTAGTACTACGATACGAAGGTTACGTTAAGCTTAGGCTACAGCCCCGAATGACAACGCTAGCTCTTACTTCAAGTCTGCCGTAAGGCTTTTTTTGTTGTTGTTGGGAGGGGGGACGCATTGCGGGGCTTACGTAGCACTCGGAACGGGACCACTCTCCAACTGCATGCTAGGCACCCGAGGCCAGTCCGGCCCTCTTATAACGAGTCAAATCAACCCCTACAGACTAAATATTCTGACTGAAATAGATAATATACTGTAGCAATACCTCACGACAGAGTGTGTTGTTGCATTGTCTACCACACCGGCGGCCCGAGAATATGCACCCTAGAATATGCAATATAAAAGCTTCATCTCTAATCCAGGACGTTTAACTCACAGTAAAATTAGCCTGTTTATGTATTTTTCCTCTTAAAGTGAAAAACGTGCTTGCTTGGTTTATTGAGAACCAAGGGCCTTTAATCAATGAAAATAAGAAAATATCTTGCAAAAGTGGTCAATTTACAAGCAAAAGGTGAAATGGCCCACAATTGATATGACCCACAATTGATTCATTGTGCTACAGATCCTGCAGTTTTCACAATTCCGAAAAACAAATTCAGAAGTGAATTTCTCTCGTATTTAAGCAAATCATATCCAAATTTGAGCTTCCTACAATGGTGACCCACAACTGGTTCCAAAAATCAATTGTGGGCCAAAACAGACTATTTTTAAAACAGCCGTAGCTTAGTAACTAAGGATGATAGACGGGGCTACTATGCTGCAAAACTTAGTCCAAGGACCATAGTTGAAGGCCGCACATGCTTTTTTGTCACCAGGTCAGAATTAAAGGCCTTAATTTGGAATTTTCACAAATGTGACCCACAATTGATTTTTTACCTTACCCAAGTGCCAAATATGGCATCAGCTAGGGTTGATGAGACATTGATGAATTCAGCTATATCATCTAGGGAAAAGCCTCGCCTTAATCTCACAAGAACCAAATATAAACTGCTTTTCAGAGAGATCTTGATGCACGTTGAATTTTTCATTGGAGTGTTATCATCATATCCATACTTGAGTTGTTGACAAACACTGTCACCACCAAGCAGATTATATAATACGCCAATTTGCAAGGGTTCAATCCAGTGAAATATTTGAACTTCTCTTCTTTTCTCCTGACAGCAGATTCATAGCTCCAGATGGGATCTGTTTGTGCAGACACAGATATCCTTGTAACTTCAGAGAAGTTTGTTGAACTTGCATTCTGAAACAAACAAACAAAAAACTGGTCAATTAACTAAATTCTCAGAATTAATTTTTCTCTTCTCTTTTCAGCATTATCATGCACAGATAGACCCTGTGTTTGGGAAAAAAGGAGCCAAGTGAAAGAGAAAGATCTAGGCCTCATCACAAAGGTATATAAGACTTCGACAAACCCTCTTCGCTCCTGCTTCAACCCACTGCCCGACTGTTGCCCAGACTATACAAGGTAGGTTTACGCCAGACCGCGTCTTGTCGTAACAGGCTTCGCGATGTCTCGCTGCCTGTTCCTCCAATCCGCGCCTGGCGTACCTACCTTGGCCTGCGGCGCTAGTCTGCCTTCGGCAGGCAATGGCTTGTCCATTGTCGGTTACTTCTTACGTGATGCATGCTGGGGGGCTCCGCCCCCCAGACCCCCCCTTTCTAAGGCAGAGGTGATCTGCCTGCAGAAAACTCGATTTTTCGCCGTTTTTTAGGTGTTTTTCGGCTATAAAAACTGAACCAGTTGAGCTAGGATAGTGAAATTTCGCGTGTGCCGAGCCAAGGACATGCCCAAAAAGTGTGCAAAATCTCACCGAGATCGGCCGAGCTGTTCAGGAGGAGTAGTGCGGACACACACGCACGCACACAGACAGGAAAAACTTTTCAACCCCAATGGAGTAACAGGCTTCGCTATCGCTCAGCCAATAAGTTGGACCGCGCCTCAGAGCCAGCCAACAGTCTGTAGCCTAGTCTCGGTCTGTGCGGATCTCCCTAATAAACCTGTGAACCCCTGCTCACTGTCGTCACTTACACATCCCAATCACTTTTAGTGTCCAACACTAAAGTGGCGACAGCGGTTAAACTGGCGATATTGCGTGGGTTTTCCCTACGCCCGTTAAATTAGGCTGCGGCAGACCTCTATGAGTACCACCGAAGATTATACACAAAAAAAGCTTAAGTTTGGACAAGAACCCATGCTGGTGGTATGTTTTATTGTCTCATCTACTAAATAAAATTGAACTTAAGAGATTCATAATGCCAAGATTCTTTTTATTTTACTAGAGACTCAAATTTTTGTATAGTTAGACAAAAAACTTTGTGTCCTGGTTGCTCTTGGCATTCATAAAGAGAATGCTTTCTTTACCGCTACTGAGAACTCTTGAGATATGCGTGCCTCTGTCCAGCCTTGTGGAATTTAAGTTCTTTGATTTTTTTAAAAATCAAAGTCTGTTCTTTGATACTCATAGGTTTTTTGTTTTTTTTTTAATAGGGTATTTCGGAGTAGCCCTGGCCCGGAGGAAGAAGAACAAAAACGGAAGTTAGAAATGGCAGTTTCTATGAGAAATATACGCTGCAGATGAGGATCCGCAGCGTATGTTTCTCATAAAAACTGCCATTTATTACTTCCGTTTTTGTTCTTCTTCCGGGCCAGGGCTGCTCCGAAATACCCTATTGCAATCACTTCACTGTTCAAGTGATTATACATGTAATCTTGTTCTAATGTTTTCCTTTTCCTTTCTAATGTCGTACGCTACTTATGTAAGTGCCCGGCTTTGGATAGAGCACTGCTTCAGCGAGCCGCGCCGTGAGAGCCAGCAGCCAGCCGCCGCCGATGGCTGCTGTTGTTGTTGGGCGCGATTGTTGAGGTCTTCGCTCCTCTCCCCTCCCCTGGTCGCTGCGCTACCCGGCGGCCTGGCTAGGCGCGCGTCGCTCTGCGCTCTGCCATTGCACCGCAACACTCCCCCTCTCTCGCATCCGCGACGCGCGACAGGAGCGATCAGCGAAGCGATCGGCGACCGGCCGGCTAACAGAGAATTTGACTGGTCCACGTCCGTGAGCGCGCGTGAAATAGCTTGTTCCTCCCTCTGTTGTTTCTGAGTTCGGCGCAGTCAAATAACTAGGGGTACGCGCCGTTTTGAGTGGGCGCGTAGTGTGGCTGAGCGATGCGAATTTGTGCACTTCGGACTGCAGCTTGTGGGCTCATATTGAGTGAAATGTAGTTCTGGGGTATAAATAGGAGTGATTTTTGTTATCAGCACACAAAAAACTGTTGGGATCAACGTCAAACTCGATTCCAAAAATTTGGCCCAAAAATCGGTCAAAATTCGGTGATGCGTGAGTCTGGGGAAAGTTTGGAAGTCTTTTTTGAGCTCAGCGCACCAAAAACTGGGGGAAAACGATAAAAAACTTGATTTAAAAATTTTGGTCCAAAATGACCTAATTGGGATAAAAATAAAAGTGTGGAGTCGAAATGGAGGTGATTTTCGTTATCAGCATACAAAAAACTGTTGGGATCAACATCAAATCAATTAAAAAATTTTGGCCCAAATTTGGTAAAAATTTGGGAAAAGCTTGAGTCGGGGAAAAAATTTGGAAGTTATTTTTGATTTCACTCATCAAACACTGCAAAACAAATAAAACTCGACCTGAAAATTTTGGTCCGAAATGACCTAATTTGAGATGAAAATAAAAGTCTGGAGAGAGATGGAAGTGGTTTTCATAATCAGCACCCCAAAAAACTCCAAGAATGAATATGAGATTCGATTAAAAAATATTGATATAAAATTGATCAATAATGGGTAAAGAATGGGTCTGGGTTTGTCTTCATGGATCACCCTTTGTCGTCACCAATACCCTAATGCCACACCAATGCGATTCCTTCGGGGGGCACACCAGTGAAAATCGTAAAATTTTTGGGCCCCCTTTTTTTATTTTATCATATTTTTCTGCTTTTTATCCGGGGCGAACGCCGAAAACCCAAACCTAAAAATTCCCAAATATTTTGGCTTGGGCACATTTTTGAAGTTCCAAAAAGGAAAATTTTTTTTGAATTTTACCTCAATTGTCCCGTTCAGGTGTTTCACTTGAAGCCCAAATGCCAAAACCCTGGAACCATCAAAACGCAGTGGAAAAAAGGAATATTTTGGCGCAAACCGAACTCAAAAATGTCAAAAATTTGCGTCCGTAATGGGGAATAATGCGAGTATCCCGTAGTTTCACTTAAAAACGTCTTTTTTCGAAACGCCTTTTTTGGACCTGGTCCCCACGATTGCGGGCGAAAAAATTGAGATAATTGATTGTGGTTTGCGGCAAAATGTTTTTTAAAATTGTCGCTATCGTGTGAACCTGGGATATGGTCGTAGCATGTACGGGGCCTGAAAACCGGAAACGTAAAAAAATATGGTCAAAAAATGAGTTTCTTTTTTGCTTCTAAAAAAAACATATTTAGGATTTTTTCCGAATTGGGGTTTCAAAAAGGTTTTAAGAAAGGGAACCCCACAGGCTCAATGAGGGTTTCCCTTAAAAGGGGGCCGGAAAAATAAAAATCCCCATTCCGCCCCCCCTTGCTCCAGGTTTAAAATTGACATTTTTATGCCAGAAAAAATTTTCCCCCCGACTTTCCCAAAATTATTTTTCAAATCTGCTTTTCACGGGTTCCCTTTCGGGAGTAACATTCCATTGCCACATTGAATGTTTAAAATTACTACTCGTCTGCTTGACTCACTATTCGATACATTTTTTTCTTCAAATTTATGAATTCAAAAATTTATTAGTTATTTGAGAACCCTTTTTTGTCATTCTTTCTTTTAAAAACCATTGAATTGAACAATATAGACGGGAAATATGTATCATAGTTTTTATTGATTGACTCAGTTTAGGGCAGGCTGATCTGAAGCACTCGACGGAAAAAAAGTTTTGTCGAATTCAGTGAATCGTCTCATGAATTAATGCAGAGGCCACTTGTTGCTCAATACCCACCTTAATTTACCTTATTCATGCCTCGTAATTTTATCTTTAGAGTAAAAGAAACAGTAAAATTTTAACATTGGGCTTACATTCAGAAAGCCAGTTTTTCAAATCATTACCAATATTTGGGTTCCAGTTGTCGGACACAAGCTTTGGTGAAGTGAAGGAATCGTCCCATTAAAAGCAATTACCAAGTCACCCACCGCTCAAAATTTGAATCGTCTCATTGAACCCAATATCAGTTCAAAATCTGTTAGCACTAAATATATGCACTCTAAAAAAAATCAGTACAGATTTTTGTAACATGGTTACGCAGCTTTTTCAATAACATGTGTTAAAGAAATTTGTATCACGATGGATACAATTTTTTTGTTTGTAACTTGGTTACAGAATTTCGTAACGGTTACAAAAATTTTTAAAAAAGTCGTTATTCTTCCAAATCAAGCTTCAAAAAGAGAATTTTGTTCGAACGTAGTCTCCGTGGGGGGCTGATAGAAGGTCCTTTTGCCATCCTTCGAGTCACGACTTTCCCAGATGTACTCTGAGAAGTCGGGAATCGAAACCCCCAAAAATCTGGGGTTTGGGGGCCCGCCACGCTACCAACTGCGCTGTGCGGACGCCGTGGGGGGGAGCGGCGCAGGTAGCCGGGACCTGAGGCGCGCGTGGTAAGGGACGGAGGGGCCCTTCCCGCCAAGCATACACGGACTGAATCTCTTATTCAGAGTCGGGAAAATAAAAGCACATGAAAACTCTAAGTTTTAAATTGTCTCTATGGGCACTGCTGGGTTTAATTTTGCCGTTAAAACATTATGTTTTAATCTCTGATACAGAATTTAGTATCCAGTTTTCAATTTTCTGTATCATTTAGTTACAAAAATAATATTGTACCCTTCATGTAACAAATTTCTGTATCAAGCTCCTAAATGATTCATTTTTCTGTAACCGGCACATCTGATACAAAATTCTATATCACTTATACAAATATTTGTAACCAATGCAGGGGATACAAAATCCTGCATCAAAAAAGATACAAAATTCTGTAACTTTTTTTAGAGTGGGGATTATTTATTGCACAAAATACATCTATTTATGGATTCTTTTAATCCAAAAGATGTAAGTACTAGAAAATTTTTGTTACCTTGCAGCTTGCAATAGAGTGTCATTCCCCCAGAAAACCAAGACAATTAAAAGTCTTCGAATTTCAACAAAAATTATTCATGCATTTACCTGACTTTATTCACTATGAATTTTAAAAAATTTGGATAGTATCAGAGAGAATAAAATCTAGATGCCACAAAGGCAAAGAAAACATTCTTACTATCCACAACTAAACCAGTGCACTGACCTGTTCCCCTTTTGACGGGGAGGGGGAAGAGGGGAACGAAACACCCTAAAACCCTTCTCACATTTAGTTTCCGTATTTTCCTCTGTTGACACCCCGGAATGGTTTCAATCATTCTAGAATGTTAAAAAAATATCTCAGTACCTATTTGAGAACCCCCTTTTCTCTTTAGTTTGTTTTTTTGCATAAGTGCCGTCCCGTCGGGAGACGGCTTGCAAGCGCGGGAGCCGGTATGAGAAATTGGGCAGCCACACACTGCTACCAAACCCAAACACGCTAATTACCTAGTTCAAAATGATTTTTTAATATTTCAAACGATGATAATTGTTTAAACTGAGATAAACTCCCCTGTAGGATGTTTAGGAGACATCAGGGGGTGAAATTTGGATACTATTCGTTCAGTAGTTGCAGAAACGTGAGTGATTACATACAGACAGACAGACAGACAGACGCACGACCAGTCACTTTTCGGAGCGCCCAAACACGGCAAGGGCTTCGCTATCGCTCAGCCAAAATAGTAATGGGCAAAGGTCTTGCCCAGTGGCGAGCTGCCATCGGGGGTTTTGAGCCTCACGGCGGCGCAGGCGCGTTTTTGACCCCCAAAGCTGCATCGGGGCGAAGGCTTCTCATGCTCCGCACTGTTAAAAAAAAAAATGAAAAAATTTAGAGATTTCGTCTTACTTGGTGGGTCTGAATCGTAAATTCATAAAATGGTACGAATATTAAAAACTAACGGTCTGAAAAGTGTGACCTTTGTCTGAAATTTGAATTCAGACTAGCAAGTCTGAATATTTAAAGCGATGGCTATCAAGTTTTGTACATTGTCGTCAGAAAACTAAATTCATACTTGTGAAGTCGGAAAACTGGTGAAAAAACGCCGTCCACTTTCTACAGTTTTCGGCTCTCTCAAAAACTTTATCAATGCCACTGTTGTATTTCAAATAATATTTACGTTTAGTGTCGTAGAGCAAACCCGAATGTTTCAAACTCCGAAATGGATACTTATTGCCTTCCCCTAGGTGGCGCTATGTCGCATGGCTGATCTTCTGGGCTAAAATTGCTACTTAAAGGCGAAAGTGGGTGAATTTTTGTTTCAAACTTATATTAAGTGTTGTCTAAAGGGCATAAGCTCACCAAAGCAAGATTGATGTAATAAGTGCATATAAGCTAAACAACAGAGAATACAATTTCCTCTCGCGCATGGCCCCGGGTCGACGCGTGGTTTGGGGTAAGGCCGCTCTCCCCCGGACTTTAGCAGTCACCTCTAGCATCTCCAATGCCTTTGCAAGGACGTGCCTGCTGCGGTTTACCCGATTTTTGGATCGAGACGATTTGCTGAGCGTCCATGATAGACTGATGGCACAAGTTAGCCGATTAGTGATCCACTCTACAGAGAGGTAATTTTCGTGCGGCTGTTTATGTTCTTCGGACAACTTAGGTGATTAAATAGACCGACTGGTATCATTTTTCATACAACTATTGATCTGAAAATTCAGACCAAAGTCGTCTGAAAAATTTTAAAACTTCGAATACGAAATTTTTGGGATGAAAATTCAGACTGAATGTAAGTAAATCGACTTCTTACAAAAAATTATGAATTTTCAGTAATTTTTTTTAACAGTGCGTCTACCCGTATCGCCCAGCTGCACCTGTAAAGGGCCCACCGGAAGTACAGAGATCACTAGACAGGACTTGCTCTTATGCATGTGCATCGTGACTTTGGGAAAGAAGCATTGATGCCATAATCACAAGGTTTGCAAAATCTCACGCCCGACGGTCAGATTTTATTTTGTTTATGATACAGCATGAACCCAACGGTATTTTAGTGAGGTATTTTGCGATAGTGAAGAAGGAAAGAAGAAGATGCGGCGGGGGGTAGAACATCTCAAACCCTTTTT
>NW_023144627.1:1855902-1875078 GCF_012932325.1 Thrips palmi | reverse complement strand
CACTGTCCTACAAGTTGATGCTGATGTGTGTAGGCATCGTAACTTATCCCATAAACGATTCCCACTTTGACCTCGAGTAGCCATCACCTCCAAAGGACCTTCATGGTCTGGGGAAGGTTTGTTCATTTCTAAAAAATCAGATAGTGAGTCATACAGGTTTGACCGAAGCTGTTTGAAGCATTCCAGACCATCTTCATCATAATCGAAATCTGGATACTCAATATCCCACATGAGTGACCAGTGACTCCTTTTGTAACTGAGGTCACACAAGAGACTATTGATTTCTTTCTGGGATGGATAATCGTACTGGTATTTTGTTGGCCTAGGATCGAATGTAGATCTTCTTTTCATATCAATCTTGAAAGAGTCATACTGTCTGCCAGTCACCTCAGATGGGTCGTGCTTCAGGGAACCCTTATTCCATGTGTTGGTCCTTCCAGTACATGTGATAGCTGTAAAAAAAAATAGTCCAAATTAGTTCCTTCCTTAACATTATTGCAAAAGTAAATTCTCATTGTAATGAATCATTCATTATTTTAAAGGCTCTACATATAATCCCTTTTTGTTTTGTTTCAGTTCTTAGGTTTTCCGACAGTCACAGAGGAGATAATGAATGCCCCAGTCCAAAAGACAAGGAGTATGTCAACCCAAACTGAGGTGCCGGTAAGTTACAGCAGTACATTCTCAGTTATTTGGATGAGGAGGTACCAATTTAGATGACCATATTTTTGTAAGTGCACTGATTGTTTTTAATTTTTAAATTTGGTGCACCTTTTCATTTGCAGAGGAAACGAGATGTGAACATTCAGGTGTGCATTGAGGAGGCCATGGTATCTCATAAAAAATGCCATAAAAGCAGGAAATTTGAATTCTTTACTGGACTTAATGCAGCAGATTTTGAGGCATTGTACCAGTTCTTTGGAGGAAATGATTGTTTTTTGAGACTGAAGCTCAACTACAGAATTGACACACCAAAAAAATTGCAGCAGTCTCGGATTGGTGGAAGGGACAGGTTGATGATGTTTCTCTTGAGACTGAGGCGAGGCTTACCCTTAGAAGAGTTGTCCTTCATTTTTGGTATCAGCCCGTCATACGCAGGAGAGCTTTGCTATGTTGTTACCAGAGTTGTATTTCTCACATTCAAGACACTGGAAGAGAAGATTTTTATCTCTGCTGCAAGACAGGCACAAAGTAAGCCTCGTATAATGAAGCCCTTCAAGAATCTGAGAGTCATTGTAGATGGGGCATACTTCCTTGTGCAAACACCAAGCAATTTTCACCAGCAAGGAAATACATTTTCTAAATATAAGGAAAGTAATGCCATTGAACATATAATTGGTGTCTCTTGTCATGGTAGTGTCATTTTTTGTAGCCCTGGCTTTGAGGCAAATATGTCAGAGAAAGAGGCTGTCCTGAACAGCAATCTGCTTCAGATGCTTTCGGAAGGGGATTCTGTCATGAGTGATAGAGGTTTTGAACTTGTAGAAGAACTTCAGATGATTGGGGTCCACTTATACAAACCACCAAACAAATGTGGCGACCTGAGCCTGACTGCTGAACAGGAAATTTTGACCAAACAAATTGCATCAGCAAGAATTTATTCTGAACATGCTATAGCGGACATAAAAGACTGCCGACTACTGCAATCCAAGGGTGTGCTCACTATGCTCCCAGTGTGGCCCCAATTGGTTTTCATATCAGCTATGCTGACAAATTGCAAAGAGTCACGGATCAAGGACAAAAATGTAGCTGTAGAAGAATGTGACTCCTCTACTCAGTAATTCACAGTGATGTAACTTGTATGTGTTTTTAAGTTAGAAGTAACAGTCAGATTCTCTTAAGACTCACTTTATATTTCAATTTTGTTGCACTTACTTCACCTATGTGCTGGAAAGTGGAATAGCGTTCATTATTCGTTCATGCATTTAAATTTAAAATTAGAGATTATTCTTTTTCATGCAAATTAGTTGTATTGAAGATGAAATATTCTTCAAATACCAAAGACAATTATTATTAAAAAATTAAAGTATTCCCGCACTTCAATGTGATAATTGTTTGCCAAATGTGCCATATTAATCATGCTCAATGATAATTAGTATGTAAGTAGAATGTTTGTCATGCTGCATTGTTGTGCATTCTATGGAAACTTTGTTAATTAAAGAGTCATTTACAATTAAAGTAAGAAATTTTTTAAAAACCACAAAATTCCCACCCCTCCTGCCGGCATAGAGTTATCAGAAGATGATAGTCAACCACATAGCCACAATACAGAAATTATCTGTGCCAAGGCAACCATGCCCATTCTCAAGAAAGAGAGTTCCAGTCAAGCAGAGAGTAGTGAAGAAAATCGTCAGATGTCACTCACCAAACCCAACACAACCAACCTGACAAGAGAAAATCCAACACCACCACCAACACCACAAATTGGAGAGACAAACAGGCAACAAACGAAACGCACTCACTCACCCCTATTCATGAAATGCCTCTGTAAATAAATAATAGTAAAATTCATTACACACATTTTGAGGATGATGATGATGATGAAGGTAATGAGGCATCTAAAATAATTGGAGCTGACGTTGATTGTGTGTTTCAAATATCACTAAAAAAATTGCACTCACCGCCAGCACCATTCAGCTTCACATGCAAAAGTATTTTCAGCAACAATGCGCTCACATGACTGCACCGGCCAAGTGTCGTTTGCATGCATAGAGGGTCACACTGACCCCGAAGCACTATCCCTGATGTCTGAGAAACAGCTACTCTCACGGTGTATGCTTGGGCATGCATGGAGGCTCTCACTTCAGCTTTAAAGTAATGAACACGGTCATGCATACAATCTTGTAGATTACGCAACCAGTCACTCTTGACATAAAGGAGACCCCTGCGCATTTTTTTGCTGTTCCTGATCTCATTTTTCTCCAGCTTCTCGAATGGGTCTGTGACTATTATTGGCTCATGGTACTCTTCTTCACCACTGGACTCACTGTCTCTGTCATCTCCCAGGGTGGGCATGGTCTCAATTAAATAATGATAAATACTTCCAAAACTGTAATGCGGTGAAATGTCCCTACTGGGAAATATGTCCCAACCATACTCCGGGAATAAGACTTGTACAGTTTGGTCAGCAGCCTCCAGCTGAAATGAAACATATAAATATTACACAGAGAAAGCACAAATGAATGGCACAGTTGTACCATCATTCTTATTTTCTTACTTGGCGTCTTTTCTCCTCATATCTTACACCACCATAAGCTGCAGGGTCCAGATTTTTATCTTTCTGTCCAGAAATGCAAGCATGCACTCTTAAAAAAAAAGAAAGGAAATTAAAATCTATTCTGAATGACCAAAATACAGTATGATGCAAAATGTTTCTCACCTTTTAACAAGGTCAGGTTTGTTGCCTTTTCTTTTGAGTCCTCTCCACTTCAACCATTTCTTGAGTTGCTCTTTTGTGTTTTTTTCCACAATAGGATGTATGAGTTTGGACTCAGGCACATCATCTTCTGTAAATGGAATGACAGGAGGTACAAAGGGCTGTAAATCCTCATCTGGCTGTGGCTCCAACTCAGGGTCTGGTGTGATGATGGCTTGTGCTAAAAACAAAAAAGACAAATAATTTTTGAAACGGAAAAAAAATATTAGAAGGTACTGACTGACACTGCAGTGCCTCAATTTACGTTTTTCCTGGGGTCAATTATGGCATATTCGTTAGAGTAGTGGGAAACATTGTCAAGTATTTGCCTCTTCACATTTGTGACTTTTATTCTTATTGGAGTAATTGGCTTTTTGTCCTGTGAAACAGAAAAAAATGAAATCAAAGTCCAGTGTTATTTACAAAAGGAAAAATGTTTAACCAAAGAAAACAAACATCTCATCAACAAGTATAATCAGAGGACCCTAAAAAGCACAAGAATTTAAATAATGTATTGCAAAGCTATATAAGTGAAGTAGAAAATGGACAAACCTCTTTAGGTTGAATGGCACAATAATCATGTTCATTTTGATGAAACTTATTTTGAAGCGGAACAGGTGGAACTTTAACTTTAATAGGGGTAATACAAGCAGTCGCAGTCTGCAATGAAAATCAGAGGGTTAAAAATGCATGTCATACTACAAATAATGCTACAGATTGCTACAAACCTCTTCACTGTCTGAGCCCCAGTCAAGAGTCTCAATGCCACCTAGTTCGTTTTCTTCCCCTAGCGGTTCCTACAGTCCAAAGACAGAGGCAGGGACAAAAAGAGGGAGGGAGAGAGAGAAAAAAACAGTAACAGGTGATAACTTAGAGGAAAAATGTATAATAATTCATATCAATTCTCAACCTTACCTGAAGGTTTTTAAGCGTCTGTGACGGGGCTTCTGGGAATCTCACTTTTATGGGAGTAATACATGCGGTCATAGTCTGAAAGAAAATCCAGGTCCAGGACTGATCATTCAGAAATATTTGAAATAATTATATATTTTGTAAAAAAACAACTTACATCTTCACTGTCCAGCAGAGAAACAGGGCTCCCTGTTTTGGGATTGCTTCCCATGCCTAATGATGCCTAGAAAAAAAAAACAGCAGCAAAATTAGGGAAAAGTTTTGAAATAATTTTGAACATGGAAAATGGCACAAGATATTAATGTAGGGACATTACTCGAACTTCGGGCGCCTCTGTTCCTTCGTCATCACTGCTATCCCATCCCTTTATTATGAAACTATCTTCATACAGCTGTGGAGTGGAGATAGAAACAGCCGATGGCAATTTCAAACCAGATTCCTTAGAAACAGTGGATGGCAATTTCAAACAAGATTCTTTGGAATTTGGCTCTTCAGTGAACTGCTGCAATAGGACACAAATTAAAAACAGCAGAAAATGCAGAGGCCAATGGCACTCCAAGTAGTATGTTCACTGGGACAAATTTAAGTTATTTTACCTCCACTTGAAGATTGTCAGTGTTAAGGGGTACTTTTGGTCGAAATACCAGTGCCTTCCTCAAGTTTCTCTTCTTCCTCATGGGAGAAAAGGTCTTCAAAGTACTGCCCTTTTTCGCATACGGACTAACTTTGGTTGGGGTGAGAGGAAGAGGCCTTTTAGATGGGCGCACCTATGCATAAAATAAGAATAAAATTTAAAAAATTATCAGGAAATAGAATTTTATAAGTAAAATTTGGGGGAACTACCAACCGAAACTTCCTCTGGTTGCTTTGGTGTGAGACTCTTCAAAGAAAATAGAACAGTATATACCCCTCTCATAAAGTCCGGCGTATTCATCTCTTTTAAGTTTTTCTTCACCTGTAAATGCAACAATATGTGACTTGTACAATGTTCACATGACAGAAAGCTCCTAATTTCGAATAACACCACCATATTACAAACCTTGGCATCGTCAAACTGAGTGATGGAGTTGTCAGGGCACTTGGCTACACAGGTGTAATGCCCCTCAGTGACAGAAGGACCACTATGAACAATGCTACTTACAAACTCATACTCTGCATTTCCCACCTGCATTGTTTTAGGAACTGATACTGGGTTGGTGAATTTCTTATCAGTGCCATGGGCAAACCTAATGAAAATGAAAGGCCCATCAGGTTACATAGGCAAGATGTCTAAGCAATATTTCTTTAAATTCACATTTTTTTGTTCCTTACCTTTTGATATTCACTATCAGTATTTTTGGATAAGTATAATAGGAATAAGCTTTGAGACAGTCAACACTCTTGCCACAGTTCTCACACTTGAACTTAAAAATTTCCCTGCCTTTCAGATAACGGTTGACTTTATCCTGAAGACTTTCTACCGTATTAGGTTTGTCACTATTGGATGCCTCTACAAATAAATCTCTTTCAGGGTTCACACCTATGTGCTCCTTCCCACAAACGGTGCAAGTAACTAAAGAGGGACATAAAAACAAAATTAAATGTACCCTACTTTCTAATATGATGACTTTATCTCTTACAGTTACCTGTCGTTTTCATCCACCCATCAAATATATCAGACACTGCTCCTGTGCTGTTGGAACCAGGTCTCGCTGTCAAATCATCATTCAGACGAGACAAGAGAAATTCTAGAAATTCGGACGCATCCTCTTGTTTACCCCTTTTCATATGGACACATATACCTATTAATACAAAAGATAGATAGTTACCTAGTTGATTATTTATGAACTTCAAAAAAAGGTTTGTACTTCCATACTCACGGTCAAGCATTAAAATAATTGGATATGCCACTATGGCTTCTCCAGCTTTCATATTTGTCCACACCTTATTCAAGTTGCACAAAATGCATTTGAAGCTAGAGCACTTCTTGCGATGAGCTTCATCACTTTCCAATAACATCAAAAATTCAGGAGTGTGAAATAAACACTGTAAGAAGGAACAAAAAAGACATTACAAAGAATGAATAAAAGAAACAGATAACCAAATATCAAGATAATATTGTTACCTGCAGAGTTGCATTGATGAAGCATGAATTGCTAAATGTGACATTCTTGAGGCCAGCATCTATGTGCCTCAACGTACCCCAAGAAGAAGACATGACTAGATCCTGGAATAATAACATGAAGTTTGACTTCACCGACAGACGCAGGCATCGAAGAGAAAACAACTTCAAGGGGAAATACTTGCCTCACAGAAATGTTTAAAATCTAGATGAAATTCGAAGGTCCATCACAAAATCACTAGAAACTATTTTAAACAAGAAAAAAAAAAGAAAAAAAAAAAATTAGAGAGAAGGTCCAGGGGGGCGAACACAGGTTGAACTGTTTGCGACACCCGTAAAGTTAATCAAGAAAATAGTGCAAATGAAACTGGAAAGCAAAAATGAGTTTGGCTACTTTATTTTTCTAATGCTTGAGCATGACACGAGCATTAAAGGTCCAAAAATAAAAAATGAGGTAAATGTTGAGGGGTTTATGGATCTCTCCTGCAGTGAAATAAAGCCTTATTCGCGAAGTCATCGCATGAACTCTCATAACTTTTTGACCTGACGACTTAAAATAACGCCCTGAAAATATTTTAACACTGAACACGTTACATTATCACTTAAAACCAATATTAGCACGTACAGCACGAAACCGGCGCCCTCGGCTTGGGGGGAGACATCCGCACCACGGTTTTTTCATACTAGACCCGATCGGCTTCGGGCCTGCCCTTCGGCTGTCTTCGGGCCTCAACGGGGTCTTCTTCTCACTTCCGTTCTGGGAGGCCGTTGGAATACCCTATCTGCATTTGCCAGGCCTCCTGGGCGAGGGGTCGGCAGCTTCCCTTGGCCGTGTACGAGGGAGTATACGTATATTACCAGTAATATAGGTAATATATGTGTAATATAAAGTAATATATAGGGGTATTATAGAGGAGAAATTGTGGTAATATGCAAGTAATATATGGTAATATACAGGTAATATAGGGTAATATAGCCATCGCGTACGAAGTAATATATGAGTTGCCGACCCCTCGCTCCTGGGCGTTCTCATCAAGCTGAAACCATTAAGGGTACAGAGAGATTAGTTTCTTGTCAAAACACGAAAGAAAATCGCGTACCGATACCGTTCGTTCGCAGTGAATCGGCATTGGTAAGCAAGATCAAGGTGAACGCTTCAAACTGTATTTACATTTTTTAGCACAGAAAATGGAATGCGCTTCGTGCAGTTCGTCTGCTTGCGGGGCGAGGCGGGGGCGGATGGGGGGCATCATGGCCGCCAAACAAATGAGGGTTCGTTATGTTCTACCCCCACCGCCGCATCTTCTTCTTTCTCTTTTTCACTATCGCAAAATACCTCACTGCGCCTGCCCGCCACGGCGTGGCGTGACGCGAGCGAGGCAACGCCGGCCAGCGGCAGACAAGTTCGAACACGACGCGGTTTGATAAGTAACGGACACTGCCTCTAAGTCCAGCCTGCCCGGCACGGCGTGGCGTGGCACGGGCGAGGCAGACAAGTAAAACATGACTCGGTTTGGACGAACACTGCTCTCGGGAAAATCAGCGGCACTGACTCTAAGCACAGTCTGCCCGACACGGCGTGGCGGGGCACGGTAAGAATGGACACTCGCGTGATAAACGGCACTGACTCTACAGAGCTGAAAGGGAAACGGGGCATTAGCTGGTGTGAAACCAACATGGCGTAAAATGGCAAGGGCTTCGCCCTTCGGTACTCAAACGGACAGCGCGTCGCCTTACCTCGTACAAGTCACACGACTCGACGTCGATGATGAGCAGACTCGACGTCGATGATGAGCACGTCCTCCTCTGAGCTGCTGTCCGACGACGTGTCGTAGGTACGACCTCTCTTGAATGCGCGGGTGCGGCTCATCCTGGTGGTGAGGGACACGGCGACAGCGAAAACACAACACTGTCAGACATTTTGTCGTAAATTTTGATAGCGACAGAAATCGTTCTGAAACTACTTCGTCGTAACTGAACGACTAAAAAATCATTTCTCTACGACAATGTCGCAATCGCGATTACATATTTTGAGATCTCAAATCCCCGAAAAGTTGATGAAAAGTTGCAATTTTGCTCGCTTATTTACGATTTGTGTCGTTCGTTTACGATTCATTAAACAAATTTACGAAAATATTCGTAAATGTACGACTCAAGTCATAACTGCACGACATATTCCGTAGACAAATTACGATCGCTCGTAAACTTACGATTAAGTTGTAAATTTACGACTTAATTCGTTTCTAAACGGAACGTCTCGCTATCAAAATTAGCGACAAATACGTCGTAAATTTACGACGCAAGTCGTAGTTCCTCCCAGTTCTCTGCCTCAACCAATACTGTGGTATCATCCACATAAATTACCGCCTTTGCCCCCATTTTTGGCCCGTCCCGTTTACACTGTAAAAAATTTGTTCGTAAATTTACAAACAAATTAGGGGTAATTTCGTTGCACGAATTATTTGTAAATATACAACGTTTTTATGTTTTTATCGATTTATGAATTTTTCTTCACGCAGTAGTTTGTAAAATCACAAACTTTTTACAAGTTTCAATTTACAAGGACCACTTTTGTTCAACATTGTCACGCTGATTAAATGAAGATGAACTTGTTTCAGTGGAATTTTTTTGTTCTATGAAACATCTTGTAGTTCTATGAGACATCTTGTAAAATGACGAAGGCATCACCCTATTTCGTAATTTTACAAGCGATTTGTGCAACGAAATTACCCATGGATTTGTTGTAATTTTAGGAAACATTTCATATTTCTGTGACCTAACTGTAGTAATATCGTCACTTTTGAGATGTATTTAGTTCGTACCATTTCATAAAGCGGTGTTCACAAACAAATTTCATAAAATTAAGAAGATTTCTGTGATGAATAATCCATAAATCGGCCTTTACAAATAAATTTCATAAAATAACGAAATGTTATTGTTACTTTACAAGGAATTTGTAAAATAAAATTTCGTAAATTCACAATAATTTTTTACAGTGTATTTTTTGTAAAAAAATGACGGAGGGACGGGCATATAGTGTGATGCATGCTGTGCGTCCGTTCGTTCGTTCGTCCGTTCGTTCGTTCGTTCGTTCGTCCGAGGACTTCCCGTGGTCCGATCTTGACCAAATTTGGTATGCAGCCTCCTTGGGTGACCCTAAGAACCGCCCGGTGGCAGCAAATCCGATCCGAGCCCCGGGGGCGCTGCTGCAGGTGCATCATGGTCTACATGGGGTCCAGGAGGATCTCGGCAACGGATGCAGCTAGGAGGGCATGTAGGGGTATTTTTGGAATCGGGGCGACGAGAGAAAACCAATGGTGCCAGTTTCGAGCAAATCGGAGAAGTTTGGACCCGGGTTCAAATCCCAGCGGGGTATTTTTGGAACATTCTTTTTATTCGAGTTTTTGCATTGTTTCTGATGTTTTTGAGGGTGCTGATGACGAAAACGACATTTATTTTAACCCCAGACTCAGATTTAATTCCCGTCAGGGCCAAACATAGAAATTCGTACGTTTCTTAATGTACGGGACGGGCCAAAGTTGCCGATGTATATCGCTACTTTTCCTGTTATTTCGATCAACTTTTGTATGCAATTTATAAAGATTATGAAAAGATATGGACCAAGTATGCTACCTTGGGGAACACCAAACAAGATTTTCAGTATTTCAGACTGGATAGCTTTTATGTTCTGTTTAGCATCCACCGATGTGATTCTCACAGTCTGTCTGTTAAATAAGATTTTAGAATATCAAATATTTTACCTCTCAGTCCATATTTACTCAATATAGACAGGAGTGTGTCATGATCCACACAATCAAATGCTTTACTTAAATCCAAGAAGACAGCTAGTGTTTTCTTATTTTTTCCTTTTGCTTCATAGATATTTTTCATTAAATAGGTAATTGCATCTGTTGTAGATTTCTTTTTTTGATATCCAAACTGGATATTAGGGTCAGGGCGGGGAAAAACTGGACAGGGGAAGAACTGGACACCCCACATTTTACTTCAAATGCCGTATGTACTGGCCTGACAACTGTTATGTAATGAACCGCTGATGCCACGGAACAACTTTTGATAGTTGTTATTCCTGTGCCTCCGGTATTTGAAGTTAAATATGGGGTGTCCAGTTCTTCCCCTGTCTAGTTCTTCCCCGCCCTGACCCTAGCTATAACTTTATGTTACCTAATGAAACTTACTATCCTTGTCAAAAGCATTTTCTCAAATACTTTAGAGAAGGGCGAGTTTAGAGCTACAGGCCTAAAATGTTTTTGATCATAATCACTATCTTTCTTATAAAGTGGTATCACTACAGTGCTCTTCAGACCTGTAGGGAATTTTCCTTGTTCTATCATTAAATTAAAGATATGCATTAACAGCTGTGCTACCTCATCCCTGCATGCTTTGAGAACATGATTGGATACTCCATCCTGACCCACCGATCTCTTGTTTGATTGTTCTGCAATGGTTTTCAGTACCTCATTTATGGTTGGAGGTGTTAACAGTATTATTTTTTCTATCTGATCTAAATTTCCATTATTAAATATTTCTGATTTCAATCTATTCTATATTTTAACCGGTACATCTCTATAGTGTTGATTAAACATGTTGGCAATGGCTTTCGGTTGATCGCAAAGTTTCCCTTGTACCTCTAGAGACAAATTTTTGATTCTACTTACTCGGTTTGTTTTGTTTTCTTTGATAATGTTCCAAGTCTCCTTGGTTACATTTTGAGCTTTTTTAATCCTATTAGCAAAATATTGTTTTATTGTTAAATCATTTGATTTTTTAAGTAGCTGAGTGCATTTTTTAATTTCTTATCGACAGCGACGACTGGATAGTTGAAATCAGAGTGCACGAGACGATGGGAAATGCTGTGCCGATCATAATTCCATAGGGAGATGAGAGAAATAGGAGTCAGTTAAAGAGAAAAGAAGCCCAGCAGAACGGCGTCTGTTGCGGCACGCTGCGCAGGAAGGATGCGCAGTAGACCACGGTGAGCATTGTAACGGCCTGTAGTTAGTGCGTTGGCCGCTAGGCGGCGCTGCTTCACCGCGGTCTACTGCCACCCTGCTGCCGTGCACCATGGACCACTCCAAGACCCACCGGAGGACCGGCGCGGCACGGCATGCACCGCTGCTCACCTGCGGTGCACAGGTATACTCGTCCCAGCGTTACCTTTCTAAATCACTCCGCCAGTACTCTACAAATCAAAGAGTGTACATGGTACGCTCTAACTGGAGCATGCCTGCAAGCACGCTCTAACTAGCGCATGCCTGCCAGGCATGCACTAACCAGTGCATACATGCCATGTACACGCTAACTGAAGCATACATTTACTGCATAAGGGATAGGGAGTTTTCTGCATCAGGAAGCGTGTACATGGCATGTATGCTCTAGTTAGTGCATGCTTGGCAGGCATGCGCTAGCTAGAGCGTGCTTGCAGGCATGCTCCAGTTAGAGCATACTATGTACACTCTTTGATTTGTAGAGTAGCCTGAGAACAGAAAATAGTCCCGAAGGTAATACGGTCACTGTTAAAAAAAGTCTGAAAATTCAGACCAATTTTTTCAGACCTAGTGGTCTGAATCTGAAATTCAGACTTGAGTCAGAATTTTCAGACAGTTGGTCTTAATTTTACACCTTGTGGTCTGAAAAATGAGTTTCGGACTCAAGAGTCTGAATATTTGGATGGCGCGGTATAAATTTTCGGCGTCGGGGTCTTAAAACAGTCATTTGTAGTAGAAGGTCTGAATTTTCATCCTGCGCAGTCTGAAATTGACGCTTTATTTTCTGATAAAAGGCATGACTGCGTTTCAGGTGCTATGGACCCTGAATTGCTAGAGCAGTAGTAAATGAACTTTTGCTCAGCTAAGCACAGTAAATTGAAATGGCAGAATCCGTAACGGTTCGGTACAGAAACCGCCAGTAAATGATTCTGAATTTGGTAGTCACAGAAACTGACTAAGGCTCCACAGAAACTGGGATGGGCTCACAGAAACTGCTAAGGGGTTGCGGTCTTGCTGGCCAACCTAACCTCACTGTGTCTCTGGATGCTTTTGTTGTTTTGGACATTATTTACATATTTTGATGAGTGTGCATACTTTTTCTTGCTTTGACAAGTCTATAAATTGATATTTTCCTTACGCGGTACATCTACACTCTTTATTTCCGATAATATAACATCTCAAAGTCGCGAGGTGGAGGGAATCGGAATTGACGATTACGGTGCAGTTTTGTCCGGATTCCGTGGCGAGTGCACGGATTCCGTCGCGAGTGCACGGATTCCGTCGGCTGTGTGCAGAATGGGTTTGCCGTTGGCGGTTTTGGTGCAAAACCGCCCCGGATCTATTAACCTGTCGGTTTCTGCGATTTGGGGCTCTCAGACCACTACAGATTCTGCCATTTCAATTTACTGTGAGCGAACGGCCGTCTAGTGTTGAGTTTAAAATCGGCCTGCACTCCGCTGGTAGCTGCAGGATGCGACATGTTTGCCCTGGCGCCGGCCTGGACCGAAGCCCGGGTCACCCGAGCCGAGCCGAGCCGCTCCGGCGGCGGCCAGCCGAGCCAGGCACACCGAGCCGAGCCGGGGCGTTCGGAAAATCACCGCGGACCGGCGTGCCGGCCGAAGCCTACCTGCGCGGGGCGGGGGGAGAGGAGGGGGCCCTTAATCCCTCGGCCACTCGGGATTTCTGGACAGAATGCGTCAGTTTTAGCTTGTCTCCAGAGCAGTGCACATCGCACTGTAAAAAATTTGTTCGTAAATTTACAAACAAATTAGGGGTAATTTCGTTGCACGAATTATTTGTAAATATACAACGTTTTTATGTTTTTATCGATTTATGAATTTTTCTTCACGCAGTAGTTTGTAAAATCACAAACTTTTTACAAGTTTCAATTTACAAGGACCACTTTTGTTCAACATTGTCACGCTGATTAAATGAAGATGAACTTGTTTCAGTGGAATTTTTTTGTTCTATGAAACATCTTGTAGTTCTATGAGACATCTTGTAAAATGACGAAGGCATCACCCTATTTCGTAATTTTACAAGCGATTTGTGCAACGAAATTACCCATGGATTTGTTGTAATTTTAGGAAACATTTCATATTTCTGTGACCTAACTGTAGTAATATCGTCACTTTTGAGATGTATTTAGTTCGTACCATTTCATAAAGCGGTGTTCACAAACAAATTTCATAAAATTAAGAAGATTTCTGTGATGAATAATCCATAAATCGGCCTTTACAAATAAATTTCATAAAATAACGAAATGTTATTGTTACTTTACAAGGAATTTGTAAAATAAAATTTCGTAAATTCACAATAATTTTTTACAGTGCGCATCCGAATACAAGTCCGCGTCGCGTGTCATCTTTCTTGTGACGCTCCGTCGTGAAGCAACGTTTTATGTGTTACATCGGCGCTCAGCACAGTGTGTACAGTGCCGTTTTGCCTTCGCCTTTCCGTGCTCCAAAATTGCTTCTTGGCGCGTGCAGTCACCACTCTGAAGCGTCCGAAATCCGCGGCAAGCAGGCTGTGAAAGTGGGGTAGCCTTATGCTGATATTGCGTCTTCCAAACTAAAGGGACGGGTTATGAGGGAGTGGGTGGCGTTTTGGAAATTTGTCACTCCTCTTTCATCCTCGTCCCCAAAGTATTTTCATCGTGCCGAAAAAGTTTCCACAAAGTGTGCCTCTGGATCCAACATGCTGCTTTCCAGTGTTTACAGCTGCATCTTCTGGAGTCTTACATTCGAGGACTAGTTTTTTTGTTTGGGAAGCTCTCTCAGCAAAATATCATATCTAGTTAAAGTTTTGCGCAACTTTGGGTGCTACATTTAACAAAAAGAGCTGTTTTACAACTGCTCTATTTAGTGCATGCATTCCATGTTTCTCAGCAATTTAAAATATGCATCTCCGAAACATAATATACATCCTGACAAAAGTGGTAATTTTATTACCTGGGCGGCTTAGAATTCAAACCCGCGAGGTGAAAAATTCAGACTGCCATTAGTCCGAAAATTCAGACTACCTGGTAGTCGTAAAATTCAAGGTACATGCTAGTCTGAAAATTCAGACGACAGGTGGTCCAAAAATTCAGAGTGTGCGGGGGTCTGAAAATTCAGACCACTGGGTTTCAAAATTGACTTCATCCTAAAAAGTCTGAAAATTTCGACTTTTTTTTTAACAGTGGTTTTTTAAAACTAGGGTCAGGACGGGGAAAAACTGGACAGGGGAAGAACTGGACACCCCACATTTTCCTTCAAATGCCGTATGTACTGGCCTGACAACTGTCGTGTAATGAACCGCTGATGCCACGGAACAACTTTTGATAGTTGTTATTCCTGTGCCTCCGGTATTTGAAGTTAAATGTGGGGTGTCCAGTTCTTCCACTGTCCAGTTCTTCCCCGCCCTGACCCTAATACACAACCCTAGACCGTTGCCATCATTGGCTGAGCGATGGCGAAGCCCGTTACTCCAGTGCGGTTGAAAAGTTTTGTCTGTCTGTCTGTCTGTGTGTCCGTGTGTGTGTGTGTGTGTGTACACTACTCCTCCTGAACGGCTCGGCCGATCTGGCTGAGATTTTGCAGGCTTATTAGGTATGTTCTTGGCTCGACACACGCGAAATTTCACTGTCCTAGCTCAACCGGTTCAGTTTTTATAGCCGAAAAACACCTAAAAAACGGCGAAAAATCGAGTTTTTTTTGCAGGTAGATCACCTCTGTCCCTCTGTAAGGGGGGTCTGGGGGGCGGAGCCCCCCAGCCTCGACAAGTTAAAAAGTTACAAGGGTCAAGATCGTGTTATCTGTGGATTAAGCAACTCTTTCTAGAATTAAGGGGGGTCTGGGGGGCGGAGCCCCACAGTATGCAACACGTAAGAAGTAACCGAGGATGGACAAGCCAATGCCTGCCGAAGGCAGGCTAGCGCCGCAGGCCAAGGTAGGTACGCCAGGCGCGGATTGGAGGAACAGGCCGCGAGACATCGCGAAGCCTGTTACGACAAGACGCGGTCTGGCGTAAACCTACCTTGTAATTAATCGTATAAATAAAAAACATTGAAAAATTACGACCAATTTCAGACTTAATCATTAAACGTTCCGGGTTTTGCATTTCCGCGGGCAGACGACGTGCCGCACAGTAAGGGGAAAACGGAAAAAGTCGCACGAAATTATTTTCTTCACCAAATTTTGTGTATAGTGTATTTAGGGGTCGCTGAATTCATTTCTGACGAGATTTGAACGTGAAAGGCACCCTAAGAGGCGGAGCCAGGTGCGTGAAGGGGGGTAAAACGAACCTTATTGCTGAATTCTCGCAAAACTTTGGATTTGAGGGTTTCATTGGTAGTGAAAATCATTTCTGAGGAGATAAAAAGACAAAAGATATACCGAGGAGACGACCAAACGCGCCTCTTGTGCCGCCTATTGATACTGGCTGCACCCAAGGCCTGCGTAACGATGCATGTCTTGGCGTAACAGCATGACCACGGAAGTTTAGTATCACTATCGGTGGCAGCCCAAAACGATGTCTGGTGTGGCACAGTGTCTGGCAGAGCTGGCTGGAGTAGCCAGCGTGCATAGCGCCTCTGCCGTCCTCTCCCGAGGGCGCGGTGCGGCGAGACGAGGTCGCAAGTTTGACGTCGATTTGAAGGAAAACGGCATCGAACGGCATCGCCGGACGAAATGGACATGAAAGTGGGGTCACCATACTATCTCACCACGGTGCCCGACCGGTTCGCAAATGTTCGCAACTCGACTTATCCCTCGTCAAACAAGCTAGGGCCCGCCCTTCCGTCGAACCGAGTTGCCAGCTCCGCTTCGCTGCGCCGGCAACTCGGTTCGACAGGGGGCCGGCCCAGCTTGGCCTGCCGGCGGCCTTTTCTCGGGCCTTCGGCCCTCGCATCAGACCCAACTTGGCCAGTCGAAGGCCCGGGCCTTCGGCCCGCTCGCATCACGCACACCGTGAGCGGGTAAAGCAAAGTTATCGATGTACCATCGTGACTTAGGCCCGCCCTTCTATTCACAATATGCAATAGTCCTTACACTTTTTACTCCAACTGTCCTTAGAATATGCCCATTTCACACTCCACAAAAAATGTCCTGTCAACGCCGTTAATTTATTACCAATGTTTGCTGTTATGCAATTCACGGCGTTTCCTGTGAACTAGTTCACGGCGTTAATTGTGATCTCGGTTACAGTGTTCACTGTGATCTGGCCACAGTAAACGCCGTGAATTGGAGCCTGATTTGCAGTACTTCGGTGCTCAGCGGCGTCAAACTCACAGTGTTAACTGTACACCAGATCACAGTGAACAGCGTGATCAAGATCACAGTGAATCGCGTGAGCAGATCACAGTAAACGCTGTGAATTGACCTACAGTGAAAACTGGTAATAAATTAACGGCATTGACAGGACATTTTTGGTAGAGTGCATTTGTCTCTTCGCCCTCATTCCGAAAATACCCGTATTTGCCATGCTACTGCAACTCCTTGCAATAGAGGCACAGCAGGAGCTCAAAACGAGTCCGTCGCACTTTTTCCCATAACTCATGAAGGCGGCAATAGAGGCACAGCAGGAGCTCAAAACGAGTCCGTCGCACTTTTTCCCATAACTCATGAAGGCGGGCGCCTGGACCCCCCTTCTGACCCCTCGTTGAAGAGGTCTTCCCAAGACCTATCCAAAACTTAAGTAAAATTTTGAGTCGGTCGCCCCCCTTTTTTTCAAGATCCTGATGTGACTAATAGACGAAGTCGGGCTCCTGGACCCCCTTTCCGACCCCTCGTTGAAAAGGTCTTGCTGAGACCAATCGAAATCTGCAATAATTTTTTTTAGTCGGTCGACCCCCTTTTTTGAAGATCCTAATCTGGCCAACTGGTAAAAGCGGCCGATGGGTCGGGACCGGGTCCTTCATCTTGTCTTGTCGCCCCGATTCCAAAATACCCCTATGTGCCCTGCTAGCACCATAATGGCGGAAATCCCCCCCCGCTCATGAAAAACCATGATGCACCTGCAGCAGCCCTTGTGCGACCCGGCCGGGATTTGCACCACCGGATTATTTGTTTGGACGGTACTCCTGAAGTACCCCCCAAAATCTGGTTACTCTAGCTCAACTCCTTCCTTGTACACAGACGCCAAAAACAACAACAACGACAAAAACAACAACAGACACAAAGGCAAATGCATAGGCCCTCCCCCTATTTTTTGAATAGAAGGGGGGGCCCAAAAAAGTCGCAGACGACGATTTTCGCAAACATTTGAAGACCCCATTTTCACACTTTTCGTTTGAAACCAATTCCATGAATGGACTGGACTGCCTGATTTTTTGCCTTTCCAAAAACATATAAAACATGTTATTTTGCTCTGCAACAGCGATAGGAGTAGCCTTTCTTACGCGACCCCCGCCAAATGTATCATTTTCTCGCGAAATTGCTCTACTTTGAGGTTGCTAAACGGCAGGGGGTGGAAACGGGGCTGATTTGGGGGGCCTTGGCTGCGGCATGCGTGCACGGCCGTTTTTGCCGTTTTCACCACTTTACCGCGTTAGTTGGTAAACCACTTTCCAGCTGAAGTAGTCGTCTTAACGACAAAAATCCAACGCGTACTTAAAAAGTAAGGTTGAAGGATCAGCAAATAAGCTCCTTGGGCCGAATTGATACTTACAAATGAGATATTCACATTTTTGTAACTTGTTTACATTTTTTTCGGCGTTTTCAGGCCAGAATCGCCGCGCCCGAACGCGGATGAGCCATTTAAAAAAAGTTACAAACATGTCCATACTCGTCCTGTGGGTTTCAAATCTTCAAAACGGGCTTATTTTCTCGAAGAGACAACATTACTCTAGAAGTACCAAGGATTTGTGCATAAGATATCTACTTTAGCTGAAAGTGGGTTTCTAGGAACCACAAAAAAACAACAAACAACGGCCGTGCACGCATCGCCGCAGCCATGGCCCGCCAAATCAGCGCCGTTTCCCCCCCTGCTAAACGGCAAGTAGTAGTTATTTGAGGTGCAAAAAATGTTCGTAACTATAAAGAATGGTCCTTTCTGAGTTCAAAAACGTCGGTCCCATCCCTCTGGGACAAAAACGGCGAAATCGGACTTACGTGCGACTTTTTCCGGTTTCGCCCCACTGTGTGCCGTTCCCAGCCCAAGAACGGTCTCTCGGAACCTCTTTTTGCACTTACATTGAGTGACTGGAAGAGATTCCATAAAAGGGGCTTGCATAGGTCTAAGCCCCACACAATTTTATATGCCCAGCTCGCGTTCATTTTTTGGAATTCTGGCTTATTCTTTTAGTATTTTGGTTTAAATTCACCAGGTTTGGGTTCTCCTCTGAACCGTGCTCCAAACTTTCTCCATTAGGTTTTAGCAACTGGAAGAGATTCAAAAATAAAAACTTATTTCAGTCAAGGCCCACACATTTTTGTCTGCCCCGTTCACCTTCTTTTTTTGAAATTTTGTCTCATTCTTTAGATGTTTTGGTCAGTGTGAGAGAGGTCCCAGCTCCAAACTTTCTGCATTAGGTTTGAGCAACTGGAAGAGATTCGATAATAATAACTTATTTCAGTCAAAGGCCCACACATTTTGGCTGCCCCGTTCGCCCTCATTTTTAGAATCAATCTTTATTTAGCGAGAAAAAATCGAATAATCTGTGCCAATGTGGGGATAAAAAGGCCAAGGGACTCTTTCGGAAAGGTTACGCTGGGGCGAGTATAGACGCGGCCAGCGGCGCCCGGGGCGGGCCGGGGGGGGGG
>NW_023144627.1:1512813-1855402 GCF_012932325.1 Thrips palmi | reverse complement strand
TAAATGGACCAGCAAGAGAACAGCAGAATTTTATTATTATCTTTTATTGTTATTATCTTTTATCGTTTCGTTTTATTTTACTGTTGAAAATTCTATGAGCCAATAAACATGTTAAATAAAAAAAGCTGATCCACCTCCATTTGACCGGCACGAGCACTATCATTACGTGCAGCATGGACCCACCCATCCACCGCAGTCCGAGGTTCGCCGCAACAGCAACAACACTGATCAAAATTTTGTCGTAACTTAGCGACACATTTATCGCTAACTTTTTTAGCGACAAGATTTGTTGTGGAACGAATAGCTTGTTTAACCGTAGTCTTGGAACTAAGGGATAATTTCACAACGACTGACTTGTAATAACGCACCAACAATAATACATCAACGACAAGTATTGAAAGTCCAAAAGAAATTTTGTAATGTCTGTGACAATATTCGACAATATTCATAGAGTACTTTTGTCGCTAAATTTATTTTGCATGGTTTTTTTTTAACAATAGTAATTTTCATATGACTTAAAAGAACAAAATAGATGATTATTCATAAGATGCTTTAATTGAGCAGGTAATTGCAAAAGATGTTGTTTCCACATCGTAAAGAGTGATAACAAGAATTTTGTTCTTCAACGACAAAATGTCGCTTACTAGACTCAACGACATTTGTTTCGCTTTGGTTCATGATTAAATTCTATGTTTTGGAACGACTAAATTTTCACTCATCTGATTGTTTCTGTACAACCATTTTTTAACAGTGAAGGGACGGACGTTCCAGGCGCAAGGGTACGCGAAGTTACCGCGGCTGGAGTTTAGCCTCAACAAGATGGTGGCTTCAAAGACGTACGTCCCTGTCGCTCAAGGACGTATCTCCAGGCGAAGAATTTCAACACCACAAATGCTGAGGCAGTCATCCTGGAGATAGCAGATAGGTACAAGAAATACCTCGACCCTGAGCAGGCGATGGACTATGGACATGCATATGCATGGATACGAGGGGGTAACCACTCGCGTAATACCCTGTACACAAAAACCGTGTATTACGCGTAATACACGTGATCGTAATACCATTTTTGGGTCAAATGTGCCAAATTTGGGCATTTTAGGGCCGTAATACACGTGTAATACACCCGTAATACAGCGTAATAATGAGTAGTCTGTACACGATTTCTTGAAGTGTTTACCCCCTCGCATGGATATGCAGCTGGACTGTTCATTGATGTGAAAAAAGCATTCGATACGGTCAACCATAATCTACTGCTGGAGAAAATTGAGAAAGCAGGCATAAGAGGCCCTCCTCTACAATGGATAAAAGTTACCTCAAAGACAGAAAAGAATATACAGTGCTAGACCCGGTTGAAAGTTGTCTGTTGGATGTAAAATGTGGTGTCCCGCAAGGCGCAGTGTTGGGTCCTATTCTATATCTAATATACGTTAATGATATCAAATATCTAAACTTGCTAGGAAAGAGGTACCTTTTTGCTGATGATACTGGTATTAACTACGCCCTGCTTATGGAACACGATTATCGGCCTCAGTTTTGGCGCAGTTTTTCTTGAAATTTCTACAAAATAGCGGTTAAAGTAGTTGAATAGCAAAAGGTACGCCCTTTGAGCAGAGGCCAAGGCTTATCTGAGGCCGATAGTCGTGTGTCGCCCAGACCAGGGGTCTCAGACGGGCGGCCCGCGGCCCGCTCCGGCCCGGAGCTCGGGTGCCACATAGCCCGCAGCGGGCCGCAATGGGAAAGATAGGCGGGCCAGACTCGGGCCGCACAGGTCCAGGCTGGCTGGGCGGCGGCGCGCTGCCTCGTCGCCCAGCTGTCAAACGTGTCAACCGGCCGGCTCGCCGTGGCTGGCCGGCATCTCTCTCGCACTCACAGGGCCATATGGGAGGAACAAGGACAGACAGTCAGCCCGTGCGGCCGAGGCAGCGCAGCGCTCGAGGGGGTAAACACTTCAAGAAATCATGTACAGACTACTCGGTATTACGCTGTATTACGGGGGTATTACACATGTATTACGACCTTAAAATGCAAAAATTTGGCACATTTGACCCACAAACGGTATTACGATCATGTGTATTACGCGTAATACACGGTTTTCATGTACAGGGTATTACGCGAGTGGTTACCCCCTCGGCAGCGCTGGGTCGCCGCCGTCGCCGCTGCCGTGCGGCTTGGTCGAGTCCGGCGTGTCACACCTTCGCCGCCTCACTCATTTCATCTCCTATTTCTCTTCTTTGCCTTTCTCTCTCTCTCTATGCGGCCCGCAAGCCATGCTCACTCTGAGACCCCTGGCCCAGACTCCATGAAACAACATAACCAAACTTTTGGCGCCGGCACGGCGTGGCACGCCACGGCCACCCAGTAAAGGAGAAAAGAAACCGAATTGATTCACAGAAAACTCAAGTTTGACGAACACGAGGGCGACCGACTATATGTCTCTCTCGCACACCCAGCTCCGTCTCGCTCGCCCGGCCAGCGGCGGCGTGGCGTGGCGTAGCTGCCTCACCCGTGTCGCCCGGACTGCGTTCACAAGGCGAAACAACTCGGTCGAATCGTCACCTGGACAGGCCAGCCCCCCCACCCCTTGACGCTGCGGATGGAACGGATGCTCGACGGATGGATATGCATACCTCTGGCGATGGTCCGGCTCGGCTAGTGTGCGGAGGAACAAACAGCATTAGCACGCGCTGCCAGCCTAGAGTCCTAGAGTGGGAGAGAAAAGTCAATGGCCAAAATGCTACACGCACTTTGCCATACTCGTCATTTCCGGACCGCTGAGCCGGTTTCCGTTTTCCGGAATTCAAACACCATTATCGCGAAAAGACGTACCTTCGCAACTCGCTAATGTCACACGACAGGCCAACAACCCGAACGTAAACAATAACCCAAAGAACACGTAACAGTCACGGTGACATCAAAAGGACATCATTTTGATGGTTTTTTCGTCAAGGTGTGACTCGAATGACTGCGTATGACTTCTTAGTGACTTCAAGAATCAGCCTTGACCGACGCGTGACATGATTGTGACATAGACGTTTAAGTACTGAAAAAAACATTTGCAACTAGATAGGAGTCCAATATAGAGTTAGAAAGTAGATCTTCAGTATCCATTCTCTGCTTAAAGACAGATAGTTGTGTCGCATGTCAACGCGAGGTCAAACATGTGTCATGGGCCAACTGCCGCTACCTGCCGGTAGGTGGCGCGCGGCACTCATAAGGCTCCTCCACAAAGCTTTTAGTTAGAAAAAGTTATTTGAAAAAGAACCACACCCGAAAACGGCCGTCTAAATGCTTAATGGCGGTTGTTCTCAAATGTAGGCAAAATGAGCGTACTCAAATATGTCCCATTGACCGAGAATAAGGGAAGTATTACTTTCTCTCGCTGACGTCTACACTCTGCTCTGAGCTAAAAGCGCCCCCTGCCTCGGCCCGCGCGGGCGCGTACGCTCCCCAAAGAGGTGGAAATTGAACCACCAATTTTTGACAAGAGTTTCCTCTGGGAGGTGACTCAATGTGCCTTACCTTACAGGTCCGCCATGGAGTCCTCCAAACAAATGTTGATTCAGAAAAGAGTCAAAATGACATCATTTTGATGTCACATTGACGTCAAAATTTCAGCAAAAAAATAGTCATTTTGACATTTCTCTCCGTGACTAAATTTTGACGTCACCGTGACGTCATCGTGACTATTTCGTGTTCTTTGGGAATTCGTCTGCTGTCTGCCTCCACGAGTGAAACGGCGGAAAAGACGGGCCGGAAACAAGACCAGCGGTCCGGAAATGACAAGTATGGCAGATTTCGCTGTCAGAAGGTGCGGACACGCATGGCGTTTCTCTCCCACTCTAGGACTCTATGCCAGCCAGCCTGGCGCCTGCCAAGTAGGCAACCCATCCTGCAGTCGTGCTGGTTGGCTGGCATTCAGCGGGTCAAACACGTCACAGACCCATGGGGGAGTCTCAGGGAAGCCCTACCAGCCCTCAGGCTGCCTGTGGTGCGTTTCGCATCAACCAGCCAGTCTAGCGGTGGGCTTTCCCCTCCCCAACACCTCAATACATTGCATACACTGTTATTCAACGAATGTGACGTCACATTCGTTTGAATGAGATGTCACATTCGTTTGAATGAGATGTCACATTCGTTTGAATGAGATGTCACATTCGTTTGGACGTGACAAGTCCATCATGCGGCCGGCTGATGCGGGTGTCATATTCGTTGAAGCGTGGATCAACATTCAAACGAATGTGACATCACATTCAAACGAATGTAACAATACCAACATCCTAACGAATGTGACGTCACGACGTCACATTCGTTGAATAATAGTGTATTCTACACCTCCACATCATCGGCATCAGGGGCCCATTTCCACGGACCCTATTTGTCTCACTCCATTCGAAAAGTCTAATCGTACAGATCAGCCGCGGCTAGCCTACAGAGCGCTCAAAATGGCTTGGTTAGGCCGACCGACTAGGCCGACACCTCGGCCTGTCAGGCCGACGCACAGTGTGACGGATTCGCCAAAAAGAGGACAAAATTAATAAACATGAAACCGTTTGATCAATTTACACCCAAATTTGTATACCAGGGTTTTGAAGAGCGCTGAACAAGAATTAAGAATCAATATTGCTGTACGAAGTGTTATTTTCTAAATATCACACTTAAAAAAAATATTTTTAAGTGTATATTTTCAAAATTTAGTCTACACACAATATTGAGGTCACTGAAGTCGAATATAAAAGTAGTTTTCATCAGGAGCACACAGTTTTGACTTAGCACGACGTACACTTTTACTTGCTGTAGTCGTTAGATCTAGATGAATTTGAGGTTAGGAATCTCGAAAAATTGATATTTTTCGGAGAATTTCCTTGCTTTTGGGCGTGGCTATTAGTTTAGAAAAGTCAAACATTCATTTCATGGCGCCAGGGGTGTGGTGAACGTGTCTGATAGCGTTAGAACGCCTCACCTTAGACAGCGACACGCTGCCATGTCCTATATTTAAATGCTCCCGGAGCGTCGGGTAGCGCATATTAGCGCCCAAACTCAACTTGTTCCTGTAGAGGAAGGTCTAAGCTTCAAGTTGACACCAAAATTACCGCGGGACTCGGCGGGACTCGGTTTGAAACTCCAAGAGAAAATGCAACTTCTTATAACTTTTGTCGTTTTTCTATCATATTGTATGGACGCGATTTTCAAGCGATGTTGAGGCAATGATGGCTGTTCTATACAGGCAAATTGAAGAGAATGAAACACCCTTTCCAGTACACTACTCGGTTCGCTGCTAGCATGATTCGTTTTCCCTGTACGCATCCTCAAATACAAGCAATGAAACACTGCTGCGAGCTCGCCCCGGCAGCGCTCTCAAAGCGCTGATTTCGAAGCCACGGCTACGCTCTCCTGTTGGGAGCATCGACAAAATTCAAACGGCGTTTTGCAGATTAGTCTCTTGTCTACAACATGCCCTAGTCACTTCCTCTGTACCTCATACTTGAAAAAATGAATTTTGTCCCCGTTTCGGGGCATCCGTCACACTGTGCGACGGAGTTTTCGAACGGTAGGGAGGGGGAAGGTGCAGATGACGTAGTCTGCACTGCGTCACCACGGCCTAGCGGAGGAGCCGGCCTTTTCCCCGGCCGGCCTGACAGGCCGAGCGTCGGCCTGCTGCAGGCCGAGGCCGACCGAGTCGGCCGGCCTCTTAGGCCGAGGCCGAACCATCCGCGCGGCCTACGGCGGCAGGCTTAGGCCGAGGCGTCGGCCTAGTCGGTCGGCCTAGCCAAGCCATTTTGAGCGCTCTGCTAGCCTAGCGATGACTGGGTTCGGAGAATAGACCGACTGCCGCTCGCCACGAAAAGCAAATGACTAAAAAATAGATAGGGGTCCGGCCCACTCACCCAGACGTTATTCACCCAAAACCCAACTGACCAAAAGTCAATACACCCACGGCCAATTCACCCTCTAAAATTCACCCGAGGTCCATTAACCCTTTCTCGATCACACCCACGCCAAATTAATTCGCCCAAGCCCAATGTGAGAGCGAGAAGTACTGCTTACCGTAAACCGGGGTAACTTGAGACAGCAAGGGTAACTTGAGACACTTCTGCTTTTCCACCTTTTTGGAGCTGCCACCTGGTTCGGCACATTCGGAGGTCAAAACTACCCTAGCACTTTTTTTCGTACTTGTTTGGAAAGACGATTAAGCGTGTGAACGGCGGGTTAGGACCAAGCTGGTCAGTTCTATAACGATTTTTTAATTGTAGTAAATTTAACAATTTTAGGGAAGAGTTACAAGTCTCCCTTGGTACTCGAAACACGTCTTGCTGAGACCCAAATGACTGTAGTACCTTTCAACCCTATTATTTCAACATTCTAAATGCAGCATTGGTTTTGAGAAAAACCCATCATTCTCCGGGTAATACTGACTTTTATAGAAAATGGTAACTGTGCGGGGTAACTTGAGACACCAAATTTCATTGAATTTGACGGAAGTTGAGTGGCGTAACTTGACACTGGCACCTCCTTGTACTGCAGGGAGGTTTAAAGTACCGGACCTCTCCATTCTAAGATCAAAATCAAGCCGCATTTGATCGGGAATCACTTTTTTAGACAGTGTAGAGGGTCCCAAGTGGATATGCAGCTTAAAATTGGAGTGTTTTCTCAACTACACACGGACCAGATGAGACATAATAAATCTTGAAGTCTCAAGAGATGGGGAATTTAATTACCTTTCCAACGAGCTAAATGTCATTGAAATCGGACAACTTACAGCCCAAGAACCGTCGATTTTTTGAAGAAAAACAATTGTAAAAATAGTTGAAAGATTTGAGTAAATTTTAAAAATTGACTAAAACTATATACCTCTGCAGGAATGGACTTGTGCACGTAGAAATAAAGAAAAATGTCGTACCAGGTGTCAGGGTTGGATGTGAAATGAGAGAATCGCTGTACTTAGTTGACAGAGTTGGATGTGAAATGGGAGAATCGTTGCGCTTCTGAAGTGCCCTTATCCCTCAAATTATCAAATGTAACCTTGATGAAAAAATCCTAATATAAGGATAAAAAATCTTCTAATATATTCCACAAGAAGTATTTTTCTTTGAAAATAAGTTAAATGTCTCAGAAAATCAGTATGGACTGGCAAAAACCCCACTTCCGTGAAAAAGCAAAGTAAAAACTCGGTGTGTCTCAAGTTACCCCAAATGACGGGGTAACTTGAGACAATTTTAGAGGCCCATTACTCTCATTTTAGGGGACCCCAAAAGAATTCGTGGGGTCCAAACCGAATGTAATCATGTGAAATTAAACATAGTTGGGATTCGGGTTGGTGAGAGAAGTTTTGTTGACACACGGTCCAAAAAACGTGAAATATTGTCTCAAGTTACCCCGGTTTACGATACACTCCAAATCGAAAGGCGGTAATATTTCCACCCTTTACGGGCGGTAAAGGCCTCCAACGGCGGTAATTTGGCCAAACACTCCAAATCGTAAGGCGGTACAAAGGTTATTACAAAGGTGGTACAGAAATTACTGCCCGTTACGTGCCCTACAAACGGGTTTACCATCCTAAATGAACCCTACAGACGGTTTGAAAAATGCCGTACAGGATATTACCGCCAATGATGTGCCCTACACGCAACGCGTCCACACCGATCCGCACTCACCCGAGGGCATATCAAGGAGGTACAAAATATGACCGCCAATTTCGTGCCCTTGTTGCGGTGTTTACAAGGCGGTAAATCTGTCGAAGGGCGGTACAAACGGTCTGAAAAGGGTGGTAATTTTTGTACCGCCCTCGCAAAGATGGTAAAATCTGGAGCCCGCCTTCACTCCAAATCGAAAGGCGGTAATATTTCCACCCTTTACGGGCGGTAAAGGCCTCCAACGGCGGTAATTTGGCCAAAGGCGGGCTCCAGATTTTACCATCTTTGCGAGGGCGGTACAAAAATTACCACCCTTTTCAGACCGTTTGTACCGCCCTTCGACAGATTTACCGCCTTGTAAACACCGCAACAAGGGCACGAAATTGGCGGTCATATTTTGTACCTCCTTGATATGCCCTCGTGAGTGCGGATCGGTGTGGACGCGATGGGTGTAGGGCACATCATTGGCGGTAATACCCTGTACGGCATTTTTCAAACCGTCTGTAGGGTTCATTTAGGATGGTAAACCCGTTTGTAGGGCACGTAACGGGCAGTAATTTCTGTACCACCTTTGTAATAACCTTTGTACCGCCTTACGATTTGGAGTGTTGTCAGGAGTTCTAAATATCATAAAAATGAATGTTTCTACGCCTGACGAATTATTTGTCGTGAGATAAACATTCTCTAATATGTTTGAAACAAAACCTGCAAACTATTGTTTGAAATGGATGTTGGTTGCGAGAACCGCAAGATATAGAAGCGGCGAATGCAGAAACGGCCGAAATGGAGATCGGTCTTCGTTCGAGCGACCTGAAGGCGATCGAGGCGATCGGTCTTTGATCGAGCAACCCAAAAGACATCTGTCTTTGTTCAGGACATATCGAGAATTAAAAAAAATATTCTGGGTGAACAGCTTTCTGGGTCAATGACACGTGGGTCAATTGGGTGAAACACTTGGGGGTGAATAGCGTATGGGTGAAAATGCTTTGGGTCAATCGCACCTGGGTGAGTCGGCCTAGAACCAATAGATAAAATAAACCCATAACCAAACTCACCATCATCGTCGTCTCCCTCAAAGCAAGCCGCCACTTCACGGCAGGCCTTTGTCACCAGATAACGTCTGCCGCCGTGGTCTTTATTTGTAAAGTCATACAGAATCTTCTTGTTCTTCACGAAACCTGTCAAAGCCTCTCTGCTGTAGGGCACCTTTGGCAGGTGAACAAATTCCTTGTCGCCCATATTGGAGATAGTACACGAACGTAAACTCGAGGGGGCAAAAACTCGCGCAGTGTACACGGCCCCCGAAATCACACGCGAATCATTGAGAATAACGCGAAATTAAGCAATCCGAAATCAACCCAAATAACTAAAATCGACCGAAATCAGGCAGAATCACACGAAACCAGACAAAATCAGTCCGAAATCATTTCTTTCCGAACACAATCGCAAACAATCACGCTCAATATCACCCTGGTGCGTCGCCAAATCAGGCAGAATCAGCCACGAAATCAATTAAAACCATGCGCAATTCCACAAATCACACAAAACCACGCGCAACCAAAATAAAATTTTCAAAGTAGTCAAAATTACACAAACTATTCAAAATCACGTGAATTAAGCGAATCATTGCGTTTTCCGAATCATGTGTACACGAAAATCCCGATTTTTTGCCCCCTCGTGTAAACTACTACGGCTGCACTCCAAATCGTAAGGCGGTACAAAGGTTATTACAAAGGTGGTACAGAAATTACTGCCCGTTATGTGCCCTATAAACGGGTTTACCATCCTAAATGAACCCTACAGACGGTTTGAAAAATGCCGTACAGGATATTACCGCCAATGATGTGCCCTACACGCAACGCGTCCACACCGATCCGCACTCACCCGAGGGCATATCAAGGAGGTACAAAATATGACCGCCAATTTCGTGCCCTTGTTGCGGTGTTTACAAGGCGGTAAATCTGTCGAAGGGCGGTACAAACGGTCTGAAAAGGGTGGTAATTTTTGTACCGCCCTCGCAAAGATGGTAAAATCTGGAGCCCGCCTTTGGCCAAATTACAGCCGTTAGAGGCCTTTACCGCCCGTAAAGGGTGGAAATATTACCGCCTTTCGATTTGGAGTGGGAGTGGGAGAAATCTGGTTTTCACAATATGGGCCTTCGGGAACAGGAACCTCAATCATTGGCAGCAAAGGGTATTTTTCTGTATCATTCTCTTTACCAGTGTAGTTGGGGACTCGGATCTTATGTCCAATTACGAACCGGTTTCCCCGTACTTTTACTTTTCCAAACACCAAGCGCGAATCCAGAGGGGAGGCTAGGAGGCATTTTTTTTAAGAAGTCCGATCGTGGAACACGACCGATGCCGATTTCCTCCATTTTTTGGTCAAAGGAAGTCCTTGTGGGTCTAAAAAAGGCCACAAATTTTTTGGGCCGAAATATGCACCGTTCAGATTCTATGGGCAATTTTCGTTTTCTCTGACAACTTTTCACATAATTTGGCCAAAATTGAAAAATCACCTTTCTGAGGCCTCTATGCACTCGATTGAGCTCAAAATGTGGTATCTTATGTAAAATCACGCGAGGAACACGAATCCGGTGCCCGTTTGTTGATAGGACAACCCAAAAAGATGTTATGACTGTTTTTCAGGTTTTGTAGTGGTTTTTACTTTTCTTGGGGTTTTGGTGTTCGGCATCGATTTTCGGCAATCTGATGAGTGGATTTTATAGATAAAGGACCAATCTATCATATCACGAGATAAAAAGTTTGTGTACGCCGCGTGAAAAGCAGTGGAGCTGCAAAAATTGAAAAACCGTCATTTCAGGGTAGTTTTAGATCAGATTAGCCACCTTTCGCGTGACCGTCTCCGCCCCATATTGAGTCTAAATATTTTCCCAAGTGATGTCAGAGTTGGTTTGAAATTCCACCGCTGTAGCTCAAGTAGTTTGGAAATGGCAGCTTTCTAAAGTTTTGCAATCACGTAAGGTATTTACGAGGGGGTAGCAACTCGCGTAATAGTCGGGTCACCTGCTCTGTAATAACAACGTAATAGCCGTAATGACGGCGTAATAACCGAAATAGTCGCGTAATATCGGTAATAATAACGTAATACACGTAATATTATCGTAACACTGTGGCAAAAAGCTACGGAAAATCCTGTAAACAGCTTGTGGTAATTCTCCGTAGGCCCCTTATCAATATTCTCCGTAGGCTCTTACAGTATTTTCTGTAGGACCGCACAGTATTCTCCGTAGGACCGCACAGTGATCTCCGTAGGACTATACAGTCTTCGAGGTCCTACCGAGGGGGTAGCAACTCGCGTAATAGTCGGGTCACCTGCTCTGTAATAACAACGTAATAGCCGTAATGACGGCGTAATAACCGAAATAGTCGCGTAATATCGGTAATAATAACGTAGTACACGTAATATTATCGTAATAGCCGCTTAATAGCCGCGTATAGGTCAGAAATGCCCCTGTCAGGGAGTATTGACAGCTCCTGATGGCGTTGGCTATACTCCACGCACGGTTGTCGGCATTCCCCCAGAGTCGGGTGGAGGGGGTATACTGTGCGAAAAATGGAGGGTATTCTCCGTTAATTTATTAACAGGATTTGCCGTACTTAGAAGCACGGTGTTTACTGTACCTAGAGGTACAGCGTTTACTGTACCTGGAAGGACGGCGATCACCTTAATTTGTACAGTACACTTGTCAAGAGGCAGTCATTTCATGACATCAAAGTCAGTTTAGACGATTTTGAAAATTTACTAAAACTTTTTGGAAATGAATTTAACCCGAGATCTTTTTAACTTGACGTTACAAGTGCCGCCTTGAAATCCAATCTTGAAATATTTCTCACCGGTTTGAGTGAATTTTCCAATTGGTCCAAATCAAGATCTTCTTACAGAAATGGATTTGTCTCGACAAGACAAAAAAATGTCAACGTATGTCATAGGTTTGGATGGAACATAAAAATAAATAACTTCGAACAACCTTAAAAAATAACCAAAAAAGAAAAGAAAAACTGTGCACTGCAAATGTACAGCGGGATTTTTCATAACACGGGTATGTTTTAGGAAGCGGAAGCAACGTGAAAGATTTGGCGCTGTTTTTCAAAGCGTAATAACCGCGTAGCACAATAGTCCGTAATAGAACGTAATAGCCGCGTAATATACGTAATATCCCATCTATTACGCGTAATAGTCTCAAAACGTAATAGTCGGGCCGCGATTTTTGGGAGTTGCTACCCCCTCGGGTATTTACTTTAAGTAGAATTGCGGTAAATGTGAAGACTTGCCACAGATCGGGTAATAAATGAGATAAATGAGTGCGTCAAAGTTCTCTTAGCGTAATTTTGGACAAGGAATCCGATTTTGCCGGTACGAAGACCCTAGGTGTACTCTAAAACTACGTTTCCGTGCAAACCACATAAAAATGTCCTTTTTTTCTGACTTAAGAGTTTGCCTAGGGTCTCCGTACCGGCAAAATCGGATTCCTTGTCCAAAATTACGTTTAGAGAACTTTGACGCACTCATCTATCTCATTTATTACCCGATCTGTGACAAGTTTTCACATTTACCGCAATTCTACTTAAAGTAAATGCCTTACGAGGGGGTAGCAACTCCCAAAAATCGCGGCCCGACTATTACGTTTTGAGACTATTACGCGTAATAGATGGGATATTACGTATATTACGCGGCTATTACGTTCTATTACGGACTATTGTGCTACGCGGTTATTACGCTTTGAAAAACAGCGCCAAATCTTTCACGTTGCTTCCGCTTCCTAAAACATACCCGTGTTATGAAAAATCCCGCTGTACATTTGCAGTGCACAGTTTTTCTTTTCTTTTTTGGTTATTTTTAAGGTTGTTCGAAGTTATTTATTTTTATGTTCCATCCAAACCTATGACATACGTTGACATTTTTTTGTCTTGTCGAGACAAATCCATTTCTGTAAGAAGATCTTGATTTGGACCAATTGGAAAATTCACTCAAACCGGTGAGAAATATTTCAAGATTGGATTTTAAGGCGGCACTTGTAACGTCAAGTTAAAAAGATCTCGGGTTAAATTCATTTCCAAAAAGTTTTAGTAAATTTTCAAAATCGTCTAAACTGACTTTGATGTCATGAAATGACTGCCTCTTGACAAGTGTACTGTACAAATTAAGGTGATCGCCGTCCTTCCAGGTACAGTAAACGCTGTACCTCTAGGTACAGTAAACACCGTGCTTCTAAGTACAGCAAATCCTGTTAATAAATTAACGGAGAATACCCTCCATTTTTCGCACAGTATACCCCCTCCACCCGACTCTGGGGGAATGCCGACAACCGTGCGTGGAGTATAGCCAACGCCATCAGGAGCTGTCAATACTCCCTGACAGGGGCATTTCTGACCTATACGCGGCTATTAAGCGGCTATTACGATAATATTACGAGTACTACGTTATTATTACCGATATTACGCGACTATTTCGGTTATTACGCCGTCATTACGGCTATTACGTTGTTATTACAGAGCAGGTGACCCGACTATTACGCGAGTTGCTACCCCCTCGCGAGGAATCCGTTGGTGGGGTCACACGTTCGGTTCGAGTCCTATTTGCCGACTCCACTCTTCCGCTCTCAGTTGGATTAATTCTCTTTCTAATTTCTGTTGCAGGTGTTTGAGGTTCTTGATGCCCTCCCCTCTCACAGCAGTTTGTCTGCAAGAATCCAGACTTATGACTTTGACATCGTCCAGGATGTCATTGACTTTTTGCAGCCACTGAACGGGAAGGGCGATGTAGCCGCATCGAGCTTGTCAACCCTGTGCAAGCACCTGAAGCCCTTTGACTCTGACACCCGTATGGTCAAGGAAATGAAGAGTGCGGTTGATGAACTGGTCACGATTCTGGAGGTGTTGGAGGTCGTGAAAAGCTGCAAGGACATCGTCACCTACTTCAAGCAGTCAAGTCTGGCGTCGAGGCTTTCAAAGAAGCTCCATCAAGAGTGTGAGACAAGGTGGAACAGTCTTCACTCAATGCTGCAGTCAATTTTGAATGTCTACGACGAGGTAATTTTTATTTTGTTTTATTTATTTACTGTACTGATTAAATTATTAGCGACAATGTTACTGATTTTTAACACCTCTTTGCAGGTGGTGGCTGTCCTTGATGAGGAAAAACAGTCCAAAAGGATGGATGGGGTCTCCAAGAAAGTACTTAAAGAGCTGGTTGATTTCTTGGAGCAGTTTCACGTTGAAACCACTGCTTTGGAGGGAAGCGGGAAATTTTATCCCGTTCGCCCTTTCGCCCTGCTAGCCCATGCCAGTTTGCGTGAGCACTGCGAGATGAAACCAGATGACTCATACTCCATTGTTCTGCTGAGGCAACGCGCCCTCTCATTCATAGACGCAAAATACCAGCCTAGTCTCATGCAGAAAGTTTCCACGTTTCTTTGGCCCAACTACCGCCACCTTGTCATGGTGGACCCAGGAGAGAGAGAGGAGGTAAGTTACGAAAGAGAAAATCAATATTTGTTAAGTTTTTGTTTTTAACTCTTTTTGTTTTGCAGGTTTACGCGAAAGTTCGCAGCCTCATAGCGGAGCTGGAGATAACCACAACCACACAGGACAGGGAGGATGGCCAGGACGATCCAGACGACCCAACCTCTGGATCCACAGTACCAGCCCCAGCGCCCGAGTCCCAGCAGGCCGAGGCCGAGCCTCCGCCAAAGCGGCGCTGCCTGGACTCGGCTTATTCGAGATGGGAGGTGGCGACGGCGGTCGGAGACGAGGTGGACAGATATTTGGCGCATGCGACGAATGTCCACATTGAGGATCTTTGCCGTCATTGGAAACAGCAGGTAAAAATCGGATTGAAATTATGCATTTTGCCTGATTAAAAATTGAAGTGCAGCCAAATAACTATTTCTTTTCCTCCAACCAGAGTGATCCAAGCACCTCACCGTTCCCGAATCTGGCCAAGCTAGCTCACAGGGAATTAGGGAAGCTTCCCACGGCAGCCCCTAGTGAGAGAGTATGGAGCAAGGCAGGTTTCATCATCAACAAAAGAAGAAATCGCCTTTCTTCGAAAAATCTGGATCATCTCATATTTCTTAATTCATACCTAAAGAATAGCAAAAAAATTGTTTCTCTTCAGTAAACTGTAGAGATTTGACGGTTTTAAAAGGAGTTAAACAAGTGTCAGTCAGTATTTTTATTTCTTGTCTTCTTCCCCTCTCTGGCTTGCTTCCCTCACTCTTGGCCAAGGCCCTACAATACTCCTCTTTCTGAACTCACCCACCAAGCAAGGTGTCACTGTTGCCCAGACTATAAATTGGATCGCGCCTCAGCGCCGGTCAACAGTCTGTAGCCTGGTCTCGGTCTGTGCGGACCTCCCTAATAAACCTGTGAATCCCTACTCTCTCTCGTCACTTATCCGTTCCTCATCACTATTAGTGCCCTACACTACAAGTGGTGACAGCGGTTAAACTGGCGATATTGCGTGGGTTTTCCCTACGTTTTTGAAGGAGGACGAGAGTGTGACGAGCGATTTGTGTGATTGAGTAGTCTATAGGAGGTGTAAGGAGGTATTGCCTGGCTGGATAGTCGTGCTGCTTCCTTGAAGGAGCGTAAGCCACTACCAGTCTGTGCAGTCCTACACTTCTCTGAGCAATTGGGTTGACTGATCGTAAGCCTAGTATTTGTGCTGATCAGTTGACAGTTTGAGAGGGTTAGACGAACGTAAGCCTGGAGCTGTTTGAAACGTAACCACTCAGGAGTGCGCTGTTTCAGACGTAAGCACAAGAGCTGTTCGGATAACGTGAAAGAGGTGGATTAACGAAAGCAGTTTGTAAAAACGTGCTGTTAAGACACGGAGTGAGTGGACGGAACTGAAAGCAGAGCTCGCTCGCGCTAGTTACCGTCGTTAGGACAAAGGAATTTCAGGGGAAGTACACGAGAAAGAAAACACAAGTTCTCAAGACATCGCTGTATTATGCAGCCTTTTAGACAACCAGCACGTGATTTCTTCGATCCACACGTGGGACCTTTGCCGCATCCGATGGACGAAGATCAACCAGGCCCTGCTGGTCCTGCTCAAAACGAGCCGCCGCAACAACCCGACGCGGTAGTTCGACTAGTCCCGCCTCGCGCAGGCCGACCCGGATTGCCCGGATTTGAAGGGTTTGATGTTGAAGGGGACAGCCTGCAGGAGAACCCGAAGCACCAGAAGCCGGCCGAGGGCGTGGCCGAGGAAGGGGACGTGGCAGAGGCAGAGGCCGCGGTAGAGGCAGAGGCAGAGGTCGCGGAGCTGCTCAAGGACAAGCAAGAGAGTTACGACAGCGTCACGTCGATGAAGCAGACGACAACGACGATGAAGACGAGGAAGCAAGCGAGCACGGCGACGACTTGGGTCATGGATTCCAACAAGGACTACAAGCAATGCAGCCTCTCTTTAATGTCCTAACTCAGATATTGAACACGCAGCAGCAGCAGATACAACAACATCAACAACAGCAACAACAAAATCAGGGTGTACAACAACAGCGCCCAGCACCCACTACAGAGAGTACTAGAATCCCGAATATGATGGAGAACATTGCTATACGCTGTGGAGGTCACAGTTCAACAAGATTACAAAAACATGACAGAGGAAGAAAAGAGTCAGAAGCTCGTGACAGCCCTGCGAGGAAAAGCTTTGATGGTCTTGCCAATGCTAGACCAGCAAGGAAAGGGAAGCAACGTTTAAGAACTGGATGCTCTTTTGACAAAAACATTCAGTGCTGTAACGCCCTTTGGGCAGAGAAAGCGAGATTTTGAAACGTTGAAGCAAGGGCCAGATCAGAAGCTAGAAGATTTCCTCTACAAGTCAAACATGGGGGAAGAAAATACATGGTCACACACAATGAAGAAGACCTACAAAAGCATTAGTGACAGCTTTCGTAAAAGGGCTTAGCGGATAGCCACATGGCGGAAAGACTGGCTTTGCACAGAGCGCACGTTGGCAGATGCTGTAAAAAACCTAAATAGAGGATTACTGCTGTATGGAGAGCGACCAGCCAAAAAGGTCCTTTTGGGCTGAGATCGAGTCCACATCAAAGGATACAAGTGAAGTTGAAGAAAACCCAAAGCTGAGGGTGAACAGAGTATTTCTGGTACTGGAACTCAGACGGTTCAACGAGGACGAGGCCGTGGACGTCCTAGAGGGTCTGGAAGAGGCCGTGGACGAGGGGTCGAGGATATGCTGGAAATGTACAAAATGGCACATGTCAAAATTTGCAAGCAACCAGGACATTTCGCAGCAAACTGCCCGAATGGCTCAAGAACCGAGGCAGAGGATACTTCAATAATGGCAATAATGGAGGAGCACGACCTGTAGCTACTGCCACATGCCAAATCATGTCTACAGAGACTGCAGAAATCGCCTTCGAGAGAGGCCATGTCACGAGGCCGAGGGCGTGGAAGAGGATACTTCAGTTTCCCACCAGACGCTTTGCGCACAGCTCTGGCATACTACCATTCCAGGATGCTGGAAACCAGCGCAGCATTGGATGGCCGGACATGAACCAACTTCGGTCCATTAAAGGGCCCCAGAAATCAAGGTAACCAGTCGCAGCAGGGTTACCAAGGGCAGCGTCAGAATAAAGGGGAAACCCAAAGGGCCAGAAAACGCATGCCTTACGTTCCCAGGAATGAAAACCAAGATGACCGGGGAAAACTAGAGTTGGTACCCTTCCAATGGGAGGGAAGTCGGGTGCCAGAAGAGCCAAAAGTGCTTCAGGTTAAAAGAAGCTACTCCGACTGTAAAGAAAGAAGACAAACCAGAAGTGAGAAAACCAGAAAAAAGGAAGACAGATGAAATGCAATGGTGAAAAAGCCTAAACAGTGCAAGCAGAGTAGAGAAACTGATTGCATGAAAAAGGCGTTGCAAGACTGTACCAGTAAAATCCTCAATGAAGAGCAACATCCAGATTGTGATGTGTGTACTTCTTGCAAGGATGTACCAAAGTTGCGGAATGCTCCTTACATAAAATGTGAAATTCTGGGAACACAAACAGAAGCACTATTAGATACAGGAGCACAAATCACAGTACTTAAAAGAACAAGAAAAGATTTACCTCAGGCTAAACTCAGATTGAAGAGTGCTACTGCACACAGAGCTCCACTATATGGACCAACCTGGACACTTCCAAAAAAAAGGGGAAGACTTTTTCCCTTTCCCAAATCTATGAAGCTGACATTAGTGAAAATCAAATTTGGATATGATTTCATGGAGCATTTTGATGTAAGAGTCCATGCCAAAGGACGGTTTGCTAAGTTGGCTCCAAGGTGAGAGCCCCGTTCAGAGTCAGAAAGTCACCAAAAAAAGGGAAAGTTTGATGACGGAACATTGTACTATGTGGTCAGAGCCAATCAAAGAACTCTGTTAAGACCATTTGTGACAAAGAAGTTGGAGACAAAACTGGATGCAGATTTGGAGGCTGATGAGCTGGGAGAGGCCAGCGCATGGGTGGGACAGGGAGACGTAGTGGCCATGGAGCAGGATGAGGTGGAGGTGCTGTCCACACCAACACAATGTTCTGAGCCTTCGGTCACTTCGCCTCTTGCTGGTCTCAACATGAACCTGAAAGAGAAAGAGAATAATGGAACTGAGAAAGAGAACAAAAACAAAGTGAAAAGTGAGAAAGTCGACACAAAACAAAAGCAAGTATGAGAATCCAGCCAGAGGAGGTTTTTAACCTCGAGTCTAGTACAATCAGAACGGGTCTCTTTACCAATAATAAAATTTTCAGAAAATAAAGTCTCAAAATTACCTGCAACAGTTTTGGTCCAGTCCGGGATGGTTCCATGTGTAGTGCACCAATTACTGTGACAATGGAAAAATTGGGAGCAAAATGCATTGAGATCCCTAAGTATACCTCGTTGGAGAAGTTTTCCTAGTCCATCCATTGAAGTACAGCGGTCTAACTGAAGATGACGACGATGATCTCAACCCCAATTTCTTGGGGGATATGGAGCCTGATGAGGACCCCGTCCTTGTTGAGGGGGACGAGGAGGCAGAAATACAGAAGAGTATGTCACCTTTGTGGATGGCTTGGACAGAACACGAAGTAGCCCCACATTATGGCGCAGAAATTAAAACAACTCCAAGAGAGCCCCGTTGGAGAAGTTGCCAGAAGATTTGCAAACACTCTTGGAAAAGAGCAGTAAAAACCTAACACCAGAACAGAAGGAAGTGTTAGAAAACATACTTAAGACTCATCATGATGTATTGCAAAAGACAACTATACCTTTTGGGACATGCCCATGGCTTAGATTCCGGATTGACACAGGAGATCATCCACCAATAAAGCAAAATGCAAGACCAGTCCCATTGCATTATAGAAAAAAATCAGAGAAACCTTCTTAAAATATCTCAAGATGGGAGCCATAAAACCCAGTCAGTCTGCATGGGCATCGCCCATTCTCTGTGTACCAAAGAAAACTGGCGAAGTAAGAGTTTGCGTAGACTACAGAGCACTAAATGCCATAACCAGGGTGCCGGCAGCGCCAATACCTAGAACACAAGAGTTATTGCAACATTTAGCGGGCAAAAAGTACTATCATTGTGCGGATTTGGCACATGGATACCACAACTTGGTAGTACATCCAGATGATCAGCCAAAGACTGCAATAATCTTACCTGATGACTTGGCATTGCCAAGCAGGCAATATGAATAACCGAATGGGATTTTGGGTTGTCAGCAGCACCTGGTGCATTCCAGTATGTCACGGACAGATTTGGGCACTCCAGCCACAGTGAAAACTCCAGAAATGACCTTGGAGACACAGTAGCAGTCTACATCGATGATGTCTGCATTTCAGGAGATAACGTCGACCAAATGATGACAAGTTTATAGCCTTCTTCAACAGAGTGAGGGGAGGAGGATTTTGCTAAAAGCCAAGAAGTGTGAACTCTTCCAAACAGAAGTCTCATTCTTAGGACATGTCCTGTCAGAAAAAGGAATAAGAGTTGACAACAAGAAAATTCACCAGATCACTCATTGGCCAGCACCAAAGGATGTAAAGGAAGTAAGGTCCTGGTTAGGACTGGTACAATACTATGCAAAATATGTACCTCACTTGGCAACCATAGCCACACCAATATTTGCGTTAATGAAGCAAGGTGTGCCATTCGAATGGTCTAATGATTGTGAAAAAGCTTTTGCAGAGATAAAACAAAAGCTGGTATCGCCACCCATATTGGGAACACCAGATGTAGAGAAAGGCCAATTCACAGTAACGTGTGACGCAAGTCTGACTGGACTGGGAGCAGTCCTGACTCAAGAACAAGACGGCAAAGATGTGACTATCTCTTTCTGGTCTAAACTGCTTAACAAGGCACAAAGGAACTATTGTGCTACACACCGTGAATTACTTGCTCTAGTAGAAGCAATAAAAGCCTTCAACCATTACCTGGCAGGAGCGCCGTTCATTGTAAAGTCTGACCATGCAGCTTTGCAGTGGCTAAGAAACTTCAAAAATCCAACTGGACGCCTAGCTCGATGGCTTGAAAGGCTGGCGCCATACAAATTTTAAGTTGTCCACGAGAAAGGAATCAAATTGGGGATGCTGATGCATTGAGCAGACGGCCTGCTAGACCATGCACGGCCAAATGCAAGAAATGTGCAAGATTAGAAGAGCGAGACGCGGCATCTTGAACTACATAGACATGGATAAACTTTTAGAGCTCGATACACTACCTTCGTCCAAAAAATTTGAACTATTCCATGTCTATGACAACATCTTCCACAGTCCACCTTCGATTCCACTGTGCCATGCAGTCTCATGATGGCAAGTTTGGAAAAGGACTGGCATTGGAGTTGGGAAAATCTGTATCGAGTGAAGAAGGATTTCCTGAAACAGAAAGACAGAGGATGCCCAGGATTAGTCATCTCTCACAGTCATGGAAGATGCATAGTGAATGTCATCACAAAAGTGAAGTACTATGACAAGCCTACTCCAAAAAGGTAGAGCAAGCCTTAATCACTCTACGATTGTGGATAATAAAGCACAACGTACCTGCAATTTGCATGCCTGAATTCTCGTGTGGACTTGATAAAATGCAGTTAGCCACACTGGTTGAAATGCTTCACAGGGTGTTTGGAGACTTGGCTTTCCGGATCTACATGTACCATTTTTAACCTGCAACAAACATACACTAAACATGTGATGTACACTGTAAATTATGTGAAGTAGAGGATAGAATGACAATCCCTGCAAACACAGATGAAGTGATAGCCAATTGGACAACGATTGTGCCTGATGGAGTCTCTAGCATGACCATGGTACGAGACCAAAAGCTTGATGAAGATATAATGCCCATCTATATGGCTGTCAATGACGGACAGAAGCCACACTTTCAGGAAGTGTCTGCCTTTGGTCCACGCACAAGAACATTGTGGCATAAGTTCAAGTCGTTGGAAATCCAAGACCATTTGTTGTACAAAAGAATTGAACATCCATCTGGAAATCCTGAAAAAGACAAGCACAGTGTTAGTTCTTCCGAGAAAACATGTGAAACCAACAATGGAAATGTACCACACACAGTTGGGCCAAAATAACCATTTTGGTGTTGGTAAAACCTTACAAGCCTTGAAGAGATTCTTCTGGTGGCCAGGAATGTACAACGATGTGGCAGAATTCGTGGCAAGTTGCACAACGTGCCTCAGAGTCAAAGGACCTCTTCAGAAAGTTAAAGTGCCTCTCAAGATATTCCACGATGGAGTTTTACATGGAAGATGGCATGTTGATACAGCCGGGCCATATCCTACAACAAAAGAAGGATACAAATATGTGTTAGTGGCAGTGGAAGCACTGTCTGGATGGCCAGTATTTGTGCCACTCAAAACTGTACAAGCCCAAGAGGTAGCAAGAGCTCTGATTACTCACGTGTTCTCAGTTTATGGAGCACCACTGTCCATACTAACAGACAAAGCTCAGATCTTCGAGTCAGAGTTGTTCCATGAAATAATGGCACTCTATCACATTAAGAAAACTCGAACGACTTCTTATCATCCTTCAGCCAATGGAAAGGCAGAACGTTGGGTCAGAACACTGAAACAAAACCTCAAGTTACTATGTGATGGAGCTCATCGAATGTGGGTAGAGTATTTGCCCTTCATTGCACAAGCATACAGAAGTCTACCTCATGCAAAGCATAAGTTCTCACCTTATGAGATAATGTTTGGAGCACCAATGAGGACACCTCTTCATATGGACCAAGGACCACCGCCTGTGATGCCAGCAATGAGAGACAATTACCCATGGGCAGTGCGAAATGCATTGTGCAAAATCCATGATGAAGTCAGAAAGATACGAGCTGAAGCTGCAATCAAAATGAAGCAATACTATGACAGAAATGCTGGAATTTGTCCTTTCAATGTAGGAGACAAAGTTTTCCTGTACAACAAAGCATTGAAATGGTATGAAGCATGCCAAAAGCTACATATTGAGTGGACAGGCCCCTATACCATACTCACTCTTATAAATGACTGTGATGCTCGAATTCAAAATGATAAAGAGCCTTCTGATATCCAAGTTGTACACATGGATCGCCTAGCACCACATCCTTCAGTTGGAGAAGAAAACGTTGGAGCTTGGCTAAATTGGCTCACATTCAATGGAACAGACGAGTCTGATGAATACTTGTTTCTGCAAGAGAAAAAGAAAAAGGAGTGAGACAGAGATACCAGGTAGCACCTGAGACCTCAACAATACTTAGTCCGACAGTTCCCATAGCAACAGAACCATCTTGAAAAGCTGAAGCAGTCATGAGTCAAAGAATGGATACTTTTCTGGAAAAATACAAGATTCCTAAAAAGCCAGGAAGCAAGACAGACGACAAATGGGAAGCAGTAGTAAAATTGGCAGGACGCAGTAAGCAGTAGGGGCGGTCATGGTGAGGCCGTTGTTCGTTATGCAAGATCTACACATCAGAAAAGTTAGCCCGTCCATGGTTAGAAAGAATGCCGTCTAGAGAATCGAAATCGGACAAACGCTAGGGGTCCCACATCGGCCGTTTTTGCTCAGCTTAGGCAACCCGCCACGCACCGACCCATTTTTTTTAAAAAAAAATCCAGCTATTTGGCCAGGTAAGGGCTTTCCTCTCGCGCGGATCGAGTCTGGCGGTGTCTGCAATGTCTGCCCTGGTCGACGGGAAGCCACAACGACACCAGGTGAGTCGCAGGAACCGGGGAAACAGGCAAAACATGGCGGTTTTGCGATTTTGGGGGAAAATGCACGCGCTTAGCGCACTGCACGTGCGTAAATGCACTGCGGATTGCCACTACCTCTTCCCCGCGCCATACACATCCCCGCACCCACCCCGCGCGACCCAACCCAGCCCCCTGACCCAGACCCACCCCCTAAAACACATTTTGTACTCGTTTTAAGACCGATTTAGTGACAGTTTGCAGCTCTTAGCTGACCCCGCACTTGTTCAGTGCGAGATGACCCCAGAACTCACCACTAGGGTGGAACGATGGGTCTTAAGTCGATAAAATTTTCACTGAAATGGGCCGTTCAGGATATTGTAAGACTAGTGCCAAAGCTGTTTTGGCTGGGGGCGGCCCCTTCTTGCCCATCAGAGGCCTAAAAAATGGGTCTAAACGTCCAAAATGACACTTTTACGACCATAACATTGGCACCAGGTACAATTTTGACAGGCTCTATCTCGCTTTTGGTGCAGAATGTATGTCCGAATGCTGTGAATTTTTCCGAGAGCTGTCGGACAAGGTCTTTGGCCCGGGCGGAGGCCGTTTCTGTCAAAAAACGGCGTGAAAATCGTCGTTTTTCATGCATTTTGACGTCTTTTGCCATCTGTGCAGTGTGTTTTGCCGTTTAAGACGTCCCACTCGATCCATCTCTAAAGACCCATTCTCAAATATCATTTTGCATCCAATCCACTTCGGAAGTAACCAAAGTGAAACTGGAAATGGCTATGATCGCGCCGAAAGTGCACGAAATGTCTAAAACGGCATTTACCTATTATGACCAAAACGTGTCCACTTCCGGCGTGAACATGGCCATTTCCGGTTACACTCTGGTTACTTCCGAAGTGGATTGGATGCAAAATGATATTTGAGAATGGGTCTTAAGAGATGGATCGAGTGGGACGTCTTAAACGGCAAAACACACTGCACAGATGGCAAAAGACGTCAAAATGCATGAAAAACGACGATTTTCACGCCGTTTTTTGACAGAAACGGCCTCCGCCCGGGCCAAAGACCTTGTCCGACAGCTCTCGGAAAAATTCACAGCATTCGGACATACATTCTGCACCAAAAGCGAGATAGAGCCTGTCAAAATTGTACCTGGTGCCAATGTTATGGTCGTAAAAGTGTCATTTTGGACGTTTAGACCCATTTTTTAGGCCTCTGATGGGCAAGAAGGGGCCGCCCCCAGCCAAAACAGCTTTGGCACTAGTCTTACAATATCCTGAACGGCCCATTTCAGTGAAAATTTTATCGACTTAAGACCCATCGTTCCACCCTAGTGGTGAGTTCTGGGGTCATCTCGCACTGAACAAGTGCGGGGTCAGCTAAGAGCTGCAAACTGTCACTAAATCGGTCTTAAAACGAGTACAAAATGTGTTTTAGGGGGTGGGTCTGGGTCAGGGGGCTGGGTTGGGTCGCGCGGGGTGGGTGCGGGGATGTGTATGGCGCGGGGAAGGGGTAGTGGCAATCCGCAGTGCATTTACGCACGTGCAGTGCGCTAAGCGCGTGCATTTTCCCCCAAAATCGCAAAACCGCCATGTTTTGCCTGTTTCCCCGGTTCCTGCGACTCACCTGGTGTCGTTGTGGCTTCCCGTCGACCAGGGCAGACATTGCAGACACCGCCAGACTCGATCCGCGCGAGAGGAAAGCCCTTACCTGGCCAAATAGCTGGAATTTTTTAAAAAAAATGGGTCGGTGCGTGGCGGGTTGCCTAAGCTGAGCAAAAACGGCCGATGTGGGACCCCTAGCGTTTGTCCGATTTCGATTCTCTAGACGGCATTCTTTCTAACTATGGACGGGCTAACTTTTCTGATATGTAGAACTTGCATAACGAACAACGGCCTCACCATGACCGCCCCTAGTAAGCAGTGCCATAAAACTGCAAGTAAGAAGCCAATGAAGCCACTGAAACAGAAAACGGTTAAAGCAGCCTTACCTCAAGTAGACTTTGCTGCTCTCAAAGCAAAGATGCAAAAGAAATATGATGAACAGAAAGCCCTTCAAAAAAAAAAACTGGAAGCAGCTGAAAAGGCGAAGCAAGAGAGACGGCGAGAGTGGGAATTAAAACAAACAGAAGTAAGTGCTTCACGCAGAAAAATGCAACAAGAGGAAGCAGAAAAACGCAGAGCAATGGTTCGAGATTGTGAAGCAAAAGCAGAGGAAAGACTACAGTTTGACTTACTGGAGGAAGAATTGTTTGGTTCTGCTGGTACGAACAACGATGATGTCGATATTGTCCTCTCTGACTTGGATGAAGACGAATTGCTTGAAGAACATAGCCAGTTGGTTCCACAAATGCAGCAACTCTCAGTACAAGAAGAAACGGAGATTGCAGATGTTGAAATGGAGTCAGAAGGTATTCCAGTAGTCCACCAAACTTCTCAGTTGAAACCTGCACAAAAGAAAATATTAGTGAGCAAGAAACAGAAGGAGAAAGCCCGTTGTTGGAAATGTGGCTCACGCAATCACAAACGAAGTGAGTGCTCAAACGCCACCAAGAAACAACTTCGCCGAGTGGCAAAAGAATTGAATTTGCAAGTACTTACACTCAAAGATGCCAAGCGGAAAGTTGCATTGTTCCCGTTGATTCCGGTGCCACCACCTTTACCACCGATCGAGCTGATGAAACAATTGTCATCTCAAGAAAACCTCAAGGATTGAGAAGACCTGCAAAGAAAGACAAAGAAAGGTTAGGTACGCCGAGACCTAGTGAAACATTTAGCTCTCTATTGTATATATGTTAACGCTTCAAAGCCAGTATAATCATTAACTTATCATTAACTTCCTGTCAAGTGAGAACCCCTGTTTAAAAATAATAAACTAATATGTAAATAATTCCGTTTTCCTTAGCACTTCTACATTCCTTGGTACACCCACTTAATACGATGATGAACAAAGTTTTAGAGGAACACTCGTAACCCGCCTATTGGCCGCGTTGAGTGCTTTCTACACAAACAAAACGCAAAGTAAGCCCGTCTGTGGGTCAAGTCCCAGACCGCGCTTTTGTGTTTCACCTACACTTGAACTCTAGGATGAGACACTTACAAGGAACACGAAGTAAATTTAAAACTTGGTTGTCAGCTAACCACTTTGTTTGATGGACACAAGTGGGTAAATAGAATGGCTAGTAGTGCCTCAGAATATGGAAGTACGACTGGAAAACAATTCTTTAAACTCAGAACGAACTTAGAATTTGCTTACCTTTGGTCTTTTCGTTTGAAGGGGGAAGAAAAGTAGAATATGTTTCACAAAGTCTCAAAGCAATAACCTGAAATGTCACCTGAAGGAACTTTTGTTTTGATTGGAGTGATAAGCCAAAAGCAGAAGAACAACAACATTAATAGAAGGCACAGAATCAGCATTACCAACCCAGACGGGATGACAACTTAACAACTGGAAGAATGAAAATTTGATAAGAAACGTACAAACGGAAACAGGAATGGAAAAGGGAAATATTACAAAGAAGAATAAACGCTAGAAAATTGGCCCTGGAAGCGTGCACTGCGGACGGGACAGGAGTGGTAACGACGGAAGATGGATGTCAATGACGACAAGGTCAATAAATGACTGATACAGTGTTAAAAATGGAGGAGTGGGAGAAGTGACCAACAAATTAATGACGAAACGAAATGGTATTCAAGAACTTTTAAACGCAGAAAAGAGAGAATATAACATGAACACTAAATGAACATGGATAATGCCTACAATGAAAACATGGTGTGAATAAAATATGTAGGAAAACTACAAAGGGAGAATGTTGCGCAGCGCCAACTCAAAAGAGCCCTTATCTGAGGGTTGAGCAGATTCAGGGATGTTAAAGAAGCCCAGCCTAGCGGGGCAGTGGCTAGCGGGACATTCTTTCACACGAAGAACGTAGCGTCCAGGACAGGTCGGACAGCTGAGGTGAAAAGGGCATTTCCATGAATCATGGGGAATCAGGAGCCCTTGCGACGCCGGAACATGAGTCTCCCACAGGGCGTTTCCATTCGCAGCACAAACAATGGTCCAATGGTCCAACCCGAAAGTCACGTCGGAACGTGAGATTGCCCAGAAAGCACAGCCGGGGTGAGCCTATAATACATATCCTAAGTTAGAACACAAGAGGAAATAAAAGAGACGTACCTGAATACCAGCAGGAAACCCACATTAAAAACGGTTTGAGAAAGGCCTGGTATGCGTACTCGCGCGTGGGACCCGACGATGCAAGAAGAAGGAGGACTCATTGTAGCAATCTATTCAAGTTTTTGGTTTAAAGAAAAAAATAATATAAATACAGAAGACGTAGCAAGAAGCAGTCACACGAGTTCACAATGGAGAGAACGAGGGGACTGAAACCAATATGGCGTAATAAAGAAGCGACAAGAAGAGGACAAGCAGATTGACCAACATTGGAAAGTTACAGGAAGTGTTTAAAAAGAACGCGCGCTAAAATTACAAGGCAAAACCAAAAGCCAGAACCAGGTGAGAAGAAGGATTCAAGAGTGGACATGAAAAGACAATAAGGGAGTCAACATTCAAAAACAAAGAAGTCACAGAGAACGAAGCAAAACAAGTTTGACCGTTAAACAGACACAGTTGGTACGACTGACATCTGCGACCACCACCAAGCCAGACATGCCGCAATGCAATGGCAGGAAAGCCGGAGTCAAGTATCAAGGAGCAAAGGCTCGTTGGAATGTCAGACACAGTAAAGAACTATACGATTCAGAGGCAAAATACTACTATGGTCTGTGACAGGGGTGAGCCAGATGGAGAACACCACACGGTATCTGAAGGCCACATCATCGGCATCGGCAAGCAGCACCTCAGGCGTTCCAGAGTACCATGTACCAACTGGACGACTCAAGGCGGCGCACTCGTGCACGACTCCAACCAATGTGGAGGGAAATGTTCCACAAATGAAGATGGAACACCGTAGAGGACGCCACGGAGGTCACCAGCACAACAGCACCAGCACCATGGCCATCACCACCACCGCCAACGCGGAGCGAATACCTGAAGCAACACCAGCAACCGCACTCCCAGCACAGGCCATTCAGTAGGGCCAAGTGGGACCCAAGAGGGGACCCAACATGATACTCTGATAGCTGCCTTTCTGAGATATCGGTGTGAAGGTCTGCATCAGGGTGGATTCGAACCGCCGATACCGGCTGTTATCCATCTGGGCCACACACGCTACCCACTAGACCATTGCAATACATCGGACGGAGCGGAGCGCTAGTCCTGAAGAGCCGCTCTGCCCCCACCACCGACGCGAGCGTCGACAAACTCGGGAGCCAATCAGCGCAGCGACGTGACCCCACCATCGGCACGAAGTGACGCGCACGACGAAGCAACAGTGCGAACAGGGTAGCCAACCCAGTGAAAACAATAGCCATTCATGCGGATCAATCGCACTCGATATGAACGCACCGAGGCAATGCGTGCTGGAATGCATAACACGCGGGCCGTTGCCCGGTCAAGCCTCACGGTCAGTCGGCACTTGACAGCCAAGAGACGCAGACATGGCGCTTGCCTGGTTAAGTCGGCAGCCATGGTACAACAAATTCAAGCAGACAGCTGTCAAACAGCCGGTGATTGTTTACATTGAAGGAAACATAGGAGTTGGCAAGTCAACGTTACTGAAGAAATTGGAAGAAAAAGGATACCTTGTAGTGCAAGAACCAGTTTCCCAGTGGACAAACTATCATGGGATTAATTTCCTGGAATTGTACACTCAAGATATGCAAAAGTGGGCGTTTACCTTTCAATCAATGGTGCTCAGTACATTGTGGCAGGCTCAACTAGAAGCTATACAACAAGAAAATCCTGTCATCATCGCAGAGCGATCTCTACATAGTGTGGTCAAGATGTTCGCTAAAACGCAGAAAGACGCGGGATTTATGAACGAAGAGCAGTATGTATTGCTTGACAACACAGCCAAGACTATGGTATCTCAGTACAAGAGAAAGGAATACTTCATATATCTTCGAGGCGGTGTTTCAACAGCCTACAAAAGGATCCATAAAAGGGCAAGGGATGAAGAGAGCACATTGTCCAAGGGTTACATCCAACAGCTTCATCTGATTCTGGACAACTGGATGGAGAACGAACCAGGACTTCATGCAGTAGTGGATGCCACAGGATCTCCAGAGACTGTGCAACAACAAGTCATCGAGGCCTTGGGACAATTACCAAGTTAAGTGTGGTAAAACATTGGTGTTAATTAGTCTTCTTAGATCAAAACTGGTGTTTTAGATAGGATTTAGCTAGCTAGTCAGGATTTGCAACACCAAGGCATCATCCCCAACTGTTAGTTAGAGGGGATTAGGTTACAAAATTCTGTGCGCAGTGTTATGTGTGTTACAGGAGAATCTACGAGAACTCTTCTAGAACTGTCTTCTAGAGTCAACAAGACCAACACAGCAAGAATAATCCATTTCTGTAAAATTCCTTTATTTTAAAATGATCAGGCTAAATGGTTGCACCCCAGGATGGCGTCCCTAACTAGTTTTTGGACGTGCCATGGGAGTCGCTGTTGAACCACTCTTTAAGAGGATCATGAATTTTGTTTGATCGTTGATGGCGTGTCAAGGAAGGACTGGACACCCTTACCTTGAGTCAGATGGGCCTAGACGTGATATTGTTTTCAGCTCAACACTCAAGATGACGCAGAAAAATTTAATTGAATGTCAAAGTTTGGGCAACTTATAATTTTCTTTAAAAGAAGGAGTGGAGTAATAACTTTAAAAGGAGGAGAAGTGATAACTTTAAAAGGAGGAGAAGTGATAACTTTAAAAGGAGGAGAAGTGATAACTTTGACGGAAAGGAAGCAATTTGAGAAAATTCTTTTAAAGGGGGAGTGGTGTAGAGATTTGACGGTTTTAAAAGGAGTTAAACAAGTGTCAGTCAGTATTTTTATTTCTTGTCTTCTTCCCCTCTCTGGCTTGCTTCCCTCACTCTTGGCCAAGGCCCTACAATACTCCTCTTTCTGAACTCACCCACCAAGCAAGGTGTCACTGTTGCCCAGACTATAAATTGGATCGCGCCTCAGCGCCGGTCAACAGTCTGTAGCCTGGTCTCGGTCTGTGCGGACCTCCCTAATAAACCTGTGAATCCCTACTCTCTCTCGTCACTTATCCGTTCCTCATCACTATTAGTGCCCCCCACATAAAAGCGAAATGTTCCGAAACCTGGTCGAAATCGGTCCGAATCAGTCCGAACACCCTCGGACTGTTCCATAGAGCGCCCGAGACCAGGTCGGACTGTCCGCCACGAGCCCGCGTCGGGACTGGGACGGCCCGATGGATGCCCGATCAGATGATGCTTCCATCGGACTAGCCCGGACGGAGCCCGTAGATCCTAGTCCCGAAAGCGACTTGTCCGGCAGACCGATCGGCAGCGAGCCGAGTGTGGCGGACTGTCCCTGCCGGTGCAGGCGCGGAAAAGCCCGCTGGCCCGGGCCGGTCGGAGGCGCTCTCTGATTGGCTCGGCCAGGAGGGGAGCCTTAATCCTTCGGCAACTCGGAAAGTTTTGGCCGCCTCGGCACGCAAAACGTCAGTCTCCAGCTGCCCTCCAAGGTGCACGCATCGCGTTTGCCTGCGTCAGAGTCCACTCGCTCGGCGCGCTGAAGCCATGTCGCCTCCGCGCGCTGCAGCCTTGCGGAGCCTTGCGCAGGGAACGAACCAGTTGGACGGAAAGGAGTGTGGTTCAGTTTGAAAAATTTTCTGCTGATGATCGTTCATGACGCTAGTGACTCCACGCTTGCTGTTGTTTGCATCTCCCAAAACTAAAGGGACGGGCGGTGAGAGGGCGAGAGGTGTATCATTTAATTCGCCTTTCCCCGTTCACTCTCGTCCCCAAAGTGCTTTCCATCGGAAATTGTTTTCATCCTACATATCAACCATTTGATTACTATCGTAAGTTCAAATCCGGTGCTAAGTTTGCCTGCCACAAAAGTGGCACGCCGTTTTGAATGCTAAACATTGGCAAGCCCGCTGACCTGAAATCTTCCAGTTTGCCCAAACTTAGCGCTTCGGCCGCCAGCAATGCCCAAATCTAGCGAACTCGGAAGTATTTCAGGTCCAGGCTTGCCAATTTTCAACATTCAAAACGGCTTGCCAAGTGCACCGGCTTTGCAGTGTTGCCTGCACTGCACTTGCAGAGGGAGGGGAGGGGATTCCGAAGGGAGGAGAGGGGTTTCGGGAGGGAGGGGAAGGGTGGGGGGCGGCGGGGAGCAGCCCGCCCTGCTCGCCGGCCTTGCTTCGGGTTAGTCCGAAAAGAGTCCGAATCTAGTCGTCGGACAACACCCGAAACCTTGCCGGATTTCTAACATTCTGGATGTCAGCCGGACCAGTCCGGTGGAACCGTTTTCGGACAGAGCCCCCGCTCGGGCTGTTTTGGGAGCCTTTCTTTTTCATATGGGCCTACACTACAAAACTATTATTATGTTAAATTTGTGAAAAATATACTTTGAGACATCTCTCTCCTTCTTTTTTTGAGTTTTGAATATAATTTATAACGTTGAATAAAATAGATACTTATTTTTTGGATTGTCGTAATAATGTGTCGTCATTCTATATTGTTCCTCAATACAAGCCCAAGGCTCGACAGGCGGGGAGGGGAGATACAAGGGGGGGGGGGGGGGGGGGGGTGCAGGCAAAGCCACCTGCGTGATTGGTAAAAATACACTTTGCCCCTGAAAGTAGGCAACTTAAGTTACATCACCTCTCGTGATTCTCTGGATCCGCCACTGAACACACTCGGCAATTAATATTAACAAGGGAAGAACTGAGTATGGACACGCACGGGGCTTAACCTCCGCAACAGTGCTAGCGCATTTCGTTGATAGACTATCGACGGCGCTGGCCGGGCGCGGATCTCGGCGGGACGAGAGACCCCCCCCCCCCCCCCCCCCCGGGCCGATGACGCTGTCTGAGGCAACAAGTTGTACTTTGCTCCTGTAGGTAGGCAACTCTTGCACCGCTCCCCCCCCCTAAAAAAACCTCTTTGGATCCCTGACGCTGGCGTGATGACAGGCACTTCAAAACTCCCGCGTAAAATGTACGCACACAAGGGGACACACATTCACACTGGTGTTGGATACGACCACCGCGACCGGGTCATCGGGTACCCGCCCGCCCGATCACAGACTAGAGCCACCCACCCACCCCACCCAATGGCTCATCGGGTCGGGTGGGTCGGGTGGAATTCCAGTAGGAGTCATCGGGTGGTAAAAGCGGTCACAGCCCACCCAATCCGGAACACTACCTTCAATGGGCCCATAGGGCCAACAATCCCTGAAAATACCGCTGGGTTCGGCCGACACGTCCCTCAAAACCTTGACGACTTGGCGTGGAATGACCCTATACTCAAAGCGTTTGGATTCTCAGTGACATATATATCGGGTGGCGGGCGAGCAGGAGCGTGCTGCAGTGCAGCCATGACAACAAGTAGCACTGTATGAAGAAGGCCAGGGAGGCCATGCCGGAAACGGGCTGCCACGCTGTGTTGGTGGGTCCGCCGGCCTGCACATCCAGCCGCAGAGCACGTGGGCCTCACCAGCCGCTCTGTCTCTCTCGAACCCCTGCGGCACACTTTAAGAGTGCGAGAGAGACGGGCGGACGAGCGCAGGCAACGGGATCGCTCAGCTAAGGGCCCAGACAGAAGGCAGCCCCTCAAGTGCGTCGCCCGCACGGCGCTGCCCACCCTTCGCGTTCGCCGCCCGCGCGGGCTTTTTCCGTGTTTCAAAGTTTGCTCGGACGTTGCTCGGGACTTGCCCGGGAGTGGCTCGGATGTTGCTTGGAAGTTGCCCGAGGGTTGCCCAGGGGTTGCTCGGGGTTGGGTCGGGGCTGCCTTGGGTCGGGCTCGGCCCCGGCTCAAAACGACCGGGCGCTTGCTCGGAATTCTTTCGTCCGGGGCGCCGTACATTGTTAATTTTGCAGCAAGACCAAAATAAGTGTTGAGCTTAATGATGCCTAATGGCGTTTTTCTCGTTTCAGACCAAATAGAGACGTTAGGTATTGCTGTCTGCATTAAATAGGACTTTACCGAATTTGATGCTTTTATTCAAGGGCCAGATGGCTCTCCCCGTCAAGCGCGCCCGAACACGGCAAGGGCTTCGCTATCGCTCAGCCAAATTAACACTCTCGTCAGTATCATCTGCTTTCACGTTAGCGTTTTTTCTTTTTTTTTGCAGAATTCACTCTCATTCCAGGAACGTGACATCACGTTGAAACGAATGTGACAAAATGTCACGTTCGTTTGAGCATTGTGTCACATTCGTTTGAATGTGAATAAGTTAATTTATGGCCGATTCACATCGAAACGAACGTGACACAATGCTCAAACAAACGTGACACTTTGTCACATTCGTTTGAACGTGATGTCACGTTCCTGGAATGAGAGTGTTGACACCAACGTGGATGTTGCACGGAGGTTTACTATTACCTCGGACCCAATTGTGTCCTCTTACACGGCACCCAGGAATTCACCAACTGAGCCTACCGAAGAGATGGCTGCACTCTTGCTGTAGTGCAGCACTGTATTGAGTTTTGCATTGTGTATTTTGTGTATTGAGCTCTAAACAGAACTAATTTTCTTTCTTATTAAGTTTTCAAATTTTAACAATGACACATATGCCGATATTATGTGGACCTTGCATAAAGCTTCAATTGAATGCATTTTCTTCGAATTAAGTTGTTTATTTTAACATCTGACATGGCCAATGTTTAACATATGTTGTAGTATGTGTCGTTATAATTGGCAGATTATATATCTGCCAACAAATGACTGGTCTACTTTCACTTCCTAAACTTAACTATAGAACCCCCCCTTTCATAGCAGTTCTAGTTCCGTCCCTGTGGTGATCGCACACGTTCAAGCTCAGCAGAAATGAGGTCAGCGACCCCCAAAACCCCATGGCAAGAAATTTGGCAGTGATCAAGCTACGCATTGCAGTGTTACCCGGGTGATTCCGCGCGTAAAGGGCGTTTTCCTGTCCACACCCTCCCCAGGGCAAATTTATTCAAGTGCAGTCCATTTATGCACTTAAGAATCTTGTTTGGCACCAGACTAGCTTGTTCCCTTTGTATATGGACTTTCAAAGCCAACATGTGAAACGGGAGGGGGGCCAAAAGGGTCGATTTTGTAAGTTCCGTCATGTCCATTCGCACCTTACACCAACTTTATGGCTCCGTAACCATTTGTTCCATTCTAATGTTCGAATTCCACACACACCCATCAAATCTCCAACGTATAGTGACTATCTCGCTTAAATTTTAAGATCGTATATTGATTGGAAGTTTCCTTTCAGAACGCGTACAAAATGTCCACCGTACTCCGACTTTTGTCTTAGTGGTTTCAAAGTAACCATCATAAAAACTACTAGGAGTGCTCCCTGCTGAAAACCACCGCCGTATTTAGAATCGGCACGGTCTGTTTACCCTATGTACGAATCCCGGTGGCGAAAAAGTTAGGGGGCTGAGTGTGCGAGTGGAAATGAAAAGAAGGCGTGATGATACTCATGGCACTATTTGGAACTCCCTAAGCGACAGACAAAAGCAGCTTATACAGTCTTGAAAAAAGTTGAAGACAAAGGAAGAAAAATCAAGAAAATGTCAACTTTATTCACACCCAATATGCAACAAGCAATTGCCACACTCTGGTCTGTAAGAAATAAATGCAGTGTTCCCAAGTCAAATCAATATTTGTTTGCCAATGTGGGTTGTGCAACCTTTGTGAGAGGATCTGATGCAGTACGATTTTGCCGAGAAGAATGTAGATGTGAACATCCTGAGCGACTCATCACAACATGCCTCAAGGAAGCTGCAACTCTCGCAAAAGTTTCTGGACTAGGATGAAGAGCTGGCCCAATTTTTGGGGCACAGCGTCTCAACCCACAAACAAACTTGCCGATTGCCTGAAGGCACTATACCAACTGCAAGTGTGAGTGATTATTGACTGAGCGATAGCGAAGCCTGTTACTCGGGTGGGGTTAAAAAGTTTTGTCTGAGTGTGTGTGTGTGCGCACTTCTCCTCCTAAACGGCTCGACCGATCCGGCCGAGATTTTGCAGGGTCATTGGGTATGTCCTTGGCTCGCCACACACCAAAATGCAGCTTTCTATCTCAATCCCTGCGGTTGGAACCACCCAAAAACACTAAAAAACGGCAGAAAAAGGCATGGTTTGCACTGTTAAAAAAAGTGCTGTAAATTAACAGCACTTATGCTGTTAAGTTTGATAGCAGCACGACTTGTTTTATTACAAGCATGTTGTAGCCCTCGGTGCTGTTTTCTGACAGTTCGATTGTAATAAAACAATACTTCTTTGGAGTCTTCGACGATGTCTTCCCAACATTTGTGTTGATTTCATCGTGCTGTTATTAAACAAGACCCTTGTAACCTGACAACAATGTATGTTTTAAAATTGCAAAAGGCTGTTTGTAAACATGAAACCTGTTCAACGACAACACAACTGTTTTGAATCACGATTACATTATTGTTACTTGACAAGGAAGTTGTTATAAAACGAAAGTGCTGTTTCTGGATGGGTTTCCCGTTCAGATACAAAACAATACGGTTGTTATTTAACAGCATTACTGTAGGCCCGGGTGGTAGGATCTGCAGTTAAAACTATATGACAAAACAGGAGTTTTTCTGTTGTAAAATGTATTGTTTTAAGTGAAAAAAAAATTAAAAAATCAAGAAGTTAAAAGTAACTTTTAAGAGAAAAAAAATTGTAGTTAAACTGTAGTTAACTGCAGTAAAACTGCAGTTTAACTATGCAAAAACTACCAGTTATTTGGAACAACTATAGTTTCTCCCTCATTTTCGTGCTAGTTAAACTGCAGTCAAACTGCAGTTCAACCTTAGTTTCGAACAACTTAAAAGCCATTTGAAATAACTAGAAAGAGAGTAGTTGGGGTTCAGTTTCCGAAAAGAGAGTGAAAATTCTAAATAGAGCCTCAGCCCCGTTATCATCTAGCCACCTTAGGTGATTTCAACCTTAGGTGTTAGTGAGTGGAGTCACCTCCTCTCGGAGTTGATCACTCGGAAAAAATAAACTTCGCATCGAGGACTGATGCACTTGGAGGCACAGCGATCGGAGCCTAACCAAACTACGACCCGTAGCCGTACGCGAGAGGAAAGTTGTACTCAAAGTTATTTCCCTAATATTCCACCTATCGAGGTCAATCCTTTTGTGGTAGAGTCATAGCATCTCAAATATTTGCCCTGCACAGAGTTTGATCCAAAAATATTCCTCTGATCGGCTGCAAGAACACTTTTAACTCGAAGACGTAAATGATGCGACACTAGCGCCACCTAGCGGATGATGCACTAAGTGTCCATTTTTGCGGTAGTCAATATGTTTTGCTCCAACTGCACTCAACGAAAGTGTTATTTAATACTACTAGCATGTAATATTATGTTTATTTTAAAAAGGAAGGGTATATGAAGGACTTAACAGAATTACTTTGATTTGGATTTAATAAAAAAAAATCAAAACTAAGAATTTTTCTACATCTTTTAAACTACAAGCAATTTTAGAGTAATCCTATGTAAAGTTGTAGTCCTCTTCATGACAAACTTGCATTTTATGACCAATTTTAATTTTAAACTGTCAGTATAAAAAATGTAAGCGCAAAATATTTTGGCCCTTTGCGACAAGTCAGTTTACGTAAACTTGTCCCAGACTTAAGGTTACTTTGTCTCTTTAGGGAGGCTAACTTTAAAAAAGGGGAAGCTTGCATAAATTTTTAAACAGCGAACAACTATACCATTTAAAGTAAAGCCAACTGTATTAGCTATAAACCTTAAACGTTTGCTCTTAACCTGATACTTTTTTTAAAGGGAGACGACAAAAAATTCAACGTAAACCTCAACTGCTTTAAAAGCAATGAAGCAGCCACTGTAATTTTGAGTTCCCCTAGTGGTATGTAACTTTTACTTGATACAACTAGAAGATTGCATAAGAAGTATGGAAACGTACTAGTTTTGAGACATAACTATCAACGTTAGTATGTCGATAAGAGAATATGTTTAGAATACATACTAAGTACGGAAACATACTAGATGAGAGACAGTTTTTGAATATTTATTTTCAGCAGTCGCTTTACTTCCAGAAATGGATATTAAGTAAATTGTAACTGAAACTTAAACTGAACCTCCAACTGAACTTCAAATCAACACTAAAACTACATTGTGAACTGACAGAAAACTACAATTTCAACTGCAAAGTGGAATTGTATTTAGTCTTCAGTTTCTTTTTAAAACTAACTTTAGTTCGGGAACTGCAGTTTTGGTACTGTAGTTGAAACTACAGTTTAACTAAAGATCCTTCCACCCGGGGGTGATTGTGTTGTAATATTACAGTGGATTTTTAACAGTGTGCATGAGCGGGAGGAGGATTTCGGCCAGAATAGGCCATTCCGCTGCTTGGAAAAGAGGAAGAAAAGAAGTACACAACGGAAGTACGGAACTTCCGCTGCCCCTCTCGTCCCCCCGCAGGCGAGGGGACGGAAGTTTGTACTTCCTTTCTTCCTCTTTTCCAACCAGCGGAATGGCCTATTGGTGCTAGCACGGCATATAGGGGTGTTAGGAATCGGGACGACCAGACCGATTCGATGGACCCGGTTCTGACAGTATCGGTCGCTTCCACGAGTTGGCCAGAACTATATTGGAAAAAGGGTGTCGACCGACTGAAAAATTTTGTTGCGGTTTTGGATAGGTCTCGCGAAGACCTTTTCAACGAGTGGTCGGCAGAGGGGTCAACGGGCGGGTAATTCTTTCCCAAGTCACCCGAGGTCCCGAAATCGATGTCTCCGATTTCGACGAAACTTTGTGGGTGTGTTCCCTATGTAGCAAAGAGCTCCAGAAAAAATTTTCAACTTTTTTGGTCGGCCCCAAAAATTTTAATCACGTATTTTGTAAAAAACACTGAAACCTGCACTAAAAATTTGTTTGTTGCCTGAGGGCGACCTGCCCGGTGGATTTTTCTTCTTTTCATGGTACTGAAAAAAAAAGTCCCCGAGAGCCACTTTAAAAGTCACTTGTTCCAGGAGATATGGGGGTAATTCTTTCCCAAGTCACCCGAGGTCCCGAAATCGATGTCTCCGATTTCGACGAAACTTTGTGGGTGTGTTCCCTATGTAGCAAAGAGCTCCAGAAAAAATTTTCAACTTTTTTGGTCGGCCCAAAAAATTTTCATCACGTATTTTGTAAAAAACACTGAAACCTGCACTAAAAATTTGTTTGTTGCCTGAGGGCGACCTGCCCGGTGGATTTTTTTTCTTTTCATGGTACTGAAAAAAAAAGTCCCCGAGAGCCACTTTAAAAGTCACTTGTTCCAGGAGATATGGACCAAAAAATTCGTTTTTCGCGAATACCCAAAAAATGCATCCGAATTTTTTGATGATAATTTTTTTTTAGGAAGGTCCTGTGGTGGTCTATCACCCTTATTGGTTTTGGGTTTGGCCAATGGAAAACCGAATAAAAATTGCGTTTTTTCCGTTTTTTTCGCAGTTTTTGGCCCATAGTATCGCCATTTTAAGTCTGACTTAATGAGCGCCATTAGACTTTTTTTTCGCCTTTTCAAGACGAATCGATTGATATAAGTTGAAGTCAAATCGGAGTATTTTGAAAAATCGCCTTTTTTACGATCGGGATCCAACTAATCTAGATGCGTAAAAAAGGCGATTTTTCAAAATACTCCGATTTGACTTCAACTTATATCAATCGATTCGTCTTGAAAAGGCGAAAAAAAAGTCTAATGGCGCTCATTAAGTCAGACTTAAAATGGCGATACTATGGGCCAAAAACTGCGAAAAAAACGGAAAAAACGCAATTTTTATTCGGTTTTCCATTGGCCAAACCCAAAACCAATAAGGGTGATAGACCACCACAGGACCTTCCTAAAAAAAAATTATCATCAAAAAATTCGGATGCATTTTTTGGGTATTCGCGAAAAACGAATTTTTTGGTCCATATCTCCTGGAACAAGTGACTTTTAAAGTGGCTCTCGGGGACTTTTTTTTTCAGTACCATGAAAAGAAAAAAAATCCACCGGGCAGGTCGCCCTCAGGCAACAAACAAATTTTTAGTGCAGGTTTCAGTGTTTTTTACAAAATACGTGATTAAAATTTTTTGGGCCGACCAAAAAAGTTGAAAATTTTTTCTGGAGCTCTTTGCTACATAGGGAACACACCCACAAAGTTTCGTCGAAATCGGAGACATCGATTTCGGGACCTCGGGTGACTTGGGAAAGAATTACCCATGGACCAAAAAATTCGTTTTTCGCGAATACCCAAAAAATGCATCCGAATTTTTTGATGATAATTTTTTTTTAGGAAGGTCCTGTGGTGGTCTATCACCCTTATTGGTTTTAGGTTTGGCTAATGGAAAACCGAATAAAAATCGCGTTTTTTCCGGTTTTTTCGCAGTTTTTGGCCCGTAGTATCGCCATTTTAAGTCTGACTTAATGAGCGCCATTAGACTTTTTTTCGCCTTTTCAAGACGAATCGATTGATATAAGTTGAAGTCAAATCGAAGTATTTTGAAAAATCGCATTTTTTACGCATCCAGATTAGTTGGATCCCGATCGTAAAAATAGTATCACCATTTTAAGTCTGACTTAATGAGCGCCATTAGACTTTTTTTCGCCTTTTCAAGACGAATCGATTGATATAAGTTGAAGTCAAATCGGAGTATTTTGAAAAATCGCATTTTTTACGCATCCAGATTAGTTGGATCCCGATCGTAAAAAGGGCGATTTTTCAAAATACTCCGATTTGACTTCAACTTATATCAATCGATTCGTCTTGAAAAGGCGAAAAAAAGTCTAATTGCGCTCATTAAGTCAGACTTAAAATGGCGATACTATGGGCCAAAAACTGCAAAAAAAAAAACGGAAAAAAAGCGATTTTTATTCGGTTTTCCATTGGCCAAACCCAAAACCAATAAGGGTGATAGACCACCACAGGACCTTCCTAAAAAAAATTATCATCAAAAAATTCGGATGCATTTTTTGGGTATTCGCGAAAAACGAATTTTTTGGTCCATATCTCCTGGAACAAGTGACTTTTAAAGTGGCTCTCGGGGACTTTTTTTTTCAGTACCATGAAAAGAAGAAAAATCCACCGGGCAGGTCGCCCTCAGGCAACAAACAAATTTTTAGTGCAGGTTTCAGTGTTTTTTACAAAATACGTGATTAAAATTTTTTGGGCCGACCAAAAAAGTTGAAATTTTTTTTTGGAGCTCTTTGCTACATAGGGAACACACCCACAAAGTTTCGTCGAAATCGGAGACATCGATTTCGGGACCTCGGGTGACTTGGGAAAGAATTACCCCCATATCTCCTGGAACAAGTGACTTTTAAAGTGGCTCTCGGGGACTTTTTTTTTCAGTACCATGAAAAGAAGAAAAATCCACCGGGCAGGTCGCCCTCAGGCAACAAACAAATTTTTAGTGCAGGTTTCAGTGTTTTTTACAAAATACGTGATTAAAATTTTTTGGGCCGACCAAAAAAGTTGAAATTTTTTTCTGGAGCTCTTTGCTACATAGGGAACACACCCACAAAGTTTCGTCGAAATCGGAGACATCGATTTCGGGACCTCGGGTGACTTTGGAAAGAATTACCCGGGCCCGCCTTCGGCAGTTATCACGATCAGTTTCTTCAAAAAAAGGGGGTCGACTGACTTAAAAGTTTTATTACGGATATATTCTACTCACATATATTCTATTAAAACCTCTTGCACCAAGTGCACTACTCATTGCTCTAACTGAAATATCTGTGACAGCTTGCCGAAGGCAAGCAGGAGGCGCCGCAGGCCAAGGTAGGTGTAAAGGCCAGGCGCGGATTGTTGTAACTGGCGCAGCATCGCCCCCATCTGTCCTTTTTAGTAGATGATGGATGATACCTTTACTACTTCAAAACATACCTATAACAATGTAAGACACATAAAGGTGTCAGCGCTGTCAGCTTTTACTCGAGAGCCCTGAAACCAAGTCTGTATCCTAACAATAATAGGGGATGGACGTGACTAATGCTGGCCATGGCCAGCATTAATCACGTGTGAGGCTTGAGGCTCACAGTCAGCGCGGAATGTCGCGCAACAATGCCTCCCGATTCGGCCCGGCCCGGGGCGCTCGGGCTCGGCGGCGGGCGATGCAGGCCACAGCTCGGCACGGCTAGCACCAACACCGGCCAGCTCCCTAGGGTCTATGTATTTTGTTTCCTACACAATTTTAAATACTATCCCTGGAACGAGCCGATTTCAAATGTATTGGATAGGAAATTTTCCGTAGATTCCAAATCTGGTCTTGGAATTGACGTGCGACAAATACTTCGACCGCTACATGCCGTCAAAGTTCAACATTCGGTAAACGTTCCAAATTGATGCAAAAATTTAGCTGTTATATATTCATACTTGCTGAGCGATTAGAATGCGTTTCAAACTTCCGCTGGGTTTCTCAGCTTGAGGTCTGCCCGTTCAAATGGTAGTAATGTTTTTCTTTTCTGACTAAAGTTGGACGAACGGCGCCCGTTTTTACCACAAATAACGCAAAATATAGGTAAAAAACCATAACGTTTGAGATCTACTACCGAATCAACCCCAATCAAGCAGGTCTGTAGGGTCAGGGCGGGGAAAAACTGGACAGGGGAAGAACTGGACACGCCACATTTTACTTCAAATGCCGTATGTACTGGCCTGACAACTGTCGTGTAATGAACCGCTGATGCCACGGAACAACTTTTGATAGTTGTTATTCCTGTGCCTACGGTATTTGAAGTTAAATATGGGGTGTCCAGTTCTTCCCCGCCCTGACCCTACACTAGAAATTTACAAGAGGCATGTCTCGATAAAGGATCAACCGAGAAAAGCTGCGCAAACGCGCTAACGCAAGGCCTCTAAAATTGTAACTTTTCGCCGAAACATTGTATTTTGTCAAAATGTGGTGGGCTGACGTCACGGGTGTGCTCGTTATCACCGTGGGCGTGATAGGGTGGTCCACTTTTTTTAAAAGTTCCAAAAATTGAGGAGCGCCGTCCAGATTCTGAAAGTAGGTGTAAAATCATGAATTTTGATACAAATATGATAAGATTTGGACCATCCTTAGGGATCCATCAACGCGCCTGAACTTTAAAGAAAAGTTGAAAATGTAGCGGTATACTAAAATCGATGCTGTTACGAGAGTCTTTGTCCGATTTTCGATTGCAAAACGGCGATCTATTCAGAAAAGTGCGCTCTACTTGATGATGTACATAACATGACGATCCGACGCATTGCCTATTTTCCAGGCGCGTACAATCCCGTTTTTAGCCTCTAAATCCAACATGTTCTTGCGTTTTGAAGGTGTTTGAGTCGTCCGATCGGATTTTTTGGGTCACCATTCGACGCGCCTGATCAAAACCTTTCGGAAAATGTCTCAGGCGTCAAAATCGGTTGGTTTGCCTACTGTACAGGAGCAAAAAACCACTGAAATTCGCTTAAAAATTGCTTTTTCGGGATACGAAATATCCTGTTTGGCATTGGGTCGGATTTCTTGTGGTGCCATTTGTCGCGCCTGGTCAAAAACTTCCAATTACCGTCCTGGGTGTACAAATCCGGTGGATTGCCGACCCTACAAGCAAAAAATGTCGAATGTCGAAAAAATTCGTCTGTAGGATACGCGACCCTCTGGATTCAGGCGCTCGAAACGGTAATCGAAAGTTTTTGACCAGGTACGTCAAATGGCATCACAAGAAATCCGACCCAATGCCAAACAGGATATTTCGTATCCCGAAAAAGCAATTTTTAAGCGAATTTCAGTGGTTTTTTGCTCCTGTACAGTAGGCAAACCAACCGATTTTGACGCCTGAGACATTTTTCGAAAGGTTTTGATCAGGCGCGTCGAATAGTGACCCAAAAAATCCGATCGGACGACTCAAACACCTTCAAAACGCAAGAACATGTTGGATTTAGAGGCTAAAAACGGGATTGTACGCCCCTGGAAAATAGGCAATGCGTCGGATCGTCATTTTATGTACATCATCAAGTAGAGCGCACTTTTCTGAAAAGATCGCCGTTTTGCAATCTAAAATCGGACAAAGACTCTCGTAACAGCATCGATTTTAGTATACCGCTACATTTTCAACTTTTCTTTAAAGTTCAGGCGCGTTGATGGACCCCTAAGGATGGTCCAAATCTTATCATATTTGTATCAAAATTCATGATTTTACACCTACTTTAAGAATCTGGACGGCGCTCCTCAATTTTTGGAACTTTTAAAAAAAGTGGACCACCCTAGCGTGAGCGTGCTTGCGCACAAGCGCACTATCAACGCTGCTGCTGCGCGCCCATAGCAAGTGGCGCGCGGTCTTCGCTTGTTACGCCAAGCTTTTTCTTTTGGGAAATGCACTGAGGAAACAAAGGCATTAAAGATGTGCCCTTTAAGGGCGTAAACATTTATCCCCTACCGCGGCCCGCTACCCACTCCATACTCTCTATACAACCGGTATTGTGCATCCTTTTCTTCTGTACTCGACGGTGATTTGAAAAGTCTTTGCGTCTCGAAGCCCAGTAATTATGAGAGCTGCTTTCCTCACATTGATCTGCATTCCGCAAAAGAACTGCCCCCTGGCCCGGGCCACAGTATAGTGGGGATGACTCTCGGACAAAACAGAGGCCTCAGAAGTGGGACAAAACGACGAGCTTGACTGTATTTTTAACATAACCCTCAAAACAATACTAAGTCCTCAAAACAAACACTAGTGTAGAAAAATGGTCCTTTCTGAGCCCACAGGGACTGAAATCTAAGTTTGAGGTCAACTTCGATGTCAAATTTGGCATCAGCATATTCAAAACCATGGGATTCAATGTTTATCTCAACACCAAAATTTTTGACCAACTAAACCCTACCGAGATTTGAACCCGAGTTTCTTGGATTCGGTCGCAGGTTCATCAAATTGTAAAATATTGTTAGATAGTTATTTTGTGCCATCATTAGATGCTGCTACACACCAAATTTGAAGGCTCAACGACCAAGAGTGGCAGAGAAAATAATTATAAGCGGCTAGAATGCGATTCCAGCCCACTGTGCCCCGTATAAGAAAACCAAACGAGTATCATCTACTTTCATTAACGTTCGTTGAATGACATTTTCATTTCCGTATTTATTTTGGTTTCTTCTGTTCGTTCTTTTGGTCGCGGTTTTCATTTTACCTTCTGCTGTCGCCCTACATTGTACAACGCCCGTTCTCCTTCCCGGCCAATAATATGGTACTTTCGTAGATCCTAAGCCGAAAGCAAGCAGACCAGCATACGCCAAATTGGCCGGAAACTAACCTCTCTTCGGATCCAAAACTATAGCCGAGCTGTACAAATATTGCTCGCGAAACACATATGCCCTGCAAACAAGTATCAAACGACTGTTTATGTTTAAGTGTGGCCGATACGTTTGACGAACGTCTCTTTCCCATGTCAAGTTTGGATCCACTTTCGCCAACATGGCGTCTGTGTGCTTCCGGTTCAGGGATCTTCGAAAGTACCCTATTATACCTATCGGCTTGACTGGCGCAGCATAGCGAAGCCTGTTACGACAAGACATGGTCTGGCGTACACCTACCTTGTAGTCTGGGCAACAGTGGCACCTTGCTTGGTGGGTGTATTCAGAAAGAGGAGTCATTGTAGGACCTTGGGCAAGAGGGAGTGTAGCATGCCAGAGTAAGAAAGAAGACAAGACTTAAAAATACTTACGGACTTTTGTTAGCTCTGCCTGAACTCGTCAAATCTTCACACATATTTGTTCATTAGTTCTTTCATTAGTTCTGCGGATAGGCTACCAATTTTGTTAACAAAAAGGTAATGCTTAGATTGGCAACAACAGTGTGAGTTTTGAAATAAGACACATTCACAACAATTTTTTTTCCCTTGTTGCATCATGGGGATGGCCTAGAGACCCTCCCGTCAGAGATGCGCAAGCCAGCGCCTGGTAGTCCCGTGGAGTCAAAGGCACCCTGAGTCAGGCTAGCGGGCGACCGCCGTATACCTGCTGTGCCGCACCAGATGCTGACCTGCGTAGCCTCGCGCGGGGCGAATTCGGGCTTCCCGCTCCGCATGGGACTACCAGTCGTCTGTGATTGGCTGAGAGGGCCCCCCTTTGCGCATCTCTGACGGGAGGGTCTCTAGGATGGCCTCACCTTTTCCCCGCACACTTAATCTAAATCATTTCCTTTCGTAATGTGAATTTGGGTCTTTTCATGTGTATTCATTCGAATTTAAGTCGAATTATTGACAATTAACTGGAATGAATTTTAATTATTGAAAAATGATTCAATTTATAGGAAATTTTTCAAGATGAGACGATTTAGCTGGAATCATCCCTGATTCTGGGATCTCCGCTTGGCCATGCTGGGGCGGGAGGCCGTTGTACTAACATGGATATGATATTACAGGCAGCGAAGAGAATCTTTACTAACTGCCTCTCCACTAGGAGATCCTTTGGTTCAACCTCCAAGTCGTAGAGGGCATTAACGCTTTAGGAGGTGGGGTAGTGTGTCACAGTCCCTGCTGCGAGAACCGGGTCCCGAGCATAAGACTGGCTAATTGTTCGCGAAGGTCGCTCCCAGTTCCTGATGTCAGCTTTAATAACTTCAAACGCCCTTCAAACTCCAGCACTATCACAACCATGGTAAATCAGCTGATTCTAACGCACACAATCTGACAAGACTAACAAACAGCTGATTCTCGTTACCAGTAATTCCCAGTGTAGATGGGAGTTTAAAAGTTCCACACCTGCGAGCCGTAAAATGCTACCAACCGCAAAAACATAACTGCCGAGAAAAACAAAAACCGTATCGTCTCTGTTATTAGGAACCGGTGCTAAGGTGAGCAAAGGACTATTTTTCCAGCTGCAGACAACATTTCTTGTGATCCTCTCGTCTAGGATTCAGTTCCAAAAAGAAATGTGAAGCTGTCGGACATATTTTGCGTTTACGTTGGCAGTGCTGTAAACTAATGCCATCTGGCTGTGGCAGCAGACGACACAACAAAATACAAATCTAACATGGCAGCTAAAAAGCCGAGTGACGATGCGGAATGTAATTTTTCTACTTTATTGTAGTGTCAATCTTGTTGGTTTTAAGGTATGACAAGCCATTCTTTGAACACTGCGAGAATGCGGCAGCCGAGGCAGCAAGTTGCTCAATTTCACTATTTTTATCCGCGTGGAAGGATCTGTAGTGAAACTACAGTTTAAACTACAGTGCCAAAACTGCAGTTGCTGACTGCAGTTTTTTGTAAGAACAAACTTCAGAACTTGTACAGTTGTACAGTTTGCTCCTGGAACTGAAGGTTGCTGTGCTGTAAAACTGCACTCTATCTGAACTGTTATTTGTTAACTAGGTATTGAGTACGGTCTGTACTTTAAAGGGAAGTTATTAATTCTTTAATTCTGTAGTCTACTACTGAAGATCTGCCTACACTTGTATCTTCAGCACAATCCACAAAGCAAATGTAGTTTCTGGTCACATTTTTATACACAATGACAAGCAAGTTGAATGTTTACTACAATTTGCAGTAATTTTCCATTTCAGGCATGGTTTAAAGATAAGTCAAGCACTGCAATTTGATATGAAGACACAGAAACAATTATAAAATGTAACTAAAATATAGAATATTAGGATGGGAATAGATATATTTTTTAGAAATTTTAGTTATTTCTTTTAAAAATTTTCAAGCTGTAAAGGTTGGTTTTAGTCTCTACAATGTATGAGCCTAGGAAGTTATAAGTGCGCAGACCAACAGTTTATGTTGAAATACTGGACATTGGAGACTTTTAGAAGACACGACTAAACTAAAATTTTAAAAAAAGCAAAAACAAAAACACATGACTGAATGTAACCAAATCTTTAAAACAACATCTGGTAATCTGTTTGATTATTTTATAACGTTCCATATTGCTCAGGTATTATGTGACAAGGAATCGTGGAAATCAACAAACCACAATGTGTCACTAGTTTGACAAAGATGACAAACAAATTCTAGTTAAGAAGCATCAAACTCATTATAACCAGGTGTTTGAAGGTTAAACGCAACAAAAATTAGGAAGCGTCTTGATCCAGAACGTCTCAGAAGTTAAAAAGGTAACGACTCCTGTCGTTGAAAAATAAGACTGAAAAGGCACTCTAAATTAAATCACTTCATGGTCTCTTTGTTTCAGAGGCAAACTTAATACAAATTACTTCTTGGATTTGCAAAATTTACTTATAGTACAGAGCAGTTTACAGTAAAACTGTATTTTTCTTGCAGTTGCACTCTAGTTCCTGGGGATAGCAGGCCTTTCCATGTGGTCGAGTGGCCAAGCCCTGTCCCACATGGAAGCTCAGTGGAGCAGTGGTCAAGGCCTCCGCTTCGCAACTGAAGTGTCCGAGGTTCAACTCCCGGCAACATTCACCCAAGAAAAACAATCAACACAACTTCAGTTACCCATGGGGTGGGAGGGAGGAAGAGTTTCCTCAAAACAGGGCTCGAAAATTACTATTTTTGAATTTTGACCGCAAAATTCAAACTGCAGTCTCTTTTCTTTTTTAAACCAAGTCTACCTGTGTAAATAAACTACAGTAGAACTGTACTTTGAACTATATAGTCAAGTGGGACAAACTGGGGTCAAAAACTATAGTTGTCCGAAATAACTGGTAGTTTTTATACAGTTTAACTATAGTTTTCTATACTTTATCTTTACTTTGACTACATTTTTATGCACTCAATTAACAGTTTAATTGTATTTAAAGTACAGAAATCTCTCTTTTAAATCTAAATAGACAATTACAAAAAAATTATATTTTTCCAGTGCAGCCTAAACTACAGATCCTTCCACGCGGGGAAGGTGTGAGCGTACCGTCAACGGGGGTAACTTGGGACACTTTTTCACGTTTGTTGAACGCCAGAGGCAAGATTCTCAACCCAGACCAATGGTTCCTAACTATGTTAAAGTTTGACCCTTTCCCCATGATTTCATGCTTGTCTGGTTCATTTGCCTCGATTATTTTGTTTCCCAGTGGTCTCGAAAGAGTGTCCCAAGTTACCCCATGACCGGGGGTAACTTGGGACAGTAGGTAATTAGCTACATTCCCATGCATCTATTGATGATAATGGATGTAATAAAGTTAAGTCACAACATATAGACCTAGAATTCAGGCCTAGGAACTTTTGTTGGACCGATATTGGACTATATTTAGGGCTCTACGTGGAACTCTCTTTTCTACTGGTATTATCCAAGCATTTTCTGAAAACTTCAAAATATGGATTACCAGAAGACAAAACTGCAGAGCAAGGCATCTCTTTCTATCATCAGCGCAAAATCCGAAGTTTAAGTTTTGTCAGGGACCGGGTCAGTCAACTCCTAGAAGGCTAGAACTGCTGGAAACATGAGGAAAAGACTGTCCCAAGTTACCCCGTAAAATTTCGATTTTTGATAAATTGAAGTCTGGACCGAAGATGAGAAAACTGTAATCAATGCCCTTTTGCGAACCTTATTGTCTGTGTATGACCTAACAACCCAGAGAGACTAATCGGCCAAATCTGCACTTCACTCCTTGCACTAGGGTCAACTTGTCAATGATTGACATATTTTGTCAAAAACCCTATTATGTAGTTTCCCCTTTCTCAAATACTAATTGTGATGTTATGCACCTTTTCTACCTTTCCGCGCGTGCCCTGAGGCCTCTGAAACAAAACCCTGCCGCGGGTTTGACGATAGGAAGCCCCGTCGCTGAATGGCAGCACTAACAAGCTGTATAGGGCAGACTGTCCCAAGTTACCCCCGTTGACGGTACTTCTTTGGAGTCTTCGACGATGTCATCCCAACATTTGTGTTGATTTCATCGTGCTGTTATTAAACAAGAACTTTGAAACCTGACAACAATATATGTTTTAAGATTGCAAAAGGCTGTTTCTAAACATGAAACCTGTTCAACGACAACACAACTGTTTTTAATCACGATTACATTATTATTTCTTGACAAGGAAGTTGTTATGAAACGAAAGTGCTGTTTCTGGATGGGTTTCCCGTTCAGATACAAAACAATACGGTTGTTTTTTAACAGCATTACTGTAGGTGGTTGTGTTGTAATATTACAGTGGATTTTTAACAGTGTAGGTGCCCCACCCTCCCTTACTACTTTCCATACAAGATTCAGGGATGTCCATAGTCCCGAAAAGGACGTCCAAAGTACGACTAAAAGTAGTATTTATGTTTACGGGGGTATGTCACAACAGCATTAACAAACGACAATGAAGTTCCTTCTCACAGTGCAGTCGGTGTCTAACCATGAGAAGCATCAAATTTCTCCCTAGGTTGTTGGCTTTGGAGACACGTCAACGATAAGTTTAGTGCATGCTCGAGGTTTCGTGACTTGCGGTTTCTTGGCGTGAAAGTAGAGCACATGTGCGCGAAATCTGCCGTAGGGCAGGACGGGGAAATGCCTGAGCTGTCCAATCCGGGACGGCGTGTTGGTGACATTGTACGTTATCTGCAACAAAAAAGAGCGTTTAATAAAAGGCACCTTACAAAATGATCCAGGAAGCGGAAGAAGGGAATAACTTGACTTATCCCCAAATTGAGTTTTTATTTTATTATTGTGCCTTAGAATGGTTTACATCAGTACACCAAATTATTTGACTGAATTCCAAGCAGTTTAAGAGAAAATCCACATGGAAAAAGGGTATAACTCAACTTAACCCCTTTTACGGTCTAAATTTCATTGGAAAAAATGGAGATAACTCAACCGAAGTCCACATGAGTCCGTTTGACAAATTGGGCAAAGGATATTACTCAACTTGTATTTTTATGAATCTAGTGTAAAAAGAATCAACTCAACTTAACCCCCCTTAATTTTAAATTTCAATTTGGAAAAAAGAGCTAAGTCCAAAAAATACTCCTGAGTAACATACACTTTATGCAGACTATTGTTCCACTTGACTTGTCTCCAAATTCCTCTTTGTTTAGGAAATATAAGGTGAGCTGACTCTGTTTCCCATTTCAACGGAAAGTGATAAGTCGCAGAAATCCTCTACGGAGGGACCTTACACTTCTGATTTTTTCCCCAAAATTGTACTCATGCTTTTTGAAATTATTAACATCTGCAACATTCATTTGTTTTGTTTTAGTTTTCCCTGCTAACAGTTTTTGGTTTCTCCTGGAAAATGGCCCAAAGTGAGTTATCCCCTTCTTCCGCTTCCTGGATCAAATGGCATAAAAATTTCTACCGTGGCCGCCACCCCCTCGTGGAAGGATCTGTAGTTGAACTGTAGATGAAACTGCAGTTGTTCATCAGCAGTTCGTTTCTGTAGTTCTTTGCTTCCCTTTATTTGTATTTAAAATGTAATCAGTTTTGTATCGTCCCCTCGCACTCGCAAGTTTCGAAAAAAAAAAAAATCACTCCCTCCACTGCAGGAAATAATCACAACAAAAGTACAAAAATTTCTGGCAAATTTTTTATCAGGAATTTAGTGTACTTTTCAAGTGCAACAATCTTTGTACAAATTACAATGGAACCGGCATGACGAGTGCTGTGCAGTCCAGGGCTCGTTGTGGATAGCACAATTCTCGTTGTACTTTCTACAATCCCTGTTGCTTTTATTGTACAGTTTTTGTTGTACTATCAACACTTTATCTTCCAGTGTCACATGTGTTGTAATTAATTTAAATTTCACATCTCGTCTTGTAAAGCAGGTGATGTCTGTTATCAGACAGGATTCCCCCATCGGTTTGTTTGCAGGGTTGGCAACCGATAACCAGGGGGGCGGCAACGGCCTAGGAAGCGCGTGAAGCCACTCCGTAAAAACGGTTATGACTTTTTATAACGAATTTTTAATGAAATTTTATTACATTGATGTTAAAAGTCATAACATCGACCGATTCATAACTTTTTCATAACGCTATCATAACAAGTCGCTTGTAATGGGTTTTCATAACATAGTTATGATTTTGTTATGAATTTTCGTGACACCGTCACCCGCCGCGGCGGGGTGTCATATCTCTGCGCCATTCTTCTCCCTCCAACGCACTAGGTGTAGCTCAGTGGTTCACCCTCCGACCGAATCCCGGTATATCGACAAAAGCCAGTTTCGGAATGATTCCGTCCGGCTACCAGTGACGAAAACATTTTTGTTGTTCATTTCACGTTTTTTCATAACAGCGTTATAAGTTTTCATACTAGCCAGGGGAAGGCCTTCGGCCTCGATGCTGAGCTGGATTCTGCTGGAGATGGAAATGCATTTTCATCAGTAGTAAATTTGGATGTGTTTATTTTGAAAATGGGTCTCTTTTCTTTTTGGGGGGTGATAACCAGGAAGTATGCATTTGCACGAAGGATTGTGATTCGACAATGGTTGGTTTCTCCTTGAATCGAAGGAAGGGTATTTAATAATCTAAAACTAAATTGTCCAACCAATCCTTACCTAACCTAACGGGCTCGTGACAGATCTTACTCTACTCGTGACAGATCTTTCCCTACTCTCGACAGATCTTATTTTCAAACTTAATGGTCCAACCAATCCTAACCTAACCTAACGGGTTCGTGACAGATCTTACTCTACTCGTGACAAATCCGAGGGGTACCTCACTTCGTCTAGTCAGTGTACACCCCTGACTCCAGTCACTGCCTTGTTTCAGTCTAGTCACTGAAAAAGTCGGCAAAACCACGTAAATTTGTCCCAATTTTAGTATTTTTGCAACGCATTTCGTGATATTTTCAGTCTAGTCAAAGTGGAAATTGAGTATAGTCACCAGTCAGTGTACACCTGTTTTCGAAGTGAGGTACCCCTCGGACAAATCTTACCCTACTCTCGACAGATCTTATTCTCAAACTAAATGATTCAACTAATCCTAACCAAACCTAACGGGCTAATGACAGATGTTACTCTACTCGCGACAGATCATACCCTACTCGCGACAGATCTTATTCTCAAACTAAATGGCCTATGAAGCTTGGCGTATGGTGCTACGACTATGGAGGTTGGACTATTTAGCTGGGACTGGGGAATATGGACTATGGAGCTTAGACTACAGAGTTTGGAGTAAAGAGCTTGGACTATAGAGCTTGGACTATAGAGCTTGGGCTATAGAGCTTGGACTATTGACCTTGGACTATTGACCTTGGACTATTATCTCTGGGCTATTGACCTCGAACTATGTATGCATATATGGATATAGGATTAAGATCAATAATAAGATACCTCTAGGAAACTAAAGGTATCCGGGGGGGGGGGGGTCGGACAATTGGGATGTCTAAATTCCCCAACAGGGTGCTTCGCTTCGCTCAGCAAACATATGGGTAATGACTTTTTCATAACAATTTCACAACAATGTTACTAGCCAGGGGAAGGCCTTCGGCCTCGATGCTGAGCTGGATTCTGCTGGAGATGGAAATGCATTTTCATCAGTAGTAAATTTGGATGTGTTTATTTTGAAAATGAGCCTCTTTTCTTTTTGGGGGCTGATAGCCAGGAAGTATGCTTTGGCGCAAAGGATTGTGATTCGGCAATGGTTGGTTTCTCCTTGAATCGACGGAAGGCTATTCAATAATCTAAAACTAAATGTTCCAACCAATCCTAACCTAACCTAACGGGCTCGTGACAGATCTTACTCTACTCGTGACAGATCTTACCCTACTCTCGACAGATTTTATTCTCAAACTAAATGGTCCAACCAAACCTAACCTAACCTAACGGGCTCGTGACAGATCTTCCTCTACTCGTGACAGATCTTTCCCTACTCTCGACCGATCTTATTCTCAAACTAAATGATCCAACCAATCCTAACCTAACCTAACGGGCTCGTGACAGATCTTACTCTACTCGTGACAGATCTTACCCTACTCTCGACAGATCTTATTCTCAAACTAAATGGTCCAACCAATCCTAACCTAACGGGCTCGTGACAGATCTTTCTCTACTCGTGACAGATCTTTCCCTACTCTCGACCGATCTTATTCTCAAACTAAATGGTCCAACCAATCCTAACCTAACGGGCTCGTGACAGATCTTCCTCTACTCGCGAAAGATCATACCCTACTCGCGACAGATCTTATTCTCAAAATAAATGGCCTATGAAGCTTGGCGTACGACTATGGAGCTTGGACTATTGAGCTTGGACTATTGAGCTTGGACTATAGAATATGGACTATGGAGCTTAGACTATGGAGCTTGGACTATCGAGCTTGGACTATAGAGTTTGGACTATAGAGTTTGGACTATGGAGCTTGGACTATAGAGCTTGAACTATAGAGCTTGGACTATGGAGCTTCGACTATGTATACGCATATGACTATAGTAAAAATAAACAGAGGAAGATACCTCTTGTAAACTAAAGGCATCAGGGGGGGGGGGGGTCGGACAAATGAGCTATTCAAAATCCCAAACAGGGTGCTTCGCTTCGCTCAGCAAATGAAAACGGTTTCGTAACATGTTATGAAAATGTTGTGACTTTTGCGCGAGCAAGGTGCAGGGGTTACTTATTTTGCTTCGATTGCACAGTAAATTGAAATGGCAGAATCCGTAACGGTTCGCCACAGAAACCGCCAGTAAATGATTCTGAATTTGGTAGTCACAGAAACTGGCATGGGCTAACAGAAACTGACAAAACTGCTAAGGGGTTGCGGTCTCCCTGGCCAACCTAACCTCACTGTGTCTCTGGATGCTTTTGTTGTTTTGGACATTATTAACATATTTTGATGTGTGCGCATACTTTTTCTTGCTTTGACAAGTCTATAAATTAATATTTTCCTTACGCGGTACATCTACACTCTTTATTTCCAATAATATAACATCTCAAAGTCGCGAGGTGGAGGGAATCGCAATTAAGGGGAGGTTCTACTGAAAACATTGCATTTTTCAAATTGAGCCCCAGTGTAAAAATTTGTTGCAGATGTATAGAAATACATAGTTAATAGTCAAACATGAAATTTAGAGCTCAATACCTCCCTCCAAATCCAGTCAAAGAGGTTTTTTCAGCTTATTTTAGCAATATCTTAAAAAATTCTCCTACGCAAAGCATTTCAACGTAAACTGATGTTCTGGACATTTTTCACTTCTTTGGCTCATATGCAATAAAGCGTGGCATCACCAAGACATGGTACCCAACAAATTTATTTTGGCGTTGCTTTTCAGAAAAAAAAGACACCAAAATACCAGAATTTTTAACATTTTCATGAAATTTTATTGACATGCTGTCTTAAAAACACAGCTTATGATTTTGTAATAGTCCCAGTATCTTACAAATGCCACGGTTTATCAATTATGAACCAAAGAAGTGAAAAATGCCCAGAACATTAGTTTACGTTGAAATACTTTGCGTAGGAGAATTTTTCAAGTTACGACTGGAAATAGCAGAAAATTCCTCTTCGACTGGGTTGGGGGCTAGGTATTGCTCTCCAAACTTCAAATTTATCTATTTACTATGAAATACTTAAAATTTACAACGAATATTGATAATAGGACTCCATTTGGAGAAAGTAAGATTTTCAGTAGAACCTCCCCTTAACGATTACGGTGCAGTGTTGTCCGGATTCCGTGGCGAGTGCACGGATTCCGACGCCTGCTGCAAAACCGCCCCGGATCTATTTACCTGCCCGTTTCTGCGATTTGGGGCTATCAGACCACTGCAGATTCCAAGGGCGGATTTAAAGGGGGGCAACAGGTGTTTTGCCCCCCCCCCTCTTTAGCGTCAGCCGACATGGGAAAAAATGGGAGAAGGGAGAGGGAGGGAAGAAAGAGAAGAGAGAGAGAGAGAGAGAGAGAGAGAGAGAGAGAGAGAGAGAGAGAGAAGGGAACGAAGGAGAAAGATGGCACAAACACTGAGAAATCAAACGTGGTACGAATCGAAAGACATCGAGTCACCAATAGCTTTATCATTAAAGCAAACATAAAAAATACCGTAAACAGGGGTAACTTGAGACAATATTTCACGTTTGGACCGCGTGTCTGCTAAACTTCTTTCACCAACCCAAATCCTAATCATGTTTAATTTCACGTGACTAATCGGTTTGGAACCCATGAATTTTTCGGGGGTCACCTAAAATGAGAGTCACGGCACGGGCCTCCAAAGTTGTCTGAAGTTACCCCGCCATTTGGGGTAACTTTGCTTTTCAACGGAAGTGGTGCTTTCGCCGGTCCATAGTGATTTCCTTAGACGTTTACCTTATTTGCTATGGAGAATACACAAGGTAGGTTTACGCCAGACCGCGTCTTGTAACAGGCTTCGCGATGTCTCGCGGCCTGTTCCTCCAATCCGCGCCTGACGTACCTACCTTGGCCTGCGGCGCTAGCCTGCCTTCGGCAGTCATTTGTCCGTCGGCGGTTACTTGTTGCATGCTGGGGGACCCCCCTTCATTGTAGATAGAGTTGCTTCATCTACAGATAACACGATCTTGACCCTTGTAACTTTTTTACTTGTCGAGGCTGGGGGGCCCCGCCCCCAGACCCCCCTTCCTTCACGACAGAAGTGATCTGCCTGCAGAAAACTCGATTTTTTGCCGTTTTCAGGTGTTTTTCGGCTATAACAAGGTAGGTTTACGCCAGACCGCGTCTTGTCGTAACAGGCTTCGCGATGTCTCGCTGCCTGTTCCTCCAATCCACGCCTGGCGTACCTACCTTGGCCTGCGGCGCTAGCCTGCCTGCGGCAGGCAATGGCTTGTCCGTTGTCGGTTATTTTTTAACTTGTTGAATGCTGGAGGGCTCCGCCCCCCAGACCCCCCTACATTGTACATAGAGTTGTTTTATCTACAGATAACACGATCTTGACCCTTGTCACTTTTTAACTTGTCGAGGCTGGGGGGCTCTGCCCCCCAGACCCCCCTTTCTCCAAGACAGAAGTGGTCTATCTGCAGAAATCTCTATTTTTCGCCGTTTTTTAGGTGTTTTTCGCCTATAAAAACTGAACCAGTTGAGCTAGGATGGTGAAATTTCGCGTGTGCCGAGCCAAGAACATACCTAAGAAGTGTGCAAAATCTCACCGAGATCGGCCGAGCCGTTCAGGAGGAGTAGTGCGGACAGACAGATCGACAGACAGACCGACAGACAGACAGACAGACAGACAAAACTTTTCAACCCCACTGGAGTAACAGGCTTCGCTATCGCTCAGCCAAAAAACAGAACCAGTTGAGCTAGGATAATGAAATTTCGCGTGTGGCGAGCCAAGGACATACCCAAAAAGTGTGCAAAATCTCACCGAGATCGGCCGAGCCGTTCAGGAGGAGTAGTGCGGACAGACAGACAGACAGACAAAACTTTTCAACCCCACTGAAGTAACAGGCTCCGCTTTAGCTCAGCCAAAAATGGTCATAGCACTGACTCGCATGGTCCAAAACCACCGTTCAAACGCTTAATCCTCTTTCCAATCAAGTATGTAAACAAGTGCTTGGACAGTTTTGACCTCGGAATGTGCCCAGCTAAGTGGCAGCTCCAAAGGTAGAAAAGCAGAAGTGTCTCAAGTTACCCTTTCTGTCTCAAGTTCCCCCGGTTTATGGCAATGAAAAAGCTTATATTTAGATTTGTTTTGGTGTATCTTCAAACAAAAATGCCCCTGAACGTAGGCAATTCGCACCACTTGCCCCCCCTAAAGCCTCGGATCCGCCCTTGACAGATTCTGCCATTTCAATTTACTGTGTGTAAGATCTAGCCCGTTGATTGCAAAACGCTATGCAGAGATGAAAAGAGTACAAAATTTGGGGTGCATTAGGCCTAGCAGACTGCCCGATACTATACTCCAATTCAACCGAACACAAGGGCGGAATTATTTACATCAACATGGCGCATTCGAGTTTTTCCTAAATTTTATGATTTCACGTGTTTTTCAGTGTTTTCACTGCACCTTTATAGTGGGTGGTGGTGGTGGGGGTCGAGAAGAGCAATAAGCCTGATGCACCCGAAATTTCAAGCCCTTTCCATCGGTGCAAAGCGTTTTGAAAAACTCAGTCTAGTTTTCATAATCCATAACAAGTGCGCAACTTCTGCACTGACCACGCGAGCATCGCTTCACGGTCTCTCTAGGCCGTTGCCACCCCCTACGATAACGAAGGTCATTTTCCAATTTTTGCTGTATCCCCGGAGTGTGATTTGATTAGGTCCTACTTTCGGCATAAGAAACATCCGAGGGAACATCAGTCCATTCCCGTTATTTGTTAATCTCTGCCTCTTTCATGTATAAAGACTCCTTCACCACTTTTTTCCAATTTTATTGGCTGAGCGATAGCGAAGCCTGTTACTCCAGTGCGGTTGAAAAGTTTTGTCTGTCTGTGTGTCTGTCTGTCTGTCTGTCTGTGTGTGTGTACACTACTCCTTCTGAACGGCTCGGCCGATCTGGCTGAGATTTCGCAGGCTTATTAGGTATGTTCTTAGCTCCGCACACGCGAAATTTCACCATCCTAGCTCACGTGGTTCAGTTTCTATAGACGAAAAACACCTTAAAAACGGCGAAAAATCAAGGTTTCTGTAGGCAGATCACTTCTGTTTTGAAGAAAGGGGGGTCTGGAGTTGAAAAGTTACAAGGGTCAAGATCGTGTTATCTGTAGATGAAGCAACTCTATCAAGTTAGAAGTAGCCGATGCTGGACAAGCCATTGCCTGCCAAAAGCAGGCTAGCGCCGCAGGCCAAGGTAGGTACGCCAGGCGCGGATTGGAGGAACAGGCCGCGATACATCGCGAAGCCTGTTACGAAAAGACGCGGTCTGACGTAAACCTACCTTGTCATATTTGTAACAACGTTATTAAAATTTTGATAATTCAGTTAAAAATGTAAAACGGAACGACAAAGGAGTCGAAATTTGTAAGAGAGCCTTATTATACCGATTGTTGGAAAACATCAGATCTACCATTGGACGAAAACAAGACTAGGATCGGACAGCCCGTTCCGAAAATATTTGCGAAAGTGTGAAAATGAATTTTGTTTATGGCAGCCAACCGTGTTTGTTTGCTTCGGACTCACGTTCCGCAGAGGGCACTTTCGTGGGAACCCGTCGACGTGTTTCGAAAGTAACTCTGCTAGATCTGTAACGATGTCCTCTAGAAGAAAACAAACGTCTCCAAACGGCATTACTAAGTAGTGTTCTCTCCATCCCGACACTGAATCCCACTTGGCGAAATCAATAGTTGCCTGTCAAAGAGAGGCAAAGATTAATTTTGCAGATTGAAGCGACCAAGATCACTCAGCAGCTCAATAATAGGAATGTCCGAATAGGTTCGTACATAGAATTGGCTCGTTTCAGCAGTCGCGAAATAGATACTTTTTGCTTGGTCTCATACATTTTCCGTACAATGGCACTCACTCACCCTGGTTGCACCTCGAGTCAAGATGTTGTTTTTTACCGTGCCGTAGCCATTGAAGAGAAGGTTGTCCTTGCTGGAACGGTTGAAGTGTAAAACACCTTCTATCTTGAGGTCATCATCGGTGTCATATTCCGGACAAAGCCCCATTTCGCGAACGGTAACAACATACGGTCCCTAGAATAGGAAGCGAAATATCGTTATATGGCTCAGCCAATTTTAGGCTAGCGGCGGCGGCGTAATCGACATATCATTTTTGATCCAATTGGCTACGGGGCCACAAAATTTCGTCAAAAACATGTTAAAAATGATTGCGGAAATAAAGCAAGATGTTAATTGGCTGAGCGATAGCGAAGCCCATGCCGCGTTTGGGCGCACTAAAAAGTGACTGGTCGTGCGCCTGCCTGTTTGTAGCGTACACGCTCACGTTTCTCAGCAACTTCATCACCAATTGTTCCCAAATTTCGTATTGAACATCTCCAAAGTGGCCCACAGGGGAAGTTGATCTTAGATTAACAATTATCTTCGTTTGAAATATTCAGAACATCGTTTTGAACTAGGTTATTAGCGTTTTTAGCTTGCTAGCAGCGTGTGGCTGACCACTTTCTCATACCGGCTGCCGTCTGCAAGACGAGACGGCACTTGTGCAAATAAAGAAACTGATGAGCAAAGGGGATCTCAAAAACATAGGTTCTGAGGTAGTTTTTTAGCATTCTAGAATGATTGAAACCCTTCCGGAGTGTAGAGAGGAAAATACGAAAACTGAAAGTAAGAATGGTTTGCCTGTTGCGTTCTCCTCTCCCCCCTCCCCCTCGATTTGACGCTTACCCGTTCAGAAGCTACCCCGTTTGGGGGTATAAGGGGTGGGTTTGAACAGGGGGGTTGAATCTCGGCAAATCGCTTCTTCAGCGGTCAGTGACACTCCCTCTTAGCAACTTTAGTCAAAATCAATTTTTTAAAGCCCATTTTCAACTGTTCTTAAGACATCATTTTGACAACTTTTTTTCGAGGGGGTGGCTTACCCTTTTTGCAGTAACTTTCAACTGCGACGTTTTGGGAACCTTTAGGAGACCCATTAAGGTACCTTTCTGCCAAATTTCAAGCATTTCCGAAGACAACGAAAAAAGTTATAAGTATGTGAATAAGGGGAGACCTTATTTTGGACGCCAGTGTATGTTCAAACAGAAGAGAAAATTGAACAGCTTTCCTCCAACCTAATATTAGGTTACCTCACAATCAGGTATGACAGTCAAATTAATCCAACTTCGTTTCGGGGACTTAGACTAAACGAAAAGCATTTTTCTCTCCGCTAGGTGGCGCCAGTGCCAGAGCCTGCGTTGTGAAAAGGGCTCTTTTCTGTTAAATTTTTAATATTTACAACTCGAAACAGATATTACTCTATTGGCCATGACGAAACACATGCTCCTATGCCAAATTTAATATCTGTAGAAAACGTGCGAGTTTAAGGGGGCACACCAGTGAAAATCGTCAAAGTTTTGGTAATTTTTTAGTTTACCGTCTTTTGGCCCGTCACGTGTATTTTTTGTGAAAAAAATACCGGAGGGACGGGCATATAGTGTGACTCGCTACGCTCGCCAGGCCAAGGTGGGTGTAACGCCGGGCGCGGATCGGCGTAACTGGCGTAGCGGAGCGAAGCCAGTCACGCCGTGATGCGGTCTGGCGGTACACCTACCTTGTCACGTACACTGAGAATCCAAACGCTATGAGTATAGCGTCAATTTGTACAATGGGGCATTCCAGACCCAATTAGCAGGCCGCGTAGGTGACCACTGCCGATTTCGTTCCTCTTGTGGTCAAATGTTACCTACCACTAGGGTAACATGACCCTAAATTTTTAAGGTCGAAATGTGAATACTTCCGGAGATATCGCAATTTGAAATTTTCTCTGAAATTTCTTTTAGTGGTTTTGAACAAAGTGTCAATTTTTGCGCGAATCCCTCCTGCTTCTAAAGTTTTCGACTCAGGAGGTCTAGATCACTGCTCCTTACGTAAAATTTATCAAGGAATCAGAATCCGTCGCCAAAAAGCACCTACGATCGAGTTTAGAGGTCAAAAAGTGGCCTCAAACACAAAATTTTGTTATTTTTGTGTCTTATTTCAAGGCAAAAATGTAAAGGGAAGCGGGTCTAAACATAAACTTCCCAATAGTGGAAAATGTTCCTTTAGACTCCCTCTAAACAGCTGCGGCTCGAAAAAGGTGGTTATAGGTCAGGATCAGGCAACACAGCCTTAAAATTAGAGAGCGAATTTCAGTGAATTTGATAAATTATGTTCGCAGTGGGGTGCGTCGATATAGACGACTTTTTGACTACGACTCTTGGTTAGCGCTCCATGTTGATGATTTTTGGTGCTGATTCCAAAACTGACCTCGGTACTACGATAGGACAACTTCTTCATGTCCCTATTGGGTGTTCAGCGCCAAAAAACGCGGAGTTTCAAGAGTTTTTCTTGGTTTTTGGTGCCGCACACCATCCCAAACTGTCGGGGCAACTGTTGCTAGGTCTGTTGGACATCACGTCCACAAAAGACAACTCTTGCAGTGTGGCCGGACTATCAGACACCTTCAATGTGAGTTCCAGACGTCAATTTTTTTGCTATTCTTACTAATTTCTTCCTTATTTTGCCTTAGCGTCACTATATTTTGACAGAGGTGTAATGTAACCAAATAATGCAATTTGGCACTGCGACCTTTAGACTCGTTTCAATAGAGCATTCTTGTCGTCCACGATCGAAGAACTAGAAGAACAAATCTGGAACTCGCGTCGGCAACAAACTTTGCAGACTCCTGCGAATGGACTGGATTTAGAGTTGTCCGAGGCGTATATTCTCCAAAAGCACTTTCGTCTGTTTCAAATACTTTTTAACCCAGGAATTGAGGATATTTGTCGATATTTCTCCTTGAAACCGGGCTCGCCACGTACTTTCTTTCTTCCCGCCTTCCGGTTTCGTTCTTCTTTTCGTTTTTCAATCGGCGACGACTAGAATGCTGTATTTTAAAGTATAAGGGAGTTTCTTAAAGGGTGAGACATCGCACCAATTTTCGGCGGTACAAAATGTATCACCGAAAAAAAGGTCGTACACAAATTTATCACCGAAAAAAAGGTGAGATTGGCCCTTGTTTTCCTGGGGAAGTATCACCCTTTTTTCGGTGATACATTTGTGTACGACCTTTTTTCTCGGTAATACATGCGTGTACGTTCATTTCTTCGTTGATACATTTTAGTATCACCCTTTTTCGGGATGAGACAGTTATGTCTCACCCCTCAGAGAGTGAGATGTATCACTATTTGATTTTCAGTGGGGGGGGCCGTAAAACACTTTTTTTCGATATCGCAAACGTAATAGCGCGCCAAAGTTACTTCATGGCAATACAAACTCAACGCGATCTGGGCCAGGTCTGTAACTTAAAGCTTGACCCTCGCGCATCGACGTTGAAAATTCGAAAATTTGACTTTTACGGGTTTTTCTAAAAACAGCCATAGAAACTGAACCTGATGTCCAAATGATGTTTCCGAGACGGAAATGGTAACGTCTGATCATGCTTTATCAGTTTAAGACCACCGGGACCCTCTACAAGCAGTAGAGGACTGATGGGAGAAAATTACAAAATTCCTTTTTTTTCCGTTTTTTACAATACGCAAAAATTGCCTTCAGGGTTTGATACGGCCATCCTGACGTCACCGTCCCCGAACCATACCCCGAATCATCTTCTCTAAGGACCCCTTCCTCGTTTACAGCGCACGGGGTACCCCGGGATCCGGTCACACGTTAGGATATGGACGCCAAAAACACATGTTTTACTAAAAATGCAAATTATCGGTACTCAGGGCACTGTAGGGCCTTCGTCTCGTCCGTATGAACTGTAGTGAATCAAAATCGATTACTAGATGGTGTCTTTGCGTCACAGGCACCTACCAGTATATTGACAATCGAATGGAGAGACCTTAAGAACGCCATTTCCGTTGAAGGTTCGGTTAAATCCGTTTTCCAAACATTCGGTTTCCACTGTACTGCTCTTGGCTCGCCCGGAAAATCCGAGACGACTCAGCCCTCACCACGAGAAGGTGGCAGTACGTCGAGATTCACCACCACCCTTACCCACCCAACCACTGGTGGGACTACGACACTTTAAAAAAGGCCGTACATTTTAAGGAAAAAGGTACGGCTAGACCGTACCACACGATGTACAGAACAGCTGTACCCAAAAACCGTGCTTCCCATGAGATCCTATGTCATGAAAAACCCGTACTCCGTACCCCAAAAGCCGTACTGGCTGAGGTTTGGTGGTACCAGACAAATGTTCTACCAGACTGTGCCTGTATTTTTCCCGCGGATTTTTCCTACAGCGTATGTGTAAGTTGACACCTTGATACTGTACGCAGGAGAATGGAGCAAAACGCGAAGGTACAGTACGCCAGAACGAAGGTAAATGTTTACCTGTAAGAAGGCATCACCTCCAAAATTGGTCAACCGGCGTTACATGTCCCTGCGGCTGTCGCAGGCAGTCGCACAAATTTTAACGGTATTGAGAAACTACCATAACGAAGACAAACGAAACAGGGGCCTGTCTACGGGGGGCTCAGCTCTACAGCGCACTAAGCGTAAGTATGTTCCCCGGGGCCGTTGCAAACGGACATAACGGTGAGAAAGGAAATGAGAATCTACACGATGGATAAGAATAACCCGTATTAAGGGGGCTCATACATGTTAAAAGCACTTTGTATAAATTTTCTTTTGATGTAGACGGATCAAGATTTTACAATTTCTGTGTTAAAACCCTTTTAGATAATTGAGTAAGCTTCATTTTGGCTTAAAGGAAAGTGACTTTGGACATTTTTTGGAGATTTAGTCGAAACGTTTAAAATTTTGGTTCTCGTGAGATTTTGTTCGCATACTTGCTCAGATCTGTGGGGAAAAAATCAGGGAGACTCATCCCTAGTAGTGTCATAGAATTGACTACAATGGGCTTTATATCCACAATAGTTTTCAAGAAAAAAAATAAAAACAATTTTTTTAACCATTTTTTAAACAAATTTTTTAACAAAAAATTGTTTTTATTTTTTTCCTTGAAAACTATTGCAGATATAAAGCCCATTGCAGTCAATTCTATGACACTACTAGGGATGAGTCTCCCTGATTTTTTCCCCACAGATCTGAGCAAGTATGCGAACAAAATCTTACGAGAACCAAAATTTTAAACGTTTCGACTAAATCTCCAAAAAATGTCCAAAGTCACTTTCCTTTGAGCCAAAATGAAGCTTACTCAATTGTCTAAAAGGGTTTTAACACAGAAATTGTAAAATCTTAATCCATCTACATCAAAAAAAATAATTTTACAAAGTGTGTTTGACATGTATGAGCCCCCTTAACGTGCAACCACCTTCTGTCGTTAATCCAGCCGAGCCATTTACGGCCTGAAATACGTTTTAAGTCTAGATTAACGAGATTTACAGTGCAAATAGCGTGCTAAAGGTCTCTTCGTCCGATTGTCTATATACTGGTGGGTTCCTGCGACGCAAAGACACCATCTAGTAATCGATTTTAAGTCACTACAGTTCATACGGACGAGACGAGTGCCCTACAGTGCCCTGAGTATCGATAATTTGCATTTTTAGTAAAACATGTATTTTTGGCGTCCAAATCCTAACGTGTGAACGGATCCCGGGGTACCCCGTGCGCTGTAAACGAGGAAGGGGTCCTTAGAGAAGATGATTCGGGGTATGGTTCGGGGACGGTGACGTAAGGATAGCCGTATCAAACCCTGAAGGCAATTATTGCATTTTGCAAAAAACGGAAAAAAAATGAAATTTTGTAATTTTCTCCCATCAGTCCTCTACTGCTCGTAGAGGGTCCCGGTGGTCTTAAACTGATAAAGCATGATCAGACGTTTCCATTTCCGTCTCGGAAACATCATTTGGACATCAGGTTCAGTTTCTATGGCTGTTTTTAGAAAAACCCGTAAAAGTCAAATTTTCGAATTTTCAACGTCGATGCGCGAGGGTCAAGCTTTAAGTTACAGACCTGGCCCAGATCGCGTTGAGTTTGTATTGCCATGAAGTAACTTTGGCGCGCTATTACGTTTGCGATATCGAAAAAAAGTGTTTTACGGCCCACCCTAGTCTGGAATGCCCCCAATGCAAAAGCATTGCACATGAAGTGCGATGCACCCCCCCCTTCCCCAATTCCCATGCATTAGCATAGGGCATTTTCGGGACGCATTGCACGTAAGGTGCAATATGGCTATGGCATCGCACGTATGGTGCGATATCTCAGCTGGGGCATTCCATGACTACGGGGCCACTTTCGTAGGTGACCATGTCCGATCTTGATGCAATTTGGGTCACTTATAGTACCCCCCAAGAAAGAATTTTGTGCAAAATATCAGTCGGGTCGGACGGAAACTTCCGGAGATATCGAGGTTTTAGTGAATTTTCAAAAATCACCTAAAATCGATTTAGGAAAATGACATGATATTACGTTTTGCACCGTGCTATCGTTAATATTTGAGCTACAGCAAAAAAGAGGGGTTCGTTGGAGGCGCAAAAGAATGGGGAATCAGAATATGTGATTGGATTTGAGATTCGAGTGCCCTACACTATTAAAATCTTGACAAATACAAAAAAACCCTAATTTTTTTGCCAATGTTTAAGGCTCTGGGTAACGTACACCCACAGCCAGAAAGGCAAATCTGAATTGCGCAAAATGTAGCCCAAACCTTTAACTTTCGATTGCTATGTCCAAAAAAGGTGGGTATGGGGCTCGTTTAGGCTGTGCAGCTTCTCGAAAGTGGAGATGCACAGTCGAAAAACGTTAAAAAAAAATTAGCTAATTTTTCGTCCGAGCCTTGCTGCTCTGCTATCCATGGTCCCTCCCTCTACAGTCATACCTCATTTTAAGCGTTTTTTCTTTGCTAATGCAAAACTGCCCTTGGAAATGAGATCCGAGGCACCAGAAAGGCTGTGAAGCCGATTTAGTGAAATCACAACATTTTCTCAAGGAATATTTTTCCGGAAAAAATGGCTATTTTCAACGCCATAAAGAGGACTGTTAGACAACTCGTATCAGAGCTCCCGAGGCGTCATTCTACTCAAAAAAATGTCCTCTTTCGATAGACAAAATAAAAAGTTTGGGTATTTGCATCCTTCACCTACTAAATTCGGTTTTATTGAAAAAAGAGCACTTTTGGAGGATTCGGCTTGGGTCGGACTGAGCCCGAGCCAACAGATTACGTCCTGCGAGTTCGCCCTGGGCCACCAGGACATGCAACCAGCATGTGTTTCGGAAAATATTGGTTAACCGCCGTCTTGTGCACCCTTCGGAACCGCCCCGTCCTGCCCCACCCCACCCCGCCCCGGGCGCGGGGCTCTCTCTCTCTCTTTTCCAGGCTTGAGCGCCTGTGGAGCAGAGGGTACTGTACATTCCCTCAACCCTGAGCCAGCGGCGACCCTTTGCTATGCAGGCCTTTTCTTGGTGCCATCATGAGTGTGGCAAACAGCCTCGGAACAACGAGCGAAACAAAGGACCGAACCCTTATAACGCACCGGAACAGCACTCCGACAATGAGGCCCCCTGTGGGGTTCGGCTGTTTAACTTTTCCTTTGGTCGCCGGGTTGAGGGAATGTACAGTAGGCTATGCACCCATCGGAACCGCCCCGCCCGCCCCACCCCGCCCCGCCTCGCCCCGTCCCACCTCGCCCCACCCCACCCCGCTCCACCCTGCCCCGCCCCGCCCCGGGCGCGGGGACGGGGCTCTCTCTTTTTTCCAGGCTTTAGCGTCTGTGAAGCAGAGGGTAGGCTACCCTGCACGACAGGTGCGTCGAAGGGATTGCCTGCAGTCTCCTCGCGGCCGGTCTGGTGCGGCGGGGCGGGGTAACGGGGGGGGGGGGGGGGGGGCTGATTAGGGGAGGACGGAGAGTGAGCTGTTCGGGTCGCCGGCTCCGTTGTTTACAAGTGTTGCTTTGTGTGCACTTTTGGTCCTGGCGTCTGATCTTACTCTGTGGTTTTGTTCAAGATAGATGCGACAGGTGAGCGATTCTCACGTTTCGGGGTAGTTTTGGCGTCTCTGATTTGCCGAAAGTGAGAAATATCCAATTAAGTTTTTCTGATTCTTGGGGTCCTGGATGATACTAGAGTTATGGAAATGGTATTTATAGTAAAGACCTTGTGCTATCTTCCTAAAAACATGAGCCATAAGGTATTCCAATACGTTTTAGTGGGTGTTTTGATCACGGAAATTACGATATCACGGAAGTTACAAAGTGAGAAAATCGGCTTTAACGGCTGACTCGGGCTTGCTGTGGCTTAAAATTCGTTCCAGGGTCAAATGATACTCTAAGCCCGACATTTAAGCGAAAATTTTTTTCACCTAGTACTGCTGCAACATTGGGTAAAGGGTGCCACGGAAGTTACAGGTAATTGTTGATACACGCCATTTTATAATGCTCTAGCCCGCTTTGAGACCGTGTACAGCGTCTTAGATTTCCGCGACCCATGCAATTATATCCCAGGGACTCCACTTTGATGGCTTGTGTCATGGAAAGTTAAAATTTTGGCTTGGGGAGAAGTCCAGAGGTGCCTTTTCGAAATTTGTGGAGTGAAATTGAATATACGGAGGACATTTTTCGTTGCAGCATAAGTACCTTTGAAAGAAGTCTGGCGTATTGGTCTTCGGTTGAAATTAGCTCGAGACATGCCAAGCTTCGAATCCCCATCGACAGTTGGCAGCATTTTCGAACCACACCGCCACACTAGGGGCGGAAAGTTCGAGTGTGTTCTCTTTGGACAATCACGGAAGTTACATTTAGGGTATTCCAAACGCTACGTACACCAATCCAACGAACGTGAACTATTCGAAATGTGTGCGTTTAGTGGGCAATGGCCCTGCCTAACATCAGAAACAAACCCCATGTCGATATCTGCACTCGTTTGGGCACAGGAGTCAGAAGTAACGAAACTACCCCGAAACGTGAGAATCGCTCAGGTGAAAGTGCGTTGCCTTTTCCTCCCCCTTTTTACGTCAAACGAGTGTCTGTCATTCAAAGGGTTGGTTTGAATTCGTGTTGTTTATGTGACAGGTAGCAGTCGTCAGAAGTGTTGCAATCCACGCAGCCAACAAAAAGGTCACAACTGGACTGCGGCAAATTACACAAGCGATTAGCGACGCGAACGCGCGTTTAGTGCCTTTCCTGGGCGAGGGGGTAACGACTGGAAAATTTCGTGTCAGCCGGATTACTGATTACCCCGGATTACCCCCAACTTACCTCCGGATTACAACAACAAAATTCCTGGATTACCTTTGGATTTAGCAGGATTACCCCGGATTACCTCAAAATTTTCCCGGATTACCCCGGTTTACCTAAAAATTTCGGGTTATCCGGATTATGGATTACCAATTTGCTGTCAGCCGGATTCCCGAAGTCGTTACCCTCTCGTTCCTGGGTGCTTATTGGTGTGACAATTGCCGAAAGGCCTTTCCTAACCTACATGTTGCACCAACCGGTGAAGCTGGGCCAAGTCATGCTGTGGTGGGGCGAGGTGGGGCGGGGCGGTTCCGAAGGGTGCATAGCCTACCCTCTGCTCCACAGGCGCTCAAGTCTGGAGAGAGAGAGAGAGCCCCGCGCCCGGGGCGGGGTGGGGTGGGGCGGGGCGGGGCGGTTCCGAAGGGTGCACAAGACGGCGGTTAACCAATATTTTCCGAAACACATACTGGTTGCATGTCCTGGTGGCCCAGGGCGAACTCGCAGTACGTAATCTGTTGGCTCGGGCTCAGTCCGACCCAAGCCGAATCCTCCAAAAGTGCTCTTTTTTCAATAAAACCGAATTTAGTAGGTGAAGGACGCAAATACCCAAACTTTTTATTTTTTCTATCGAAAGAGGACATTTTTTGAGTAGAATGACGCCTCGGGAGCTCTGATACGAGTTGTCTAACAGTCCTCTTTATGGCGTTGAAAATAGCCATTTTTTCCGGAAAAATATTCCTTGAGAAAATGTTGTGATTTCACTAAATCGGCTTCACAGCCTTTCTGGTGCCTCGGATCTCATTTCCAAGGGCAGTTTTGGATTAGCAAAGAAACCAGCTAGGGCCCGCCCTTCCGTCGAACCGAGTTGCCAGCTCCGCTTCGCTGCGCCGGCAACTCGGTTCGACAGGGGGCCGGCCCAGCTTGGCCTGCCGGCGGCCTTTCCTCGGGCCTTCGGCCCTCGCATCAGACCCAACTTGGCCAGTCGAAGGCCCGGGCCTTCGGCCCGCTCGCATCACACACAACGTGAGCGGGTAAAGCAAAGTTATCGATGTACCATCGTGACTTAGGCCCGCCCTTCTATTTACAATATGCAAAAGTCCTTACACTTTTTACTCCAACTGTCCTGAGAATATGCCCATTTCATTTGTCTCTTAGCCCTCATTCCGAAAATACCCATATTTGCCATGCTACTGCAACTCCTTGCAATAGAGGCACAGCAGGAGCGCAAAACGAGTCCGTCGCACTTTTTCCCATAACTCATGAAGGCGGGCTCCTGGACCCCCCTTCCGACCCCTCGTTGAAGAGGTCTTGCCAAGACCTATCTTAAACTTAAGTAAAAATTTTCAGTCGGTCGACCCCCTTTTTTCAAGATCCTGATGTGACTAATAGACGAAGTCGGGCTCCTGGACCCCCTTTCCGACCCCAGGTTGAAAAGGTCTTGCTGAGACCAATCGAAATCTGCAATAAATTTTTTTAGTCGGTCGACCCCCTTTTTTGAAGATCCTGATCTGGCCAACTTGTAAAAGCGGCCGATGGGGTCGGGACCAGGTCCATTCATCTTGTCTCGTCGCCCCGATTCCAAAAATACCCTTATGTGCCCTGCTAGCACCAATAATGGCGGAAATCCCCCTCCCGCTCATGTAAACCATGATGCACCTGCAGCAGCCCTTGTGCGACCCGGGCGGGATTTGCACCGCCGGATTATTTGTTTGGACGGTACTCCTGAAGTACCCTCCAAATCTGGTTACTCCAGCTCAACTCCTTCCTTGTACACAGACGCCAACAACGACAACAACACACAGACACAAAGGCAAATGCATAGGCCCCCCCCTATTTTTTGAATAGAAGGGCGGGCCAAAAACGCTTAAAATGAGGTATGACTGAAGAGGGAGGGACCATGGATAGCAGAACAGCAAGGCTCGGACGAAAAATTAGCTAATTTTTTTTAACGTTTTTCGACAGTGCATCTCCACTTTCGAGAAGCTGCACAGCCTAAACGAGCCCCATACCCACCTTTTTTGGACATAGCAATCGAAAGTTAAAGGTTTGGGCTACATTTTGCGCAATTCAGATTTGCCTTTCTGGGTGTACGTTACCCAGAGCCTTAAACATTAGCAAAAAAAATGAGTTTTTTTTTGTATTTGTCAAGATTTTAATAGTGTAGGGCACTCGAATCTCAAATCCAATCACATATTCTGATTCCCCATACTTTTGCGCTTCCAACGAACCCCTCTTTTTTGCTGTAGCTCAAATATTAACGATAGCACGGTGCAAAACGTAATATCGTGTCATTTTCCTAAATCGACACTGGTAAAACTAAAGCGTAACTCTATGCTTGAGTCAAGCATAAAGTTACGCTTGAAGACGTTACGCTTGAAATGAAGCATACTCTGGATATTCCCCCATGCATTTAGATAGGGGAAATCTTGGCGGATGAGCCTGTTACGCTTGATTTCAAGCGTTAACAGATTACGCTTGAAAACAGAGGGTAATACTACGCTTTGGTTTTGCCAGTGGATTTTAGGTGATTTTTGAAAATTCACTAAAACCTCGATATCTCCGGAAGTTTCCGTCCGACCCGACTGAGATTTTGCACAAAATTCTTTCTTGGGGGGTACTATAAGTGACCCAAATTGCATCAAGATCGGACATGGTCACCTACGAAAGTGGCCCCGTAGTCATGGAATGCCCCAGCTGCATTGCACCATACGTGCTATAGCGTTTGGAATCTCAGTGTAGGCCAGCAAGATATTGTTGAAGTATGGAGGTGCCCTAGCAAAGAGAGCCCTCAAGAACGATTACCCTGTGTCTCGTTGAGACATACGAAAGGTGCAAATATTGTGAGCCATGCTTCGGTACACACTGCAAACCTAACTGTCTACTAACTAAGTACACACTTACTAATGCATGCTTGCAAGTACACACTTACAAACGCATGCTTGGCCAAGTACACACTTACAAATGCATGCTTGCAAGTACACACTGAGAGGCATTTTTTTTAAGAAGTCCGATCGTGGAACACGACCGAAGTGCGTCACTTTGAGTGCGTCAAAGTTCTCTTAGCGTAATTTTGAACAAGGATTTCGATTTTGCCGGTACGAAGACCCTAGGCGTACTCTAAAACTACGTTTTCGTGCAAACCACATAAAAATGGCCTTTTTTCCAGCTTCAGTGTTCGCCTAGGGTCTTCGTACCAGCAAAATCGGATTCCTTGTTCAAAATTACGCTAAGAGAACTTTGACGCACTCATCTATCTCATTTATTACCCGATCTGTGACAAGTGTTCACATTTACCGCAATTCTACTTAAAGTAAATGCCTTGCGTGATTGCAAAACTTTAGAAAGCTGCCATTTCCAAACTACTTGAGCTACAGCGGTGAAATTTCACACCAACTCTGACATCACTTGGGACAATATTAAGACTGAATATGGGGCGGAGACGGTCACGCGAAGGGTGGCTTATCTGATCTAAAACTACCCAGAAATGACGGTTTTTCAATTTTTGCAGCGCCACTGCTTTTCACGCGGCGAACACAAACTTTTTATCTCGTAGTATGATAGATTGGTCCTTTATCTATAAAATCCACTCATCGGATTGGCGAAAATCGATGCCGAACACCAAAACCCCAAGAAAAGTAAAAACCACTACAAAACCTGAAAAACAGTCATAACATCTGTTTGGGTTGTCCTATCAACAAACGGGCACCGGATTCGTGTTCCTCGCGTGATTTTTCATAAGATACCACATTTTGAGCTCAATCGAGTGCATAGAGGCCTCAGAAAGGTGATTTTTCAATTTTGGCCATATTATGTGAAAAGTTGTCAGAGAAAACGAAAATTGCCCATAGAATCTGAACGGTGCATATTTCGGCCCCAAAAATTTGTGGCCTTTCTTAGACCCACAAGGACTACCTTTGACCAAAAAATGGAGGAAATCGGCATCGGTCGTAGGGTTTAAAAATTACCGGTAATTTTCAATCTGGACGGTAAATTACGGTAACATTGGTCATTTACCGTAATTTACGGTAAATAACGGAAAAATTCGATCTTATGTTTATGTGCACTTTTGCATGTAAACTGTTAATAATTTGTTTTCAAAGGGAATTTTAGACTAGCGGAGTGTTTTAAAAGGCATATGAAAGTGGTTGAGACACTTTTATTGCCAAATATTCATGCCTTTGTGCACTCTGAGTAAATTTCAGCTGTAAAAACATCAGGAAGGTTAGGTTAAGTCGAAAATTACCGTAATTTACCGATTTTCGCAGAGTAAATTACCGTAAATTACCGGTATTTTACCCATTCTTACCGGTAAGTTTACCAGGCTTTAAATCCCTAATCGGTCGTGTTCCACGATCGGACTTCTTAAAAAAAAAAGCCTCTTACAAACGCATGCTTGACGCCGTATAACTCCATGCGCCAAGCACGCGTTTATAAGTGTGTACTTGCAAGCATGCGTTTGTAAGTGTGTACTTACAAGCATGCATTTGTAAGTGTGTACTTAGTAGACAGTTAGGTTTTTAGTTCAGCTACGCAGTTTACATTACATTGTGTACCTATCGGAGGCCACAGCCATCTGAAAACCTCAGAAGTTTTCGAACCCAATAGTGGATTACATCGAAGCACAAAAATTACCATCTCATCGCGCAAACCGCGTCTTCTTTAGACAAACCGTTTCGTCACAAAGGGGCAGGGACGACGAATCGTACCAAAGAATGACCCAAAAATAATGCTTCCAAAAATCTAAGTGCATATTTGTCTATGGTTTAGGTTTAAATTTGGCCTCATTTGGCAACGTATTAAAACGTTTCGGCCATGGACACAAAGCCGTTCGGTAACTGGAAACAAAAATGTCAATAGCTTTTCGGCGTGACTTCAAACTAAAACATCAAGCAATTGTTTAGGTCGAGAGAAGTGAGAGAACGCAAAATCTTTGTGTACAGGTTGAAACATATTCCAAGTGTTTCGTTTCCTTACCGCGACAGCCGCAAGAACACAACCATTGTAAATGACGGCGGTTATGAAGAGCAGCATCAGTTTGCTCTGCCACACTGCCGTGAGAGTTCGCATGACATGAGGCCGCGGCCGATGCGGCCGAACCAGAAAAAGTCCGTCAACAACTCGATGCCATTTAGCACGGAGTGCCGTGTCCTCGTCGGTACTCCTGTTCGTTCACAGCACTGGAAATTAAAAAAACTTGTACCGCTTTCGTAACCATCCACATTAGAGAGAAAAAACGTTAAGGCAAACGCTGACGTAAAAGCAGATTATAGTCATGGGAATGTTTATTGGCTAAGCGACAGCGAAGCCCCCCGTGAACTGGGGTCGGGAATCCATTGGTCGTGAGTCTGTCTGTCTGTTGCGTTACACTTTTCTGAGGAGACCACTGAATGGATAAGGTACAAATTTTGCATACGTACTCTATAAATATCCAAGTTAAAAATGACGGAGCGGTTTTGCGATTTCTTGCGATTGAAATAAATGGCAGACGTTTCGAGGGGTGGAAGCAGCCGAGGGCGCACATGGGGGCGGCGAAGGCCTCGACGCCCACGACGCAGTGCACGCACTCCGCCAAACGCGGGACTCGGCCAACTCCCCGCAAGTCTCCACTCTCGGCTCCCAACCCTGGACAGAAAAGACAGTGTTAGCACCAAGGGCTGCACTGCAAGAAAAAGTGTGGATAGTACAACAAAAGTACAACAAAAACTGTACAATAGAAGTACAACCGGGATTGTAGAAAGTACAACGAGAATTGTACAAACCACAACGAGCTCTGGACTGCACAGCACTCGTCATGCCAGCTCCATTGTACTATGTACAACAATTGTTGTACTTGAAAAGTACACTAATTTCCTGATAAAAAATTTGCCAGAAATTTGTGTACTTTTGCTGTGGTTATTTCCAGCAGTGTGTGCCGTTTCCATGGAAACGGCACACCAGGGTGTCCACGAGGTGTCCCTCGCGCGCGAAACAGCAAACTGGCTACACAATCAGCCCGAGAGAGACAGCACGAAGATGCAGCGAAAGAAACAATGAACGCTCCAAATTGGATCACGAGTCCCGAGAAATACAGTCCAGACTTCTGCCGGAAGACAAACGCGGGCTTATACTTCTCAACACTCTTATTCCAGGAACGTGACATCACGTTGAAACGAACGTGACAAAGTGTCACGTTCGTTTGAGCATTGTGTCACATTCGTTTGAAAGTTACCAAGCTGCTTTTTGTCCAATTCACACCCAAACGAATGTGACACAATGCTCAAACGAACGTGACATTTTGTCACGTTCGTTTCAACGTGATGTCACGTTCCTGGAATGAGAGTGAAAACGATTTGTTTACATACCTGCCGGAAATTTCCCAAGCAAAATAGAAATTTGGGTGGTTTGGAACTTTTTCAATGGTTGACGGCAATTTGTTTTCCCACAATTGATTCGGCTATTTCCACACATTTTTAGGGGTTCCGACGAAGGAGGACCCCTATTGCCCGGGACGGCTCAGATTCTTTTCCTTCCGCCGACGCAAATCTAAAAATGGTTCCCGCCAAATTACTCCTTGTCATAAAAAAATGAAAATTGCTGAAAATTTTGAAAATTTATCGTAAGAATTTAACGTAAACGACAAAAACATAAATTTGCAACAATGAAGCACCCTTATCCCCTCACATTTTCCAGAAACGTTTCAAAGACAGTGCTACTCCCCAAAACTAAGCATCCTGCCTCGTCAAAGTGACAAAAAATCATGTCTGTTCTGACAAAATAGTTAAAACATGAAAAAAAAGTCACCATGGCAACGTCACGGTGTCATCGTACCAACTGTCAAAATTTAAAGTCGCCGATAAAAAGAAATCAAAACGCCATGAAATTCGAAAATGCCAATGCTAACGCATTGCACGGTGTCCCGACATTGGAACGTCTTTGAAGTCTGTCAGTAAAAAGTTCGTAGCAAAAAAGACGCCATAAATTAACTGTCGGGGGTTGGCAACAATTTTCTCGGCGTCTGCGCCCTTTCGAAAATCGCGAGGCTGAAAAAACGAGTAGTCGCGCATTGAAACTGCCCCTCCATTGTTGCTGAGGTTGAATTGTTTGGCTTGCTTTTAAAGGTTGCGGTTCTCTTGTGATGTTTTCCTCAATTCTGTAACCAGCACGACGTTGGTTTGACGAACTTTATAAACTCGGGAGAGGTGGTTTCGAAACGCGGATGACTTTCGTTTGACGAACATGAGCCCTGTAAATCACGAGATCGCGAGATGGACTGAGATGGTCATTGTGTTAACTGAATCAGGTTTGGGGATGTAAAAATGCCGGTAGGATTCAAAGTTACGTAAATAACGGTAAAATTAACGTAATTAACGTTTAGACGACAGACTTCAAATTCATTTCCACAACCGGAACACCGTGCAATGCGTTAGCATTGGAATTTTTAACAGTGGTGTCGAGACCGTCAAACAAGTGCATTTGGCATTATTGCACTCTAACTGTTTATCTCTCAGTATCCATAATTGTTGCCTATTTAGGTACGGAACATTATGGGACAATACGATATTCAGGCAAAGTATTTATAAAATGGGACCTAATTTGCAAATTGGTACATACCTTACATAGGCACAAATATGGCATTAGTTACAGACAAAAAATGCAAAGGCATTGAGTGCGTGACACTATAGCGGCATGGTAATGGCATCTCAGTACTTAAGTTCCCAGACAGCGTGGGGACTGACATATTTTTGGCGTGTGTTTCACTCTAAGCGATCCGGGTCAAGGAAAAGAAACAACTGTCAGGGATATCGTTCTTTGACGTTACCCGACTCGGCTTCACTGAAACAACTGTCAGTTGGAAACACACAAGTAGGGTTCCACAAGATTCAGCACAGCAGGTAACTCGTTACCACACACGTCGTCGGCCAATGAAGAACACCGTTGAAGGAATTTTAATACATTTTTATCACGTTTATGGTGAAGCTCTAATCATTTATTACAATGCTGAAACTGTCATGCATCATAGCTGTTAAACTCTTCTTTGCAGTGTAATGTACGATTGAAATTAGCCTGCGCACCCAACTCCCTACTCGAGGTACTGCGAGGGCGAAGGTCTAACTCAACAGGAACCGCTGGGACTAGTCTCCGGTGACGCCAGCAACCGGACAAACGGAGAGAGCGTCCGAGCGCACAGTGGGACGAAACGGTGAAAAATGGGAAAATAATCAGACGTCGTTCTAAAGTACTCCAATGGAACCCAAAACACCATACCACACCAGAAGAAGGGCCTAAACTGGCCTAAACCCATTTGGGCGCATACCAGGGTTCAAACACCCGAGATTTATGCGATTTTTGGCACTTTTTGTCACATTTTGTGAAATTGCGCCTTGTCCTGAATGAATAGGCCGTCCGTACTAGTATTAAATTTTCATTTTGAGTGTCTGCTTACATTTCATGAAATAAAAAGTTGCGCCTTTTCAGAACAAAGCATTTGAATGAGTCAAAAAAGTCGAAAAATAGCGATTTTTAGCACTTTTTGGCACATAGAGTGAAATTGAGCTTTGTCCTGAATGAATAGGCCATCCGTACTAGCACTTAATTTTTATTTTGGGAGTCTGTTACCATTTCGTGAAAGAAAAAGTTGCGCCTTTTCAGATCAAAGCATTAGGATGCGTCAAAATGGGTCAAAAAAGTCGAAAAATCGCGATTTTTGGCACTTTTTGACACATTTAGTGAAATTGAGCTTTGTCCTGAATCAAAAAGCCGTCCATACTAGCATTAAATTTTCATTTTGGGTGTCTGTTAGCACTTCGTGAAATAAAAAGTTGCGCCTTTTCAGATCAAAGCATTTAAATGGGTCAAAAAAGTCGAAAAATCGCGATTTTTAGCATTTTTGGCACATTTAGTGAAATTGAGCTTTGTCCTGAATGAATCGGCCGTCCGTACTAGCATGAAATTTTCATATTGGGTGTCTGTTACCATTTCGTGAAATAAAAAGTTGCGCCTTTTCAGAACAAAGCATTTAGATGGGTCACAAAAGTCGAAAAATCGCGGTTTATAGCAGTTCAGCGACTTTTGTGACGCATTTAAATGCTTTGTTCTGAAAAGGCGCAACTTTTTATTTCACGAAATGTTAGAAGACACCTAATATGACAATTTTATGCTAGTACGGACGGCCGAGTCATTCAGGACAAAACTCAATTTCACTAAATGTGCCAAAAAATGCTAAAAACCGCGATTTTTCGACTTTTGAGACACATTTAAATGCTTTGTTCTGAAAAGGCGCAACTTTTTATTTCATGAAATGTAAGCAGACACTCAAAATGAAAATTTAAGACTAGTACGGACGGCCTATTCATTCAGGACAAGGCGCAATTTCACAAAATGTGACAAAAAGTGCCAAAAATCGCATAAATCTCGGGTTTTTGAACCCTGGTATGCGCCCAAATGGGTTTAGGCCAGTTTAGGCCCTTCTTCTGGTGTGGTATGGTGTTTTGGGTCCCATTGGAGCACTTTATGACGACGTCTGATTTTTTTCCCATTTTTCACCGTTTTGTCCCACTGTGGAGCGGGGAGCAATCGAGGCGAGAGCAATAGCATAGCACCCCTGCACTCCCTCCGTTTGCGGCAGGGGGAAAAAAAATTCACGGTTGGTGAAAACAGCTTCTTTCCTTTTTACAGTCAATTCGATGTTGGGACAATCCAGTTAACTTCGTTCATTCAACATATCATAAGGTGTTTAAAACAACATGGTAAGGAAGCAGTAATTGAAGCAGTCCTATTATTGTTTCGAATATACCTATTGGATACACTGAGCTGTCACTTTTCACTTCCTAAAACTACAAACACAACAAGGCTGACTGGCAAGGTGTCCAAGCAGGAAAACAAATGAAGCAGTTGCAAGAAACAAGGAATGAAACATAAATAAACTTCAATGCAACAAGGCGACAAATAACAAAACCTTGATTTAAAAAAACCTATGCGGCACTGTTACTCTCTGAGGAGAGATACTCCTCTTACAAAGATACGCACACAAAAATCGAACAAGATCAGCACTGACGATAACGAGAGCATACTATAGCGACAATGAAGCAAAAATCAATAAAGGTGACGAATTTTACAAACAGCAGTTTGTCCGCGTGTCCTCTCGTGTGCATTCCCACGAAAACGTATTCATCCTACAGCTTCTTTGCCGCGTGAATCTTCTTGTGTCGCGCAAAAGTAGCTGGATAAGAAAATGCCCTCCCGCACGAGTCACACGTATAGGGCTTCTCTCCAGTGTGGACTCTCTTGTGCACCCGTAGGGCAGATGGATAAGAAAAGGCCTTGCCGCACGCGTCACACTTGAAAGGCTTCTCCCCAGTGTGGATCCTCTTGTGTGTCACTAAATTACTTGACACAGCAAACTTCTTTCCGCACTCCCCACACTTGTAAGGCTTCTCCCCGGTGTGGATCCTCTTGTGATTCACTAAATGAAATGACAGAGCAAATGATTTTCCGCACACGTCACACTTGAAAGGCTTCTCCCCGGTGTGGATCCTCGAGTGCCTCACAAGAACCCAATTCCTGGAGAACTCCTTGCCATACACCCCGCACGAGTGAGGTCCGCCCTCAGTGTGACTCGCAAGGTGGTCCCGCAATCCGCTCTCAGTCCGGAAACGCTGGCCGCACTCCCCACAGTTGAATCCGCGGCGCACCTTCCTGCCCGTCTCCTTGCTCGAGGCCTGCTCGTCCTGGACCGCGTCGCCAGCCGGCACTGCGAGGGAGAAGGCCTCGCCGACGAGCAGCTGCTGGGCCTGCTCCGCGCCGACGCCTGCAACCCACGGCCACGGTAAGGGTGGATCGGCTGCGCAGCGGCGACCCAAGAGAGTTGAGTTAGTCCGAGGGACAACGCTATTGTAAACACAAGAGTTGAAAATTTGAGAGTAGGCCCCTAAGATAGTGACTTAATCATCTGCAAAGTTTCAAACCAGGTCACCGGGCAAAATCAGTGTTAATACGCGATTAAAAGTAGCCGAGAATAGCATTGCCGCTTATGGGAGTAGGGTTATGTTGCCCATCCGAACCCGGTATATTTCGTTTTTAAAATGCTTGAAGTACAGTCAAACCGATAAAAAGCATACCTTTGTTAGGATTTTCAGTCACTTTACGAAAGAGAGAAAATAGAGCGTTACCGGACGTGGCGTGGACGTGGCGATGGTAAAGCAGTGGCTTTCCCCAAACGTAACTGTCAACTAAGTACACACTGACAAATGCATGCTTGCAAGTAGACACTTACAAACGCATGCTTGACGCCGTATAACTCCATGCGTCAAGCATGCGTTTGTAAGTGTGTACTTGCAAGCATGCATTTGTAATTGTGTAAATAGCCAGGCATGCGTTTGTAAGTGTGTACTTAGACAGTTAGGTTTGCAGTGTATTTAAAGGGGCGAGGTAGTGCATTTTGCCTACCTTCCAGGCAGCCCATCAAGTACCCGAGAGAAGGGAAATGACCCCTGTTACTCCTCTTCTGCAGCCGCGCCCGAACAGTGGACGACCCAGGGCCATTCCGATACCATCCTCTGACCAGAAAACGAAGAGTCCTGGGTCCTCGCGGTCGAGGGCTACCTGCAATGCTATCCAAGGCGGCAGATGGCATAAACCACGAGAACTCAGGGCTCTTCGTTTTCTGGTTAGGGTATTCATAAATCATTCCCCTTCCGAAAGACTCACCTGCAGCGAGCTTCGAGTCCGGCATGCTTCCCTCCTCGTCAGGCTGGTCGACCACTCCGTCCAGCGGCGGGCACGGACCGCCATGGCCTGAGCCTGGAAGAGAACCACCGTCATTGGCAGAACCAGCCGATGGGCAAAGGGGACGGAGGGGACAGACAGACAAAACTTTTCAACCCCACTGGAGTAACGGGCTTCGCTATCGCTCAACCAACAATTTGAGCAAATTTCGTCCCGATCTGAGACCATGCCGACTCAGTTGGCGTGGAATCGTCCCTTGTGCTTATGGCAGTTGACAAGGTGCGCGGAGCCAACCACCTTTCCTATGCCTGACATGCTTCATGTCCCAATGCCAAGCATGCGTCTCCAAGAGTGTGCTCCATGAGTACACACTTGGAGGTGCAAGCTTAGGCAAGTACACGCCCCGAGGCCCAAGCTTGCAAGCACGCGCTTCGAGGAGTGTGCTGGGTACACCCAAGTGCTCCCACAGGGGAACGCATCGAAGCGACCGGCAAGGGTTGATCCAGCGAAACACTTAGAAACGAAAAGGAACCTCACACTATACCCGAAGTTATGGCAACCTACGAAGTTGCGTGAGCGGCACACTGTGTAAAGCGTTGGACAAGACTGACTCTGACTCACCTGCAGCGACCTTCGGGTCAGGGATGCTTTCCTCCTCGTCAGGCACGCACGGCGACGGCTGCAGTCCGGAACCCAAGTCGCAGTCCGCACTTTCCGTCGGCAAGTCGATGCTCTCGGTTTTGAAGTCTGGACAGAAAACAACGAGTCAGCACCAAAGATGACAACCAGCGTCCACACAGTTAAAACTACGAAAAATCGCTTCGTAATGCGAAGAAACCGAAGGCACGGTATAATGTACGAAGAAGTATGCTTCGTATTATCAAGCAAAATCCTTCGTAAAACGAAGCTTTTTTTTCATAACACGAAGTAACAACTACAAAGCCTTCGTTTTAGTTACGAGGCAAAAGCTTCGAAGGCTTTGAAGAGTGCAATGGACGTGTCCCAAGCACCCCGGCATGCAAAAGCGCCCCAGGCATGCAGCACTACACTACAAGAAAGGCGGTACTGGGTGCAGGAAGATAAAGACGGTTTTTAAGAACTGCGAAAACGACCGTTCCCGGACTATCCGCCGCAATAATAATATGGATGAGCAGTTCTCAAAGTCTCTATCAAAACCGGACAGACGCAGGTACAAACGAGATGACGGAATAAAATGCGGCCCTCGTCGCCACCCGCGGACGTTTGAACATCACGAAATTTCTAGATCCGAAGCTTCCACGTTGCCTTTACGGACGAGACAGGGAGCTCTCCGCATTCAAAGCGAGACACGCTTTGCGAAACGCGCACGCATTGCATTCATGTGGCTCCGGATTGATGCAATCTCGGGTGTCTTCGGAGTATCGCGCAAGGACCCCTCCCCTTCACACACTCCGCACTCAAACGCTGCCTGTCCGACCCCCTGCTCGGGGCCTGCACTGCGATGGAGAGGGTCGCACTGAGCGGGAACCGCTGGTTCTGGTCCGCGGCAACACCTGCAACCGAACAACCGGAGTTAGTGTCTGCACTCCCACTGTTAGTGGCAGGGGAGAAGGTTGATGCAGTCAAGGCGAGGAGGCCATGAAACGGCGTGGCACTTTAAGAGAAAGCTCCCCTCAGGAACTCTCGTTGCACTCCGAACGCGTCACTGTCAACGAATGAGGCGTACCCTTTGTTAGAATGCGCATTTCGACACGTTCGTCTGAAAACTCCATCTCACTCGTTAGAATGATGACCAACGTTGAAGCGAATGAGACAAAATAATTAAATGGTCGTGTCACGTTCAAACAAAAGTGACTTGGTAGGGTCAGGGCGGGGAAGAACTGGACGTTTTGCACACTCTCAGAGCCATATTGACTTTTTGTTCATAGCAGCATCAACATTTCCCAAGTAGCATATGAATTTTTTTACGCAACAATAATACTTAGAAATTTGTTCATATGCCACGAATAAAAAGTCCATGGTATATGTACAATTCCATAGACAATATTTTTAGTACATTACTAACAAATTTGTTGATAAAATTGTTCATAAATTTGTTGATAAATTTGTTGATAAAAATTTACCAGAATAATCATTGACAAAACTTTTGTCGTTACTTAACGACACTTTTAATGCTAATTTTTTCAGCGACAAGATTTATTTTGGAACGGACCTCTTGGACCACTTTTTAGTCAGCGACAAGTATTGCAAGTCCATAAAAATATATATGTAATGTCTGCGACAAATATTGATCATGTACATAGAATTTTATTTCTATGTACTGACTTTATTCATTAGTTACTACTGACTCCGTTTCTTTCTTACTACTGACAAAATCTCTTAGTAGGCACTAACAAATTAGTCCCAGAAGGGCTCCATACTTCTTTTAAATAACTAGTGACAGATTTGTTAGTAAGGCTAACATACAAAATGTCAATACTTTACACACAGATTTCAGTAAGATACCAAAAAAATTGTTCATAAGTTACATAGAAATAATTTTAAAGTAAAAATACAGACTAAAATGTCAGTATGGCTCTGAGAGTGCAATCTTTCTCGATTTTGACTCTAATTGACTATCTTTAGCCAATGTATCCGTTGGGTCTGTTGATCGAGCCTCAAAGAAAGACATTTCAACCCTCAGCGAGTGCGTTTGCGGCTTCATTCAGTAATAAATGAGAAAAAACAGTGTGCGATTCTTCCCCGTCGAAACGGGGAAAAATCGAACACCTAAGGGGAAAAATCGGACATAGGCTTTAATTTAACAAAAACCTATGAAAGTAGGTCAGAAATCTCTTGGGAACGATATTTGGGGGTAACACTTGCGATACTCACTGAAGCAGGCGCACGAGTATTCCTTGGTAGACAGAAATCATCGTAGCATTGTTAGGGGGTCCGTGGCGGCACGTTTTTGAGGTTAAATGACCAAAATGTATGAAATCGTCAACAGCCGTGTTTGTTTTCCCACTAAATGTTGGGAAATGCTAATATACACTTCTTACGACCACTTTGGTGCGATGTTAGGGCAATTCGTCGATTATTATAGAAAAAAGGGGTGTCCGATTTTTCCCCGCACCAGTGTGCGGTTTTTCCCCGTTTCGTATTTAACCCTTCATATGTAATCCAGATGGAAATCTGCTAAAACATTTTAACGTATCTTGGGCTCCACACTTCCAACTTTCGTTTACAATAAGAATATTCGTCACAGTAGGCTCGGAAAGTCGTTACAAAGAGATATTGCGGGCACCAACTTTGAAAGTTTTTAAGGTGTTTTATACGAGACCTCGTTTAAAGGTAACTTTGAATACTTTCCGGTTCAAGTAGGCTAAATTCCTCTTAAACGCAATCTAACAGATCATCAATAAGCAATACTGAATACTTAGCACGTCCCAAAACAGGCAAATTTGTGGCGAAAGTGCGGTGTGCGTTTCTTCCCCAACTTGCAGGTGTCCGGTTTTTCCCCGCCCTGACCCTATACCATCAAACGTGGAAAAAAATCACACATGGCATCACATCGGTTACAAACAGGGAGTGGGCTGTCGTCACTGCGCAGCGCAGGCACACCCAAAAGGAAAAAAAACTTCGAACGATACTGCTACCGATAAAACAAAAAACTTACCGCTTCGAAATACATTGCAATTACAATGTACGTCAACAAAGTTTCTGTAGCAACATGCGCCCGGTCGCTGCAGGAACGAAGCAAGGGATGGGGGTCAGTCAACTTTAATGGTGCCAAACAGTTGGATTTTATTTCGTACAATCATTTCGATAGTGGAAAGGTCTTCTATAACTCGCCAAATAACAGCTTGTTTTCTACAATCAATTCCATCTCAAGAAGACGTTCGTTTTTCTGGTTGAAAGAAAAATTCAATATGGCGATACAAACAACGTGTTACAAAGAAAGGGGGGAATTGCTATCGGTCTTCCCGCTGTTTCGTATACACTACACTGTCACTTTACACTTCTCAGAACAACAACACTAACGGGCAAACATGTCGAGAAAGAGAAACAAGTGGCCCACTTCCATTAGATAAGAAATAAAACAAAAATAATCTTCCTTGTGACAGCTTAGCACGGCAAAACAATAAACTCGAATTCATAAAGAATGCAATCTGGTGCTAACGTTACACGGGAACTTTACATTGAAAGGCGGGGACATAATCAAAAGAAAAACATGGTCGTCATAGACGAGAACAAAAGCGCAACTCAGAGAAACTGAAGCAAAATTCAAAGCTTGATAGTAAGGAGGGCCCATTTTCAACACACCTGTGTGCGTCCTCTCGTCGTGGGTCCCCTCGTGTGATTTCGCGTTTTATGCCCAAAAATCGTCTTCCAACAGACACCAACACCAACATTCCTACGGCTTCTTCGTGGCATGAATCCTCTTGTGTCGCGCACAAACGGATGAATCAGAAAATGCCTTCCCGCAGACGTCACACTTGTAAGGCTTTTCCCCAGTGTGGAGCCTCTTGTGTCTCACTAAATCAGATGAATCAGAAAATGCCTTCCCGCAGAGGTCACACTTGTAAGGCATCTCCCCGGTGTGGATCCTCCTGTGTTTCACTAAATCAAAGGACTGAGCAAATGCCTTTCCGCACACGTCACACGTATAGGGCTTCTCTCCAGTGTGGACTCTCTTGTGCACCAGTAGGGCAGATGAAACAGAAAAGGCCTTGCCGCACGCGTCACACTTGAAAGGCTTCTCGCCAGTGTGGGTCCTCTTGTGTGTCACTAAATGACTTGACTCAGCAAACGTCTTTCCGCACACGTCACACTTGTAAGGCTTCTCCCCGCTGTGGATCCTCGAGTGCCTTACAAGAGAGCTCTTCCAGGGGAACTCCTTGCCACACACCCCGCACGCGTGAGGTCCGCCCTCAGTGTGACTTGCAAGGTGGTCCCGCAATCCGCTCTCAGTCCGGAAACGCTGGCCGCACTCCCCACAGTTGAATCCGCGGCGCGCCTTCCTGCCCGTCTCCTTGCTCGAGGCCTGCTCGTCCTGGGCCGCGTCGCCAGCCGGCACTGCGAGGGAGAAGGCCTCGCCGACGAGCAGCTGCTGGGCCTGCTCCGCGCCGACGCCTGCAACCCACGGCCACGGTAAGGGTGGATCGGTTGCGCAACGTGCGGCGACCCAAGAGAGTAAGGTGCCTACCTTCCATGCCAAACCAACGAACTCTTGGAAATTCATCTCTTCGATTTGGATGAAACTTTTTATGGGGGTAGGGGTCATTATAAAAAGAACCAAAGTCAAAGGGTTTTGCGATATCTTTCCCCGTTTGGCTGTAATAACATAGCGAAGTTTTCACTTTGGTCAGAATCATGATATTTTCTTTATTTTTCTCCGTACTTACTGAAAGTTTTCAGATTTGTTTCGAGAATGGTTCTTTACGTAAAAAGAGCTGGGGAACACGATGGAAATAGTTTCGAGACGATGGGTGAAGTTTTGATGCCGGTTTCTCCATTAAACGTAATTTTTTTTCCGAAAAATTGATGTTTTAAAAATAGCTCATCTTTGATTTTGATGTGACTTTCCTCACATGATCCTCTCACGTATTGAAAGAAAATCCTAAAAGGATTTGGTCGGCCCACCGTAAGTTTTTTATTAGCACAAGCAAAGATGTATCATGTTGGCCGTTTCTCTTGAATTCTGGAACGAACTTTCTGAGTTTGCGTCCAAGCTTATGTCCCGTGAGGAAATAAATTTTGTCTTGTCGAGACGAATCCATTGTTATATAAAAACGTTATTTTTGTCAATTTCGAAAATTTAGCCTAGTTTCTCTCATACTGAAAATGACCCCTACCCCTCAAAAAGTTTTATCCAAATCGAAGAGATGAATTTCCAAGAGTACTTAGACAGTTAGGTTTGCAGTGTATTTACAGGGGCGAGGGAGTGCATTTTGCCTACCTTCCAGGCAGCCCATCAAGTACCCGAGAGAAGGGAAATGAACTCCCCTTTTGCAGCCGCGCCCGTACAGTGGACGACCCAGGGCCATTCCGATACTATACTCTGACCAGAAAACGAAGAGCCCTGGGTCCTCGCGGTCGAGGGCTACCTGCAATGCTATCCAAGGCGGCAGATGCCATAAACCGCGAGAACTCAGGGCTCTTCGTTTTCTGGTTAGAGTATTCTTGCCGTGTTCGAAAACAAATCATTCCCCTTCCGAAAGACTCACCTGCAGCGAGCTTCGAGTCCGGCATGCTTCCCTCCTCGTCAGGCTGGTCGAACACTCCGTCCAGCGGCGGGCACGGACCGCCATGGCCTGGGCCTGGAAGAGAACCACCGTCATTGGCAGAACCAGCCGAGGGCGCAGAGGGCACTCTCATACCAGGAACGTGACATCACGTTGAAACGAACGTGACAAAGTGTCACGTTGAAACGAACGTGACTAAGTGTCACGTTCGTTTGAGCATTGTGTCACATTCGTTTGAATGTTACCAAGATGGTTTTAGGCCAATTCACACCCAAACGAATGTGACACAATGCTCAAACGTGATGTCACGTTCCTGGAATGAGAGTGGGGACGACAGACAAAGAGACAAAACTTTTCAACCCCACTGGAGTAACGGGCTTCGCTATCGCTCAACCAATAATTTGAGTAAGTTTCGTCCCGATCTGAGACCATGCCGAATCAGTTGGCGTGGAATCGTCCCTTGTGCTTGTGACAGTTGACAAGATGCGCGGAGCCAACCACCTTTCCTATGCCTGACATGCTTTATGTCCCTTTGCCACGAATGCGTCTCCAAGAGTGTGCTCCATGAGTACACACTCGAGGTGCGAGCTTAGGCAAGTACACGCCCCGAGGCCCATGCTTGCAAGCACGCGCTTCGAGGAGTGTACTGGGTGCACGGGTGATTCCGTGCGTAGAGGGTCATTTTGAATGTTCTTTTTTAAAGTTCAACTTTAGGGGCTAAATTTGGTGTAGACGGCATACATAGTACCCCACAGTACCCCTCTGAGCGTGGCAGCGCTTCAAGTTGACTTTCAATTTCACCCCCTATGAAATACGGCGGAATTTACAGAAATTATGACGGAATTTACAGATTACGGAATTTACAAAGCGAAGTGTTTAGTCTCCTGACCCGCTGGGTTACAAGATAGGTAAACACTGATGACGGTGTCATTTTGAGCATCCAAAATAGCGTTTTTCAGCGAAGGTTGTGGGAACTTTCTCCCTCAGATGGAGGAGCTACGGCCCGAAACGGAATTTACATCTATTTTTACACCCTTACCGTTTTGAACAATTCTGACGGCCTGGAAGCGTCGTTTGACCGCCCCAGGTCCCGCGGGCACGGGCTTCTGGAAGCGTTTTTTATGTTCTTTCGATCCCAAATGGTCGCGAGGTTCTAAAACGAAAAGGAACCCCAGTAGACCGTCAGTTGTGAAAGCAGCATAGCTCACATGGTCACTCGGTGGACATTTTCCCATAGGCTGTTTCGGGTTCAACAAGTAATGATACGAAGGTCACCTTCCGTAATTTTGCGAAGAATAAGTCAGGGAAGAGAGTGAAATAGCCAGTTTTCTTTTGATGTGGCTGAGTCATATACTACAGCATGGCAATGTTGTCTTATAGGTGTTGGTGACCATGACGGAACTTACAAAACGACACTTTGGCAGCTTATGAAACCTAGAAAAACAAAAGTTAGATTGACTTATCCACATGAGGACATGGTCTTCGTTTAGTAAAACAAATTTGAATTGCCCAAGCTACCAAATCAACATCAGTTCAGGCGCAAGGCCCCGGTGACCTGAAATGACCCCCTACGCACGAAATCACCCGCACACATGTTCTCCCACAGGCGAACGCATCGAAGCGACCGGCAAGGGTTCATCCTGCGTAAAACTTAGAAACGAACAGGAACCTCACACACTACCCGAAGTCATGGCAACCTACGAAGTTGCGTGAGCGGCACACTGTGAGAAGCGTTGGACAAGACTGACTCACTTGCAGCGACCTTCGGGTCAGGGATGGTGTCATCCTCGTCAGGCACGCACGGCGACGGCTGCAGTCCGGAACCCAAGTCGCAGTCCGCACTCTCCGTCGGCAAGTCGATACTCTCTGTTTTGAAGTCTGGACAGAAAACAACGAGTCAGCACCCAAGATGACAACCAGCGTCCATGCAGAAAAAACTACGAAAAATCACTTCGTAATGCGAAGAAACCGAAGGCATGGTAAAATCTACGAAGAAGTATGCTTTGTATTATGAAGCAAAATCCTTCAAAACAAAGCTTTTTTCATAACACTTAGCAATAACTACAAAGCTTTCGTTTTCTTTGTAGTTACGAGGCAAATGCTTCGAAGGCTTTTAAGAGCGAGGGGTGAATGTCTCAGCGTTCTGGTGTACACATGAGTACATGAGTACGGGTGAGTACACCTTATTTTGCTCACAAATTTCGCATTTGTAAACGTTTAAAGGCTTTATTTAGCGTTTTAAACGACACTCAACGCGAAATCAACCGAAAAAGTATTGAATTTCACCCTTATTAAACTTGTGAGTACACTGAGTACGGGCAAATTTGTACACATGAGTACACTAGTGATTCACCCCTCGTTTAAGATTGCAAAGGGACGTGTCCTAAGCACTCCGGCATGCAAAAGCGCCCTAGGCATGCAGCACTACTCTACAAGAAGGGCGGTACTGGGAGCAGGAAGATAAAGACGATTCTTAGGAACTGCGAAAACGACAGTTCCCGGACTATCCGCCACAATTATAATGCGAGTAGGCTTTTTTCAAAGCTTCGCTATCAAAACCGGACAGACGCAGGTACGGACGAGATGACGGAATAACATCTGGTCGTTGTCGCCGCTCGCGGACGTTGAACATCCCGAAATTTCCGGATCCGAGGCTTCCACGTCGCGTTTACGGACGTGACAGGGAACTCTCCGCATTCAAAGCGAGACACACTTTGCGAAATGCGCACGCATTGCACTCATGTTGCTCCGGATTGATGCAATGTCGGGTGTCTTCGGAGAATCGCGCAAGGACCACTCCTCTACACGACACTCCGGACTCAAACACTGCGTGCCCGACCCCCTGCTCGAGGCCCGCACTGCGATGGAGAAGGTCGCACTGAGCGGGAAGTGCTGGGTCTGGTCCGCGGCAACGGCAACACCTGCAACCGAACAACCGGAGTTAGTGTCTGCACTCCGAGGGGGTGATCACTGCGGTCCAAAACGTACAATGATTTTTTTCTCTTTTATGATTATTTGATTTCATCAATTTTTTATTTTTTTTCACCTCTTTTTAGCACAATTGCCTACCTTAAAGCTTTTGCAGTCGTAAGTGTGACAGACGAAGGGACGTGAGTTTTGGACTTAATATGAAACCACATAATTGCTCATAATGAAGAAATGACATATAAACGAGCTAAACCGAGGAGATAGGAATATATTTTTTTTTAAAAAGATGACTCTTGTACTATTTGATTTTTGATTATTTTTGATTATTTTTTGTTGTAACTATGATTTTTTGGGCCGTGTACAATGATTTTTCTCAGTGAGCCCCCCCTCGCTGCACTCCCTCTGTTAGCGGCAGGGGAGACGGTTGATGCAGTCAAGACGAAGAGGCCTTGAACACGGCGTGGCACTTGAAGAGAAAGCTCCCCTGAGGAACCCTCGTCGGAATCAAAACGCGTCACTGTCAACGAATGGGGTGTTACCTTAGTCGGAATGCGCATTTCGACACGTTCGTCTCAAAACTACATCTCACTCGGTAGAATGTTGACCAACGTTGAGGCGAATGAGACAAAATAATTTAATGGTTGTGTCACGTTCAAACAAAAGTGACAATCGAACGTTGAAAAAAAAGTCACATACGGCATCACATCCGTTACAAACAGGGAGTGGGCTGTCGTCACTGCGCAGAGCACACTGTTATTCAAACTGTGATAACCACTGTCTATATTTTGCAATAAAAAACTTATCTCATTTTTTGGTAGGATAGCAACAAAAAATCTACAATAAAAAATTTGTAGCAAAGTTTTGAAATAAAGTATCACTTTTTTGCGATAATGACTACAAAGAATATGCGAGTTGCTGCTGAGAGACATAACTTGTGACCCATATAACTGTAAATCGACATAACTGGTGACAGAAATGGCGCATTTATTTCTGAAATATAAAAGCATTTATTATTGAAATTTAAGATAAAATTGCTATAGACGTAACATTTGACAGAAATAACCAAATCGCTCATTCACGTAACTGTTGTCAGACATAACATTAGACAGGCATAATATTTGATAAACATAACCGTCGACAGACATAACCGTGCCAGAGGTGGCCGCGGAAGGGGTGGTCGCGGCAGGGGTGCTGGGGATGTTCCATCCGTTTCATCTAGGGAAGGAGAAGGAAGTGAACGAGAGCTGCCGGAAGGCAACTCAATTTTTGACTAAGCTCCCTTTTTTTTCAACCATAATTAATCCTTTTTTATGTCTGACACCAGTTATGTCTGAAGCCGGTTATGTCTGTCAGCAATTCTATGGATAAACGGTTATGTGCGTCTTAAGTTATGTCTGAAGCAGAACTCCCGAAAATGCAATAAAAAGTTATCGCAGAAAAAAAATGTGATAGAAGTTACTACAAAACGCTCCTTTATCGCAAAAATTATAAGGTGGTTATTGCAAAAAGAATTGCAATAACAAAATTATCGCACTCCAGGGTGCGATAAATCGTCGGAATCGCAAACTCGGTTTTATCGCAAAAATTTGTAGTAAAAGTATCGTAAAATGAATGACAGCGCAGGCACACCCAAAAAGAAAAACAAACTCCGAACGATAACACAAGAAACTGACCGCTTCGGAATAAACTGCAATTACAATGTACGTCAAAAAAGTTCCAGTAGCAACGTGCGCCCGTTCGTTGGTAGGAACGAAGCAAGGGATTGGGGTCAGTCAACATTTATAGTGCAAACAGTTGGATTTTATTTCGTACAGTCATGTTGATCATGGAAAGGTCTACTATTACTTGCTAAATAACAGCTAGTTTTGTACAATCAATTCGATCTTAAGAAGCCCTTCGTTTTTCTGGTTGGAAGAAAAATTTTGTGTTCCAAAAAAAGTGGGATTTGCAATCGGTCTTCCCGCTGTTTCGAATACACTACACTGTCACTTTACACTTCTCAGAACAACAACACTAACTGGCAAACATGTCGACGAAGAGAAACAAGTGGCCCACTTCCATGAGATAAGAAATAAAACAAAAATAATCTTCCGTGTGACAGCTTAGCACGGCAAATAAAATAAACTCAAATTTATAAAGAATTCAATACTGGTGCTCACTTTACACAGCAACTCTACACTGAAAGGCACGGATATGATCCAAAGACAAACAAGGTCGACATAGACGAGAACAAAAGCGTAACTCAGAGAAACTCAAGCAAATTTCAAAGCTTGATAAGGCGGGCCCATTTTCAACACACCTGTGAGTCCGTGCGTCATAGGTCCCCTCGTGTGATTTCGCGTTGCATGCCCACAAAAACGTCATCCAACAGACACCACATTCCTACGGCTTCTTCGTGGCATGAATCCTCTTGTGTCGCGCACAAGCGGATGAATCAGAAAATGCCTTCCCGCACACGTCGCACTTGTAAGGCTTTTCCCCAGTGTGGCTCCTCTTGTGCACCACTACGTGAGATGAACATAAAAATGCCTTCCCGCACACGTCGCACTTGTAAGGCTTTTCCCCAGTGTGGATCCTCTTGTGCACCACTAAGTGAGATGAATCTAAAAATGCCTTCCCGCACTCGCCACACTTGTAAGGCTTCTCCCCGGAGTGGGCCCACTTGTGTCTCACTAACTGATGTGACTGAATAAATGCCTTTCCGCACTCGCCACACTTGAAGGGCTTTTCCCCAGTGTGGATCCTCTTGTGTGTAACTAAGTGAGAGGCAAGAGTAAATTTCTTTCCGCACACGTCACACTTGTAAGGTTTCTCCCCGGTGTGGATCCTCGAGTGCCTCACAAGGGAGCTCTTCCAGGGGAACTCCTTGCCACACACCCCGCACGCGTGAGGTCCGCCCTCAGTGTGACTTGCAAGGTGGTCCCGCAATCCGCTCTCAGTCCGGAAACGCTGGCCGCACTCCCCACAGTTGAATCCGCGGCGCGCCTTCCTGCCCGTCTCCTTGCTCGAGGCCTGCTCGTCCTGGACCGCGTCGCCAGCCGGCACTGCGAGGGAGAAGGCCTCGCCGACGAGCAGCTGCTGGGCCTGCTCCGCGCCGACGCCTGCAACCCACGGCCACGGTAAGGGCGGGTCGGTTGCGCAACTGCGGCGACCCATGAGAGTTAAGATAGTTCGAGCGACAACGCTATTGTAAACACAAAGAGATGAAAATTTGAGAGTAGGCTCCTAAGATAGTGACTTAATCATCTGCAAAGTTTCAAACCAGGTCACCGGGCAATATCAGTAATAATATGCGATTAAAAGTAGCCGAGAATAGCATTGCCGCTTATGGGAGTAGGGTTATGTTGCCCATCCGAACCCGGTATATTTCGTTTTTAAAATGCTTGGAGTAAAGTCAAACCGATAAAAAGCATACCTTTATTAGGATTTTTAGTCACTTTACGAAATAAAAGAGAGAAAATAGAGCGTAACCGGACGTGGCGTGGACGTGGCGATGGTAAAGCAGTGGCTATCCCCAAACGTAACTGTCAACTAAGTACACACTTACAAATGCATGCTTGCAAGTAGACACTTACAAACGCATGCTTGACGCCGAATAACTCCATGCGTCAAGCATGCGTTTGTAAGTGTGTACTTGCAAGCATGCATTTGTAATTGTGTAAATAGCCAGGCATGCGTCTGTAAGTGTGTACTTAGACAGTTAGGTTTGCAGTGTATTTACAGGGGCGAGGTAGCTCATTTTGCCTACCTTCCAGGCAGCCCATCAAGTACCCGAGAGAAGGGAAAAGACCCTATTACTCCCCTTCTGCAGCCGCGCCCGTACAGTGGACGACCCAGGGCCATTCCGATACTATACTCTGACCAGAAAACGAGGAGCCCTGGGTCCTCGCGGTCGAGGGCTACCTGCAATGCTATCCAAGGCGGCAGATGCCATAAACCGCGAGAACTCAGGGCTCTTCGTTTTCTGGTTAGAGCATTCTTGCCGTGTTCGAAAACAAATCATTCCCCTTCCGAAAGACTCACCTGCAGCGAGCTTCGAGTCCGGCATGCTTCCCTCCTCGTCAGGCTGGTCGAACACTCCGTCCAGCGGCGGGCACGGACCGCCATGGCCTGGGCCTGGAAGAGAACCACCGTCATTGGCAGAACCAGCCGATGGGCAAAGGGGACGGAGGGGACAGACAGACAAAACTTTTCAACCCCACTGGAGTAACGGGCTTCGCTATCGCTCAACCAACAATTTGAGTAAGTTTCGTCCCGATCTGAGAACATGCCGACTCAGTTGGCGTGGAATCGTCCCTTGCGCTTATGGCAATTGACAAGGTGCGCGGAGCCAACCACACTGATAAAAATTTTGTCGTAACTTAGCGACACATTTATCGCTAACTTTTTTAGCAACAAGATTTGTTGTGGAACGAAAAGCTTGTTAATCCGTAGTCGTATTGGAAGTAAGGGATCATTTCACAACGACTTACTTGTAATAACGCACCAACAATAATACATCAACGACAAGTATTGAAAGTACAAAAGAAATTCTGTAATGTCTGCGACAATATTCATAGAGTACTTTTGTCGCTGAATTTATTTTACATGGTTTTTTTTTAATAGTAATTTCCATATGACTTAGAAGAACAAAATGGATGATTATTCATAATATGCTTTAATTAAGCAGATAATTGCAAAAGATGTTGTTTCCACACAAATTGTATCGTAAAGAGTGATAACAAGAATTTTGTTCCTCAACGACAAAATGTCGCTTACTAGACTCAACGACATTTGTTTCGCTTTGGTTCATGATGAAATTCTATGTTTTGGAACGACTAAATTTTCACTCATCTGATTGTTACTGTACAACCATTTTTTAACAGTGCACCTTTCCTATGCCTGACATGCTTCATGTCCCAATGCCAAGTATGCGTCTCCAAGAGTGTGCTCCATGAGCACACACTTCGAGGTGCAAGCTTCGGCAAGTATACACGCCCCGAGGCCCATGCTTGCAAGCACGCGCTTCGAGGAGTGTACTGGGTACACACAAGTGCTCCCACAGGGGAACGCATCGAAGCGACCGGCAAGGGTTGATCCAGCGTAACACTTAGAAACGAAAGGGAACCTCACACACTACCCGAAGTTATGGCAACCTACGAAGTTGCGTGAGCGGCACACTGTGTAAAGCGTTGGACAAGACTGACTCACCTGCAGCGACCTTCGGCTCAGGGATGCTTTCTTCCTCGTCAGGCACGCACGGCGACGGCTGCAGTCCGGAACCCAAGTCGCAGTCCGCACTCTCCGTCGACAAGTCGATGCTCTCGGTTTTGAAGTCTGGACAGAACACAACGAGTCAGCACCCAAGATGACAACCAGCGTCCACACAGAAAAGACTCTACGATAATCGCTTCGTAATGCGAAGAAACCGGAGGCATGGTAAAATGTACGAAGAAGTATGCTTCGTATTATCAAGCAAAATCCTTCGTAAAACAAAGCTTTTTTCATGACACTAAGGAATAACTACAAAGCCTTCGATTTCTTTGTAGTTACGAGGCAAACGCTTTAAGCGTTAATAACGCTTCGTAGGCTTTGAAGGGTGCACTGGACGTGTCCCGGGCGACCCGGCATGCAAAACCCCCCTAGGCATGCAGCACTACACTACAAGAAAGGCGGTACTGGGTGCAGGAAGATGAAGACGATTCTTAGGAACTGCGAAAACGACCGTTCCCGGACTATCCGCCACAATTATAATGCGAATAGACCGTTTTCAAAGCTTCGCTATCAAAACCGAGCAGACGAAGGACGCAGGTACGGACGAGATGACGGAATAAAATGCGGTCCTCGTCGCCACCCGCGGACGTTTGAACATCACGAAATTTCTAGATCCGAAGCTTCCACGTTGTCTTTACGGACGAGACAGGGAGCTCTCCGCATTCAAAGCGAAACACACTTTGCGAAATGCGCACGCATTGCACTCATGTTGCTCCGGATTGATGCAATCTCGGGTGTCTTCGGAGAATCGCAGCAAGGACCCCTCCTCTGCACACAGTCTACACTCAAACCCTGCCTGTCCGACCCCCTGCTCGGGGCCTGCACTGCGGTGGAGAAGGTCGCACTGAGCGGGAACCGCTGGGTCTGGTCCGCGGCAAAACCTGCAACCGAACAAACGCAGTTAGTGTCTGAACTCCCTCTGTTAGCGGCAGGGGAAAAAATTGATGCAGTGAAGACGAGGAGGCCTTGAACACGGCGTGGAACTTCACTCTAAATGTCTTACAATGAAATTTGACCTATGTTATTCGTATGTTACGGTGATTTCAGCGCAAGCATAATCCGAAGCAATATCTCTTCGTAATACGAATCTTTTCAGCTTTCTCACTGTAAGATACAAAGAAAAACCTTCGTAATACGAAGAAAAACCACCTTCGTATTATGCTTGCGCCATTTCCTTCGTATTATGGGAAATTTCTTCGCAAGACATTTAGAGTGTTGAAGAGAAAGCTCCCCTCAGGAAGTCTCGTCGAAATCAAAACGCGTCACTGTCAACGAATGAGGCGTAACCTTTGTTAGAATGCGCATTTCAAAACGTTCGTCTCAAAACTACATTTCACCCGTCAGAATGTTGACCAACAGTATAAGGCGAATGAGACAAAATAATTAAAAAGTCGTGACACGTTCAAACAAAAGTGACTTGGTATACAATCGAAGGTGGAAAAAATTCACATACGGCATCACTTTGGTTACAAACAGGCTGTCGTCAGTGCGCAGCGCAGGCGCACCCAAAAGGAAAAACACACTTCGAACGATACTGCTACCGATAAAACAAGAAACTTACCGCTTCGAAATACATTGCACTTACAATGTACGTCAACGAAGTTCCAGTGGCAACGTGTGCCCGTTCGTGGGAGGAACGAGATGGGGGTCAGTCAACATTAATGGTGCGAACAGTTAGATTTTATTTCGTACAATCATTTCGATAATGGAAAAGTCTACTACAGCTCGCTCAACACCCAGTTTTGTACAATCAAGTCGATCTTAAGAAAACCTTCGTTTTTCTGGTTGAAAGAAGGGGATACAAACAACGTGTTACGGAAAAGGGGGGACTTGCAATCGGTATTCCCGCAGACTACACTGTCACTTTACACTTCTCAGAACAACAACACTAACTGGCAAAAATGTCGACGAAGAGAAACAAGTGGCCCACTTCCGAGAGATAGGAAATAAAACAAAAAAATCGTCCGTGTGGCAACTTAGCACGGGAAATAAAATAAACTGAAATTCAAAAAGAATGCAATACTGGTGCTCACTTTACACAGCAACTCTTCATTAAAAGGCAAGGACATAATCCAAAGAAACAAGGTCGACATAGACGAGAACAGAAGATTAACTCAGAGTGAAGCAAAAACCAGCTTCACAGAGATCGCCCATTCTCAACACACCTGTGTGCGTCCGCGCGTCATAGGTCCCCTCGTGTCATTTCGCGTTGCATGCCCACAAAAACATCTTTCAACAGACACCACATTCCTATGGCTTCTTGGTGGCATGAATCCTCTTGTGTCGCGCACAAGTGGATGGATCAGAAAATGCTTTCCCGCACACGTCGCACTTGTAAGGCTTCTCCCCAGAATGGATCCTCTTGTGCACCACTAAGTGAGATGAAACGGAAAACGCCTTCCCGCACACGTCACACTTGTAAGGCCTTTCCCCAGTGTGGGTCCTCTTGTGATTCACTAAATGAAATGACAGAGCAAATGGTTTTCCGCACTCGTCACACTTGAAAGGCTTCTCCCCGGTGTGGATCCTCGAGTGCCTCACAAGAAAACTCTTCCAGGGGAACTCCTTGCCACACACCCCGCACGAGTGAGGTCCGCCCTCAGTGTGACTTGCAAGGTGGTCCCGCAATCCGCTCTCAGTCCGGAAACGCTGGCCGCACTCCCCACAGTTGAATCCGCGGCGCGCCTTCCTGCCCGTCTCCTTGCTCGAGGCCTGCTCGTCCTGGACCGCGTCGCCAGCCGGCACTGCGAGGGAGAAGGCCTCGCTGACGACCAGCTGCTGGGCCTGCTCCGCGCCGACGCCTGCAACCAAGGGACGGGCAAGTAAAGGTGGATCGGTTGCGCAACGGGCGGCGACCCATAAGAATTAAGGTGACAAGCATGGATCAGGAATTTGGCTACCTCTATTATCCTCTTTTGCAGCCGCGCCTCTACAGTGGACGATCCAGGCCCATTACGATACTAGACGGGTTCGAAAACCAAGGGCGGATCCAGAGACTGGTTCAGGGGGGGGGGATGTCGCGAAAGTTGCCTACCTACAGGGGTAATGTGCGACTTTTTGCCTACCTTTCAGGCGGCTTCGCCCCCCATCACCCCCCCCCCCCCCCCCCCCCCCCCCTTGGATCCATGCCTGTCGAAAACAAATGATACCCCTTCGGAAGGACTCACCTGCAGCGACATGCTCCGGCATGCTTCCCTCCTCGCCAGGCTGGTCGAACACTCCGTGCAGCGGCGGGCACGGACCGCCATGGCCTGGGCCTGGAAGAGAACCACCGTCATTGGCAGAACCAGCCGAGGGCGCAGAGGGGGCGGCGAGGGCCTTACCGCACACAGCGCACTGCACGCACGGGGACGGCTGCAGTCCGGAGCTCCAGTCGCAGTCAGCACTCTCCGTCGGCAAGTCGATGCTCTCGGCCTTCACACCTGGACAGTAAGGGGAGTCAAAGACAAATTGACTCCCTTCTCCATACTCTCAACATCTTATGATCGTTTTTATACGTATTACGATGGTTTTTCATCGTAAGGTACGCTTAAATTTGCACATACGTAATATGCATAGGTTTCAGCGTAAGGTATGCATGATTTCATCGTATTACGCATGAATTTTATTGTAGTACGTATGTTCTCATTTCAACGTAAGTTGTGATGACCCTTTCATCATAAGAATCTGAGTGTGCATGACCAACGCCTTTCATGCAAAAGCATCCCACAGACAGGCAAATATTAATGCTAACTCTTTCTGGAAACAGGGCACCCAATATGACAAACAGTGTCAAACTAGCGGGTTTTGTAGGCCCCGCCATGCAAAGGGATCCCTATGGCATGCAAAATTATAGCAGAGTCTCGTTCGAAATGATGTTTGCAGCACACCAATTCACATGAGAAAGCGAAATCGACGGCAGGCACTTCATGCAAAGCACTACTTCAAACTAAATAAGAGAGGCCACAAAGAACAAACATGCCGGTGCAAATACATATGCTGCAAAGAAATCGAAATGGCTTATTTGCACAACAGGAATACACAAAAAACAAAATACTTAGAAGGAAGTGAGCTACGTCTGAACTGGTTAAGTGGCAGAGCCAAAGTATGATTTTGACAGTGTCCAAATAAGTAATTTGATAACTCAAACAAAGAGCTAGCGCAATGATGGTCAGATATGAGTTTTCACAAACAAAGGTAGAGGAACTGGCACTTTTCACATGAAAACGCATTTGTCAACAGAACAGCTAAACATAGCTGCACAACAATTTCAACACAACTTTTAAATATGCCTCAATTGGCTAATTTGTAAATCAAAAGTCTCGACTGCTTAATTCAGATTAAACCCATTGAACATTACTCGTTTTGGCACATTCGTAAGGTGCTAAGAACAGAAGCGAACCAAAGAACATTCACGAGAACATTCGTGCCAAAACCAAGGTAAGAGTTCAACAGTTACCAAATAAGTGACCGGTTCATACCTTCGACAAGGTCAGTCAATACTAGCGGGCAATGAGGGTCAACTTTGAATTTTTACGTACAAAAATAGAAGAACTGATACTGATACTGATACATGTAAACGCCAACGCATCTTTAAACAGAACAGGTAAACATAGCTGCATACCAATTCGAACACAAAATGATACGTAAGGGAAGGTGGGGTACCATGTGACGGTTTTTGTTAAATGCCCGTCAACCCAATAATACCAATCACATTACATCCATAAGTAGACATGTGAACAAAATGATTCTTCACCTTATAATTTCTGTTGAGATTTGGGACAGAAAGGACAGAAAGAATGGACAGAAAGGAAAGTTAGACAAATAGACTCCCTTCTCCATGGCCAACGCCCATCACGCCAAAGCATCCCACAGACAAGCAAATATTCATGCCAACATTCCCTAGATACTGGAAACAGGGTGTAAGCAACGCTTAAAACGCGACCGTTCAGGAACTGGTAGTTAACTACATACAATTAATCGGCACTGGTAAACTTCCTTTTAACGTTTATGTAGAATTTTGTACGAGTAACTAGCGCAATTTTGTACACACGTGGAGTTTGCATAATATTATGCGTCAAAATGCATGACTTTATGAAAATTTGAGAACAATTTCATGCAAGACGTCACACGAGTTTAAACAAGCTAGGGCCCGCCCTTCCGTCGAACCGAGTTGCCAGCTCCGCTTCGCTGCGCCGGCAACTCGGTTCGACAGGGGGCCGGCCCAGCTTGGCCTGCCGGCAGCCTTTCCTCGGGCCTTCGGCCCTCGCATCAGACCCAACTTGGCCAGTCGAAGGCCCGGGCCTTCGGCCCGCCCAGCCGAGAATGCATTTCCGATTCGAGGTCGAATCGTCGTCGTTGCACTCGATAATGGCTCGAAGTCGTTTTTCACCTCGAATATTCACCAAAATCGAACGATGGATTTTATATAATAAAAACCTTGGACAGACTGAGGGGACTTAATCGGCTTGAAGTCGATCTCGAATCGACACCGATTTAAAGTACATATCGATGCCGAATCGAGGATTTTCTAGCCTTCCAGATGAACGTCGATTCGACCCCGAATCGTAAATGCATTTTCGGCTGAGGCTCGCATCACACACACCGTGAGCGGGTAAAGCAAAGTTATCGATGTACCATCGTGACTTAGGCCCGCCCTTCTATTCACAATATGCAAAAGTCCTTACACTTTTTACTCCAACTGTCCTTAGAATATGCCCATTTCGTTTGTCTTTTCGCCCTCATTCCGAAAATACCCATATTTGCCATGCTAGGGGCCGTCCATAAAATACGTAACGCTTTTTGAGGCCATTTTTGACCCCCCCGCCCTAGGGTGGCCCACGCGAAAAAAAAAGTTTCAAAATCGAGGAGCGCCGTACGGAATCTTAAAGTTCGGCCCAAAAAAAGATTTTTCCGCATTTTTTCGATTTTTTTGGAGCATTTTTAGAGGCCGCTCAACGCGCTCAAAGCTTTTAGAAAAATAATGAATTTCAGTGAATAATACTTTTTGGTGCTGTAATTCGAGTTTTGATCGCAAAGAGAAAAGCGACACGCCGAATTGTTCGTATTGATCCCTAGAATAAGTTTAAAAATACTGCATACCGAATATGCACATGGCCTACTTTCCAGGGGCGAAAAACTGCAAAAAAATTGGGGGAAAATGCCGGATTTTCATCTTTAAGGCCGATTTGACACCTTTCCCGCCGTCGGATCGTCTTTTCCTATGCGCCAATCGATTCCCCACACCGAGAGGACCCCTAGAAACACCTTGGACTATGCGAGTAAACGACTGCCTATTTTCCAGGGGCGATCAATTTAAAGAAACGTTCAGGTTTTGTGCCTTTTTTCACATTATAGGGCCAGTTTGACACCTCTCTGGGCGTCCTATCGTCTTGCTCTGTGCGCCAATCGACTTCTCATGATGCGAGAACCCCTAGAAACAACTTGGACGATGCGAGTAAATGACTGGCTATATTGCAGGGGTGATCAATTTAAAGAAACGTTCGAAATTTGCGTTTTTTCCACCTTTCGGGGTCAGTTTGACACCTTTCTAGGCGTCCTATCGTCTTGTTCTATGCGCCAATCGATTCCTCACGATGAGAGAACCCTAAGAAACACTTTGGACAATGCAAGGAAACGGTTAATACCTGATTAGCGGTGATCAGATGGGGGTTAGGGCGGCAAAATGTGCGAAACCGGCCCAAAACGGCTAAAACAGAGGTTCCTTTCATACTTTTCTTGATTTGATGGCGCCCGACAGGTAGCCTATCCTCAACCCATAGTATCAAAGTTGTGTGTAGGGGTTCTCTCATCGTGAGGAATCGATTGGCGCATAGAACAAGACGATAGGACGCCTAGAAAGGTGTCAAACTGACCCCGAAAGGTGGAAAAAACGCAAATTTCGAACGTTTCTTTAAATTGATCACCCCTGCAATATACCCAGTCATTTACTCGCATCGTCCAAGTTGTTTCTAGGGGTTCTCGCATCATGAGAAGTCGATTGGCACACAGAGCAAGACGATAGGACGCCCAGAGAGGTGTCAAACTGGCCCTATAATGTGAAAAAGGCACAAATTCTGAACGTTTCTTTAAATTGATCGCCCCTGGAAAATAGGCAGTCGTTTACTCGCATAGTCCAAGGTGTTTCTAGGGGTCCTCTCGGTGTGGGGAATCGATTGGCGCATAGAAGAAGACGATCCGACGGCGGGAAAGGTGTCAAATCGGCCTTAAAGATGAAAATCCGGCATTTTCCCCCAATTTTTTTGCAGTTTTTCGCCCCTGGAAAGTAGGCCATGTGCATATTCGGTATGCAGTATTTTTAAACTTATTCTAGGGATCAATACGAACAATTCGGCGTGTCGCTTTTCTCTTCACGATCAAAACTCGAATTACAGCACCAAAAAGTATTATTCACTGAAATTCATTATTTTTCTAAAAACTTTGAGCGCGTTGAGCGGCCCTTAAGAATGCTCCAAAAATATCGAAAAAATGCGGAAAAATCTTTTTTTGGGCCGAATTTTAAGATTCCGTACGGCGCTCCTCGATTTTGAAACTTTTTTTTTTGCGTGGGCCACCCTACCCCGCCCCCCTATGAAAGGCAGCGTACCGCTGCCTTGGACCTTTCCCCCCTCCCCCGGTGCGTTACGTGACGAATTGCTTAAAAGTTAAAAGCACGCAGAACCGTAGAACGGGGTAATATGAGACATGAAGGAAAATCGAGACAAAGCGCCCTTTTTTTGGTTTTTGTCGTGTTGCTCTCAAGCAGTTGCTCAGAAGACCATCGTGAATTTTTTTCGTGATCTAGGAGGCCTTGGCAGCTCACAGGAAACGCACGAAGGCAACCGGAGACTCGCCAGGATTATTAAGAACCAAACGAAAATCCTCTAAATTCTGACAAGTTTTTTAAAGTTCGTAAAAACCTCCCCAGAAGCCTCGGTTGGAACTCGGGTTCTCGTCCGAACGAGGTTTAAATCTGTAGACAATCATGTCAACATAATCAGGACGAAATTTCGTTCATACAATTTTGTTACCTTGCATGGAAAATAGAGACACCTCTTTTCGTTTCAAACATGAGGCCAAACATACTCCACTGTTATTAATTTCAAGTAATAATGATTTTAACACGAATTGGTTTTACTACCTGACCGGCATCTATGCTCTTCTCTTAGTATTTCCATGTGACAGGCACAACTCATGACTTCTTAGACATTTTTCAGCTCTCTTAAGTGACACCCATTTTTCTTCCCTCCAGATTTTATCTCTTCTTCATTATGGTCCCCAATCATCTTAAAAATGAATGAAAAGAACTTAAAAAGCTCCAAACCCGCCTGAATGAGTTAATTTTCCATACTTCTTTACCATTTTTCTCTTTTGTCTCATATTACCCCACATTGCAGGGAAATATGGGACGGCATTCCGAGGGTTATTGAGAGGTCCCTACTGCACCTAAAAATCTGAAATTGGGAGGGAGTGTAGCCAAAGGGTGAATGAACAAGTGATGAACACCTCAGCACCTCAAGTTGAAATTAAAAGGGGAAAATTTACAAAAAACCTCGAAATTTGTCCCATATTACCCCGTTCTACGGAAACTGTCAAAACGTACGAGGAAACCACAATTTCACGCTTTTAAGTGTAGGCGTGTATGGGTCGATTTGCGTTACATCACGCCGGGTCGAACCCCCCCTCCCCCATGAAACGCACCGTAACGGAAGCTCTGACCCCCTCCCCCCCTTAGGTGCGTTACGTGTTTTATGGACGGCCCCCTACTGCAACTCCTTGCAATAGAGGCACAGCAGGAGCAAAAAACGAGTCCGTCGCACTTTTTCCCATAACTCATGAAGGCGGGGTCATGGACCCCCCTTCCGACCCCTCGTTGAAGAGGTCTTGCCAAGACCTATCTACAACTTAAGTAAAAATTTTCAGTCGGTCGACCCCCTTTTTTCAAGATCCTGATGTGACTAATACACTGAGAATCCAAACGCTATGAGTATAGCGTCAATTGGTGCAATGCAAAAGCATTGCACGTGAAGTGCAATGCCTCCCATTTCCCATGCATTAGCATAGGGCCTTTTCGGGAAGCATTGCACCAAAGGTGCAATATGGCTGTGGCATTGCACGTATGGTGCGATATCACAGCGCATTGCACCATACGTGCTATACTCATAGCGTTTGGAATCTCAGTGTAGACGAAGTCGGGCTCCTGGACCCCCTTTCCGACCCCTCGTTGAAAAGGTCTTGCTGAGACCAATCGAAATCTGCAATAAATTTTTTTAGTCGGTCGACCCCCTTTTTTGAAGATCCTGATCTGGCCAACTTGTAAAAGCGGCCGATGGGGTGGGGACCAGGTCCATTCATCTTGTCTCGTCGCCCCGATTCCAAAAATACCCCTATGTGCCCTGCTAGCACCAGTATTGGCGGAAATCCCCCTCCCGCTCATGTAAACCATGATGCACCTGCAGCAGCCCTTGTGCGACCCAGACGGGATTTGCACCACCGGATTATTTGTCTGGACGGTACTCCTGAAGTACCCTCCAAATCTGGTTACTCTAGCTCAACTCCTTCCTTGTACACAGACGCCAACAACAACAACACACAGACACAAAGGCAAATGCATAGGCCCTCCCCCTATTTTTTGGCCCGTCCCGTTTATTTTTTGTAAAAAAATGACGGAGGGACGGGCATATAGTATGATGCATGCTGTGCGTCCGTTCGTTCGTTCGTTCGTCCGTTCGTTCGTTCGTCCGAGGACTTCCCGTGGTCCGATCTTGACCAAATTTGGTATGCAGCCTCCTTGGGTGACCCTAAGAACCGCCCGGTGGCAGCAAATCCGATCCGAGCAGGTGCATCATGGTCTACACTGAGAAAACAAATGCGGAGGATTCCGCACAATCTGATGCGGTGTAATTTTCTATCAATTTGACCGCACTAACTGATGCGGAGAAGATTGACTTCATTTACTCCTGCGGTGTGTGCCAAACTGATGCGGTCTCAGTTTTGACCGCATTAGTTGAGGTGGATTTGAAGATCCCACGATATTTACAGCAGTGGCAACTTCCCTTCCCAGTCCATCCTCAAAGTGGTTACGTTTACTTGGCCATCTCATTTACTTCTTAAACAATATTATTTGGGAAACCAGTACATACCTGTCATGTAGATGTTTGTAACGCTGAGATGAGCGTAAAGTTAACAGCGATATCAGCCTCATTAAGTAGTTTTTTTAAAAATAAAAACCAATGATTGAAACTGCATTTTTTTAGAGATGAATTGTCACACAATTTGGAAACACAATTCAAAATTCTTTTTATCTTTCAAGTCCTCGGCAGTCTTCGGTGAGAACAGCACTGAGGTTTCCAATGTTGTCCAGCCCAGGGCAAGGTTGAGGTTAAGTGACCGGGTTGCTTTGGCACAAATATTTTCAATACTGCAATATAGAAGCATGTCAACACATGCGAAGCACTACAGTACAACTGTATTTTAGTAATATTCATAGTTTTATGCTTTAAAACATCCACAACTATTGAAAAATCGTTTTTTCACACAAAGAAAGTTCAAGACACACACTCTCATAGAGAACAACAAAACAAGCCTAACAACAAGAAGATGGTAGTGCCAACCTAAGATCTTGGGAACGTGCTAGCGTTAAAGTAAAACCAACTTTGGATGTATTTTAGGGATTTTTAAGGGAATGGTTTGTTTCTTAAAGCTTAAAAGTTGATGAATGACTCACACAAAAGAACAACTTTATAGTTAACTTTCTGACTCATAAGATGTTATTTTCTTATGTTGGCACTCCTTTGTTTTTGTTTAGCTTATTTATTTTGTTGTTGATTTGTGTGATAGTGTCAGAGATTTGAAAGATTATTCCTTTAGAAAACGTTCTTGCAATGGTTTGGAATGATTCAGACCCTGAAATTATGAAATAACCTCAATCAAAGAAATGCTGTAGTGCGTCGTGTGCGTTGACTTGTTCAAATACAGCAGCACAGACAATTCTTCAGTCAAGCAGCCGGCGGGTTTAACCTTACCAGCATGCAGCATAGCCTGGCTCATGGAAACTAGTATCACCAAGAAGTTTGAGGCTAAAAATAATTTAAAGTGATGAATAACAATAGTTTGATACTGCATTTGGAACAATATCCAGTGTCAATCAACATTTTATAGAGCCAAAATTATTATTCCGTGGCTTGCTGTTTCAAACACAGGATATTTACTCATCGCAGCGTTACAAACATTTACATCAAAGGTATGTGTTGGTTAGTCAATGATAAGCATCAGAAGTAAATGAGAAGGCACAGTACATGCCATCCTTTTCTTGTTGTCCAGTAAGAGACGGAAAGTTGGTAGCAGCCGCTAGCTGTTTGGCTGTTATGAAATGTAGGACTCCGCATCAGTTCATGCGGTCAAAATGGAAACCGCATCAGGAAATGCGGTTAAATTTTACACCGCATGACTCCTGCGGTGAAATTGCATCAAAATCCTGGCTATTCAGGTGACCGCATCACTTCATGCGGTCACTTACCTAAACCGCATTTCAAATGCGGAATTCTCCGCATTTGTTTTTTCAGTGTACATGGGGTCGAGGAGGATCTCGGCAACGGATGCAGCTAGCAGGGCATGTAGGGGTATTTTTGGAATCGGTGCGACGAGAAAAAACCAATGGTGCCACTTTCGAACGAATCGGAGAAGTTCGGACCCGGGTTCAAATCCCAGTGGGGTATTTTCGGAACATTCTTTTTATTCGAGTTTTTGCATTGTTTCTGATGTTTTTGAGGGTGCTGATGACGAAAACGACATTTATTTTGACCCTAGACCCTGGTTTAAATTCGTCAGGGTTAAACAAAGGCGAAATTCACACATTTGTTAATGTACGGGACGGGCCAAAGTTGCCGATGTATATCGCTACTTTTCCTGTTATTGAATAGAAGGGCGGGCCAAAAAAATTCATCACCACGTACAAAATGTAACAAACATAAAGCGTCGGAAATTTGTGCTAAAACTGCGTGCACAACTGGTTATGACGAAATGACAGAGGACCTGCTGGTGGTTAGCCGTCCCTTGCAGGCCAGCTGCGCACTGAAAGTGATGGAAAGGAATGGCGTTATTAAGAACGTTAATGGTGCGTACAGTTTGACTTGAACTACCATGTCAGATACAGCAATCAGAAAAATACAACGAAGTACTGCAAAGAAGTGAGAGAAAGCAATGCAGATTTACTTATCATACCGCATATGCCCATATGTTGGTATGCATTTTACAGAACAATTACAACAAAGACCTGCAAAAGCGTCTTTAAAATGAACTCCAGGTGCACTTTCAAACGATAATGAAACTTGGGTACTCTTTCAAGTAACAAATCTCTAAGACTAAGAAACCATAAGCAATTACAATAAATGTTTGGAACTGTTTAAATTTAAGCTACGGACAAGTTTGAAAGCAAAACAAGGTTTTCAGTGACGACAGCATAAGCTTTTAATGTAGCAGTATAAATTTGAATGAACAATTAACAGCAAATTGGAAAGGACCAAGGGACCCCTCACTCGGAAGTTTGCTGTACACAGATTGCTTGATTGTCTCGTGTCATTTGTGTGTGATTCTTGGAGAGGACTCTCTTAGTGGCACGTTTGGCACGGAATGGATCCTCGTGTGCCTCACGACGCTGCTCCTCTTGCCCTTGCCACACACCCCGCACGAGTGCAAGGGAGAAGGCCTCGCCGGTGAGTCCCTGCTGGGCCTGCGCCGCGCCGACGCCTGCAACCAAGGGGCCTTGACTTTCGAGGCTTTCCGACTGAGCTCTACATGAAGAGGTCGCGGCGCGGTAGCAGAGAGGGCTTTCCACGGAGATGTTAGCTTCAAATGACATTTCTGTGACGTTTGACACCACGCACTTCGAGCGATGCGTTCCAGGCGCCTCGGGAAGGACTCACCGGCAGCAATCTGCGGACCGCACGACCGAGCGGCGGCCACGGACCTCCTTGCCGCGAAACGCACAGCCACCAGCGATGGAAGCAGCCGAGGGCGCACAAGGGGGCGGCGAAGGCCTCGACGCCAACGACGCGGTGCACGCACTCCGCCAAACGCGGGACTCAGCCGACACTCCGCAAGTCTCCACTCTCAGCTCCCAACCCTGGTCAGAAAAGACAGTGTTAGCACCAAGGGCTGGTACCGTACCAGGGTGTCCACGAGGTGCCTCTCGCGCGAAACAGCAAACTGGCTACACAATCAGCCCGAGAGAGACAGCACGAAGATGCAGCGAAAGGAACAATGAAGGCTCCAAATTGGATGACGAGTCCCGAGAAATACGGTATAGTTCTGTCGGGAGACTTACGCGGGGTCATATTTTTCAAAGCGATTTCTTTACATACCTGCCGGAAATTTCCCAAGCAAAATAGAAATTTGGGTGGTTTGGAACTTTTTCAATGGTTAGGTTAGGTTAGGAGACTGTCAAACACGTGCATTTGGCATTATTGCACTCTAATTGTTGATCTCTAAGTATCCATAATTGTTGCCTATTTAGGTACGGAACATTATGGGACAATACGATATTCAGGCAAAGTATTTATAAAATGGGACCTAATATGCAAATTGGTACATACCTTACATAGGCACAAATATGGCATCAGTTACGGACAAAAAATGCAAAGGCATTGAGTGCGTGACACTATAGCGGCATGCTAATGGCATCTCAGTAGTTAAGTTCCCTGACAGCGTGGGGACAGACAAGGTTTCGGCGTGTGTTTCACTCTAAGCGATCCGGGTCAAGGAAAAGAAACAACAGTCAGGGATATCGTTCTTTGACGTAACCCGACTCGGCTACACTGAAACAACTGCCAGTTCGAAACACGTCATCAGTAGGGTTCCACAAGGTTCAGCAGGTTACTCGTTACCACGTCGTCGGCCAATGAAGAACCGCTGAATGAATTTTAATACATTTCATCACACTTATAGTGAAGCTCTAATCATTAATTACAATGCTGAAACTGTCATGCATCATAGCTGTTGAACTCTTCTTGACAGTATAATGTACGATTAAAATTAGCCTGCGCGCCCAACGCCCTACTCGAGGTCCTGGGAGGGCGAAGGTCTAACTCAACAGGAACCGCGGGGACTAGTCTCCGGTGACGCCTGCAACCGGACAAACGGAGAGAGCGTCGGAGCGGGGAGCACAGGCTCAGACCTATATGGACTTTTTTCTCTCTTGCTTATAGCGGTTTTTGAGCAAACGTAAAATGTACTATTTTCCCCTTAACTATGCACAATTTTGATCGTTTTAGGGATATAATAGTCAATAGATCATGTAGAAATTGAAAAGTACATTGCAAATGACATTAAGTCCCCTTTAATGGACTATAAACATTATACAATGAACAAAATAGTGCATAGCCAAAGAGAAAATAGTACATATTACGTTTGCACAAAAACCTTTATGGCAAAAGATGAAAAGTCAATACGAGTCTGAGAGTGCAATAGCATAGCACCCCTGCACTCCCTCCGTTTGCGGCAGGGGGAAAGAAACATACATGGTTAGTGAAAACAGCTTCTTTCCCTTTTACAGTCAATTCGATGTTGGAACGATCCATTTTACTTTGTTCATTAAACATTTATAAGGTGTTAAAAACAACATAGTAAGGAAACGGTAATTGAAGTAGTCCTATTATTGTTCCGAATATACCTATTGGATACACCGAGCTGTCACTTTTCACTTCCTAAAACTACAAACACAACAAGGCTGACTGGCAAGGTGTCGAAGCAGGAAAACAAATGAAGCAGTTCCAAGAAACAAGGAATGAAACATATATGAACTCCAATGCAACAAGGCGACATATAACAAAACCTTGATTTAAAAAAAGCATATGCGGCACTGTTATTCTCTTAGGAGAGATACTCCCCTTACAAAGATACGCACACAATTAAAAGTCGAACAAGATCAGCACTGACGATAACAAGAGCTTACTATAGCGACAACGGAGTCATTATAGACACGCAGCGTTTAAATAATAAAAATGGGTCTTATATACACGCAGCGTGTATATAATATATAAACATCTTATTTTCACGCAGCGTGTCTCCAAGGCCCAGTTTTATTATTTACACGCAGGAAAAGTTTTGCTGCGTGTAAATAATATTTTGGCTTTTATTTCAACGCTGCGTGTCTCCAAGGCACCAAAAAATTATTGGCACGCAGGATTGTAAAAAGTCTTCCGACCGGCGACTGAGTCCGGCATGGCGGCTTGGTGGGTGAGTGGGTCCGTGCTTGCACGGGAATTTTTTGGCCCGGGTTCAAGACTTGCCTTCTTCTCAAAAAATTTCTGCGTGTTAATAATGAAAACCGGTGTTGTTTTAACGCTGCGTGTTTATAATAAATTCACATGTTACTTACACGCAGCGTGTCTGCAATTCCAGTTTTATTATTTACACGCAGGAAAAGTTTTGCTGCGTGCAAATAATAATTTGGCTTTTATTTAAACGCTGCGTGTCTCCAAGACACCAAAAAATTATTGGCACGCAGGATTTTAAAAAGTCTTCCGACCGGCGACTGAGTCCGGCATGGCGGCTTGGTGGGTGAGTGGATCCGTGCTTGCACGGGAATTTTTTTGCCCGGGTTCGAGACTCGCCTTCTTCTCAAAAAATTTCTGCGTGTCAATAATGAAAACCGGTGTTGTTTCAACGCTGCGTGTTTATAATAAATTCACATGTAATTTACACGCAGCGTGTCTGCAAGACCCAGTTTTATTATTTACACGCAGAAATTTTTTGAGAAAAAGGCGAAGTCTCGAACCTGGGCCAAAAAATTCCCGTACAAGCACGGACCCATTCATCCACCAAGCCGCCATGCCGGACTCAGTCGCCGGTCGGAAGACTTTTTACAATCCTGCGTGCCAATAAGTTTTTGGTGTCTTGGAGACACGCAGCGTTCAAATAAAAGCCAAAATATTATTTGCACGCAGCAAAACTTCTCCTGCGTGAAAATAATAAAACTGGAATTGCAGACACGCTGCGTGTAAATAACATGTGAATTTATTATAAACACGCAGCGTTGAAACAACACCGGTTTTCGTTATTGACACGCAGAAATTTTTTGAGAAGAAGGCGAGTCTCGAACCCGGGCCAAAAAATTCCCGTGCAAGCACGGACCCACTCACCCACCAAGCCGCCATGCCGGACTCAGTCGCCGGTCGGAAGACTTTTTACAATCCTGCGTGCCAATAATTTTTTGGTGCCTTGGAGACACGCAGCGTTTAAATAAACGCCAAAATATTATTTGCACGCAGGAACATTTTGTCCCACATGGCCACCGTCGGTGGACGTCTGAGGGGAAAAATCCTGCGTGTCAATAATTTTTTTTCTGTTATGTGCACGCTGCGTGTACATAAAGTCCAATTTTATTATTTAAACGCTGCGTGTATATAATATTAGTCGACAACGGAGCAAAAATCAATAAAGGGAACGAATTTTACAAACAGCAGTGTGTCCGCGTGTCCTCTCGTGTGCATTCCCACGAAAACGTCTTTTATCACACGCCATATGCCTACAGCTTCTTTGCCGCGTGAATCCTCTTGTGTCGCGCAAAAGTAGCTGAATGAGAAAATGCCCTCCCGCACAAGTCACACGTATAGGGCTTCTCTCCAGTGTGGACTCTCTTGTGCACCATTAGGGCAGATGGATCAGAAAAGGCCTTGCCACACGCGTCACACTTGAAAGGCTTCTCGCCAGTGTGGATCCTCTTGTGTGTCACTAAATGACTTGACACAGCAAACTTCTTTCCGCACTCCCCACACTTGTAAGGCTTCTCCCCAGTGTGGGTCCTCTTGTGTTTCACTAAATGACCTGACTCAGCAAACGTCTTTCCACACACGTCACACTTAAAAGGCTTCTCCCCGGTGTGGATCCTCCTGTGTTTCACTAAATCAGATGAATCAGAAAATGCCCTTCCGCAGACGTCACACTTGTAAGGCTTCTCCCCGGTGTGGATCCTCGAGTGCCTCACAAGATCGCTCTTCTTGGAGAACTCCTTGCCACACACCCCGCACGAGTGAGGTCCGCCCTCAGTGTGAATTGCAAGGTGGTCCCGCAATCCGCTCTCAGTCCGGAAACGCTGGCCGCACTCCCCACAGTTGAATCCGCGGCGCGCCTTCCTGCCCGTCTCCTTGCTCGAGGCCTGCTCGTCCTGGACCGCGTCGCCAGCCGGCACTGCGAGGGAGAAGGCCTCGCCGACGAGCAGCTGCTGGGCCTGCTCCGCGCCGACGCCTGCAACCCACGGCCACGGTAAGGGTGGATCGGTTGCGCAACGTGCGGCGACCCAAGAGAGTTAAGGTGACAGGCGGGGTCAAGAATTTTTCTATGGAGCCGGCTTATTTAAGAAAAGCAGGGCCTTAATACGACCCCCGTGGATTTCGCTTATTTGTTGGTGGTTAATAGTCACCCATAGTGGGAGTTCATGGCCAAAATTTCAGACCTCAAAAAAATGTCCTCTGTGAGATATGGGGATTTAAAGTAGTTTTGGGTAGTTTTAAACTAATTTAGGGTATTTCTTATATCTCAGGGACTTTTTGTCCGATTGGTTCCAGATTCGGGTTCTGGCTTCAAAATTGAACGGGGAACACGATCCTGCCGTCAGATTTGACCTTAAATCATTTTATCATGAGAAAAACACACTTTTTCTTGAAAAAAAAAATTACTTAAAAAGTCCCAAATTTCGGGATTTTGCAGTTAAAGTTATCCGATCTTTTTGAAACTGGTCTTATTCAACAGAAAAATTAGTGTTTAAATACCCAAAAAAAACTTTAAATCCCCATATCTCACAGAGAAAACTTTTTTGAGGTCTGAAATTTTGACCATGAACTCCCACCATGGGGGACTACTTACCACCAAAAAATCAGCGAAATCCAAGGGGGTCGTTGTAAGGCCCTGCTTTTCTTAAATAAGCCTGTCCATGGCGATGGGAAAGAAGTGGCTTTTGCCTTTAAACAGGGGCAAAGCAGTGCACTTTGCCTCCCATCCAGGCGGCCCATTAAGTACCGCGAGTAGGAAAATGACCTCTATAAAGCATTTTGCCTACCTTCCAGACGGCCCATCAAGTACCCGAGAGGTGGGAAATGACCTCTTTAACCCCCTTCTGCAGCCGCGCCCCCAGGGTCATTCCGGTACTACTCGGCGTGTTCGAAAACGGATGATATCCCTTCGGAAGACTCACCTGCAGCGACCTTGGAGTCCGGCATGCTTCCCTCCTCGTCAAGCTGGTCGAACACTCCGTGCAGCGGCGGGCACGGACCGCCATGGCCTGGGCCTGGAAGAGAACCACCGTCATTGGCAGAACCAGCCGAGGGCGCAGAGGGGGCGGCCAGGGCCTTACCGCACACAGCGCACTGCACGCACGGGGACGGCTGCAGTCCGGAACTCCAGTCGCAGTCAGCACTCTCCGTCGGCAAGTCGATGCTCTCGGCCTTCAAACCTGGACAGAAAGAGCAGTGAGCACCCAATACGAACTGGTGGGTTTCGTGGGCCCTGTTAAGCCACGGCACCCAATAGCATGCAAAATTAAATCAGGGTCTCGTTCGGAAAGATGTTCGGAGCACACTTATTCATTTAAGAGGCACACTGTTATTCAGGCGTGCTCTGCTGGCGCTTACCCTACGTTTTGTACCACCTTGAGACGTCTCAGCACGTCTCACCAAGTCATCTACTAGACCTACGATTTGCGTAAGTTTCAGCCCGATCTGAGACCATGCCGTTTTGTTACTGACTCAGTTGGCGTGGAATCATCCCTTGCGCTGAGGGCAATTGACAAGGTGCGTGGAGCCAAACACCTTTCCTACGCCTGACGCCTGACATGCTTTGTCCCTATGCCAAGTATGCGCCTCCAAGAGTGTACTCAATGAGTATACACTTCGAGGTGCGTGCTCATTCAAATACAGACTACGGGGCGCGAGCTGAGGCAAGTACACGCCCCAAGGCCCACGCTTGCAAGCACGCGCTTCGAGGAGTGTTCTGGGTACACACATAGATTTTGTGCGCTCCCACAGGTGAACGCATCTAAGCGACCGGCAAAGGGTTCATTCAGCTTAACGCTGAAAACGTACTAAGCTTCACACACACACACACACACACACACACACACACACACCCACCACCACCACCACCACCACCACCCGAAGTCGTCCCAACCTACGAAGTTGCGTGAGCGGCACACTATGTAAAGCGTTGGACAAGACTGACTCACCTGCAGCGATCGTCGGGTCAGGGATGCTTTCCTCCCCGTCAGGCACGCACGGCGACGTCTGCAGTCCGGAACCCAAGTCGCAGTCCGCACTCTCCGTCGGCAAGTCGATGCTCTCGGTTTTGAAGTCTGGACAGAAAACAACGAGTCAGCACCAAAGATGACAACCAGCGTCCACACCGTAAAAACTCTACGAACAATCGCTTCGTAATGCGAAGAAAATGAAGGCATTGTAAAATCTACGAAGAAATGCTTCGTATTATGAAGCAAAACCCCTCGTACACCGAAGCATTTCTTCATAATAGGAAGCAATAACTACAATGCCTTCGTTTTCTTTGAGGTTATGAAGCAAATGCTGGGCTTTGAAGACTGCAAAGGACGTGTCCCGAGCGCCCCGGCATGCAAAAGCGCCCCAGGCATGCAGCACTACACTACAAGAAAGGCGGTACTTGGACTGGGAGCAGGAAAATAAAGACGATTCTTAGGAACTGCGAAAACGACCGTTCCAGGACTATCTACAGCAATTAAAATGCGAGTAGACTATTTTCAGAGCTTCGCTATCAAAACCGAACAGACACAGACGGACGAGATGACGGAATAAAATCTGGTCCTTGTCGCCGCCGGCGGACATCACGAAATATCCGGATCCGAAGCTTCCATGTTGCCTTTACGGACGAGACAGGGAGCTCTCCGCATTCGAAGCGAGACACACTTTGCGAAATGCGCACGCATTGCACTCGTGTGGCTCCGGATTGATGCAATCTCGGCTGTCTTCGTAGAATCGCGCAAGGACCCCTCCCCTTCACACACTCCGCACTCAAACGCTGCCTGTCCGACCCCCTGCTCGGGGCCTGCACTGCGGTGGAGAAGGTCGCACTGAGCGGGAACTGCTGGGTCTGGTCCGCGGCAACACCTGCAACCGAACAACCGGAGTTAGTGTCTGCACTCCCTCCGTTAGCGGCAGGGGGGAAGGGTTGATGCAGTCACAAGACTGAGAGGCCATGAACACGGCGTGGCACATGAAGACAAAGCTCCCCTCTGGAACTCTCGTCGCAATCGAAACGCGTCATTGTTAACGAATGAGGCGTAACCTTTGTTCGAATGCGCATTTCGACCCGTTAGTCTCAAAACTACATCTCACTCGTTAGAATGTTGACCAATGTTAGAGCCAAAATAGTTAAAAAGTCGTGTCGCGTTCAAACAAAAGTGACTTGGTATACAATCGAACGTGGAAACAAAAATCACATATGGCACCACATCTGTTGCAAACAGGGAGTGCGTCACTGCGCAGACACACCCAAAAGGAAAAACAAACTTCGAACGACACTCCTACCGATTAAACAAAAAACTTACCGCTTCGAAATACATTGCAAATACAATGTACGTCAACAAAGTTTCTGTAACAACACGCGCCCGGTCGCTGCAGGAACGAAGCAAGGGCTGGAGGTGAGTCAACATTAATGGTGCCAACAGTTGGATTTTATTTCGTACAATCATTTCGATAGTGGAAAGGTCTTCTATAACTCGCCAAGTAACAGCTTGTTTTCTATAGTCAGTTCGATCTTAAAAAGACGTTCTGGTTGAAAGAAAAAATAATTTGGCGTTACATACAACGTGTTACAAAGAAAGGGGAGAATTGCTATCGGTCTTCCCGCTGTTTCAAATAAACTACACTGTCACTTTACACTTCTCACAACAACAACACTAACTGGCAAAAATGTCAACGGAGAGAAACAAGTGGCTCACTTCCATGAGATAAGAAATAAAACAAAAATAATCTTCCGTGTGACAGCTTAGCACGGCAAAAAAATAAACTCGAATTCATAAAGAATGCAATACTGGCGCTAACGTTACACGGGAACTTTACATTGAAAGGCGGGGACATAATCAAAGGAAAACATGGTCGACATAGACGAGAACAAAAGCGCAACTCAGAGAAACTGAAGCAAAATTCAAAGCTTGATAGTAAGGAGGGCCCATTTTCAAAACACCTGTGTGCGTCCTCTCGTCGTGGGTCCCCTCGTGTGATTTCGCGTTTTATGCCCAAAAATCGTCTTCCAACAGACACCAAAAACAACATTCCTACGGCTTCTTCGTGGCATGAATCCTCTTGTGTCGCGCACAAACGGATGAATCATAAAATGCCTTCCCGCACACGTCGCACTTGTAAGGCTTTTCCCCAGTGTGGATCCTTCTGTGGACCACTAAACAGTATGATTGACCAAACTGCTTCCCGCACACGTCGCACTTGTAAGGCTTTTCCCCAGTGTGGGTCCTTTTGTGTGTCAATAAATGACCTGACGCTGAAAATGCCATTCCGCACTCTCCACACTTAAAAGGCTTCTCTCCAGTGTGGGTCCTATTGTGTCTCACTAAATCAGATGAATTAGAAAATGCCCTCCCGCACTCGCCACACTTGAAAGGCTTCTCCCCAGTGTGGATCCTCTTGTGTGACACTAAATGAGATGAGTCTGAAAATGCCTTCCCGCAGACGTCACACTTGAAAGGCTTCTCCCCGGTGTGGGTCCTCGAGTGCCTTACAAGATAGCTCTTCCAGGGGAACTCCCTGCCACACACCCCGCACGAGTGAGGTCCGCCCTCAGTGTGACTCGCAAGGTGGTCCCGCAATCCGCTCTCAGTCCGGAAACGCTGGCCGCACTCCCCACAGTTGAATCCGCGGCGCGCCTTCCTGCCCGTCTCCTTGCTCGAGGCCTGCTCGTCCTGGACCGCGTCGCCAGCCGGCACTGCGAGGGAGAAGGCCTCGCCGACGAGCAGCTGCTGGGCCTGCTCCGCGCCGACGCCTGCAACCCACGGCCACGGTAAGGGTGGATCGTTTGCGAAACGGGCGGCGACCCTAGAGAGTTAAGGTGACAGGCGGGATCAAGAATTTTGCCAAGGCGATGGTAAAGCAGTGGCTTTCCCCTACACTACAAACGTAACAGTCTACGAAGCACACACTTATAAATGCATGCATGCAAGTACACACTTACAAACACATGCTTGACGCCGTATTACTCCATGCGTCAAGCATGCGTTTGAAAGTGTGTACTTGCAAGCATGCATTTGTAGGTGTGTACTTAGTTGACAGTTAGGTTTGCAGTGTATTTACAGAGGCGAGGTAGTGCATTTTGCCTACCTTCCAGGCAGCCCATCAAGTACCCGAGAAAAGGGAAATCACTCCCCTTTAGCAGCCGCGCCCGTCCTGTGGACGACCCAGGGCCATTCCGATACTACTTGCCGTGTTCGAAAACATATCATTCCCCTTCCGAAAGACTCACCTGCAGCGACCTTGGAGTCCGGCATGCTTCCCTCCTCGTCATGCTGGTCGAACACTCCGTGCAGCGGCGGGCACGGACCGCCATGGCCTGGGCCTGGAAGAGAACCACCGTCATTGGCAGAGAGAAGCTCCAGACAAAAAAAAACACTTGGTCGGCGACATCCTAGGAGCGGGCGCTTGTGGTGTTTTATCGGTTCCTTGTATGTATACGAACTGCCGAAAAGACACTTGGACGAAATCCGACACCCCCTGTGGCTTTGGTACGGGTCTAAACACCCCAAAAACAGCTGTTTTCGAGGGTTTGGGACTAGATGGGTTCTCGCAAACCGAGATCCAAAAAAGTACCCAAATGGGTCTCAGATACTCAAAAAAATGCGCTCTTTCGAATGCCGTGTCGAACGAGGCTCTACGACGTCGGGTTTGGATGCTACGGGCTCTCAAAGTTGCTCAATTTCACTATTTTTACTAAAGATTTGGGCATATCAGGGCCGTTTGAAGTAGACCATCGGCGATTTCGCTCCTCTTTGTCTTAAATGGTGCCTACCCATAGGTAAACACCCCCACAAAATTTCAGCCATGTCAGGCAATTATTAGAGGAACTGTGAACAATTTAAGTTTTGGGCCTTTTTACCACTGGGCTTAGGTGGTTTTGGGTCCAGAAAAAATAATTTTTTTAGCTATCTACTTTTGATCAGCACCTCTTGAAACGCCTTTTTAACATGGTGCCTCAAAACTTTTTTTCGGAGGCAAACTTTTCTTTTTCTAGCTGTAGTTGGAACATAACTTGGACAAGTTTGTCCTCGAAAAAAAGTTTTGAGGCACCATGTTAAAAAGGCGTTTCAAGAGGTGCTGATCAAAAGTAGATAGCTAAAAAAATTATTTTTTCTGGACCCAAAACCACCTAAGCCCAGTGGTAAAAAGGCCCAAAACTTAAATTGTTCACAGTTCCTCTAATAATTGCCTGACATGGCTGAAATTTTGTGGGGGTGTTTACCTATGGGTAGGCACCATTTAAGACAAAGAGGAGCGAAATCGCCGATGGTCTACTTCAAACGGCCCTGATATGCCCAAATCTTTAGTAAAAATAGTGAAATTGAGCAACTTTGAGAGCCCGTAGCATCCAAACCCGACGTCGTAGAGCCTCGTTCGACACGGCATTCGAAAGAGCGCATTTTTTTGAGTATCTGAGACCCATTTGGGTACTTTTTTGGATCTCGGTTTGCGAGAACCCATCTAGTCCCAAACCCTCGAAAACAGCTGTTTTTGGGGTGTTTAGACCCGTACCAAAGCCACAGGGGGTGTCGGATTTCGTCCAAGTGTCTTTTCGGCAGTTCGTATACATACAAGGAACCGATAAAACACCACAAGCGCCCGCTCCTAGGATGTCGCCGACCAAGTGGTTTTTTTTGTCTGGAGCTTCTCAGAACCAGCCGAGGGGCAAAGGGGACGGAGGGGACAGACAGACAAAACTTTTCAACCCCACTGGAGAAAGGGGCTTCGCTATCGCTCAACAGACAATTTGAGTAAGTTTCGTCCCGATCTGAGACCATGCCGTTCGTGACTGACTCAGTTGGCGTGGAAACGTCCCTTGCGCTTATGGCAGTTGACAAGGTGCGCGGAGCCAACCACCTTTCCTATGCCTGACATGCTTTATGTCCTTATGCCGAGTATGCGTCTCCAAGAGTGTGCTCCATGAGTACACACTTCGAGGTGCGAGCTTCGGCAGGTATACACGCCCCGAGGCCCATGCTTGCAAGCACGCGCTTCGAGGAGTGTACTGGGTGCACACAAGTGCTCCCACAGGCGAACGCATCGAAGCGACCGGCAAGGGTTCAACCAGCGTGACACTGAGAAACGAACAGGAACCTCACACACTACCCGAAGTCATGGCAACCTACGAAGTTACGTGAGCGGCACACTGTGTAAAGAGTTGGACAGGACTGACTCACCTGCAGCGACCTTCGGGTCAGGGATGCTTTCCTCCTCGTCAGGCACGCACGGCGACGGCTGCAGTCCGGAACCGAAGTCGCAGTCCGCACTCTCCGTCGGCAAGTCGATGCTCTCGGTTTTCAAGTCTGGACAGAAAGTAACGAGTCAGCACCAAAGTTAACAACCAGCGTCCACACAGTACGAAAAATCGCTTCGTAATGCGAAGAAAACGAAGGCATGGTAAAATCTACGAAGAAGTATGCTTCGTAGTATGAAGCAAAATCATTCGTAAAACGAAGCTTTTTTTTCATAACACGAAGCAATAACTACAATGCCTTCCATTTCTTTGCAGTTATGAAGCAAATGCTTCGTAGGCTTGTAAAAGTGCAATTAACGTGTCCCGAGCATCCCGGCATGCAAAAGTTCCCCAGGCATGCAGCACTATACTACAAGAAGGGCGGTACCGGGTGCAGGAAGATAAAGGCGATTCTTAGGAACAGCGAAAACGATCGACCGTTCCCGGACTTTTTGCCGCAATTTTAATGTGAATAGAGAATGGACAGTTCTCAAAGCCTCGCTATCAAAACCGAACAGACGCAGGTACGGACGAGATGAAGAAATAAAATCAGGTCCTTGTCACCACCCGTGGACGTTATACATCCGGAAATTTCCAGATCCACAGATTCCACGTCGCGTTAACGGACGAAACAGGGAGCTCTCCAGATTCGAAGCGAGACACACTTTGCGAAATGCGCACGCATTGCACTCATGTGGCTCCGGATTGATGCAATCTCGGGTGTCTTCGGAGAATCGCAGCAGGGACCCCTCCTCTGCACACACTCCACACTCAAACGCTGCCTGCCTGACCCCCTGCTCGGGGCCTGCACTGCGATGGAGAAGGTCGCACTGAGCGGGAACCGCTGGGTCTGGTCCGCGGTAACACCTGTAACCGAACAAACGCAGTTAGTGTCTGAACTCCCTCTGTTAGCGGCAGGGGAAAAAATTGATTCAATGAAGACGAGGAGGCCTTGAACACGGCGTGGAACTTCACTCTAAATGTCTTACAATGAAATTTGACCTATGTTATTCGTATGTTACGGTGATTTTGGCGCAAGCATAATCCGAAGCAATATCTCGTCGTAATACGAATCTTTTCAGCTTTCTCACTGTAAGATACAAAGAAAAACCTTCGTAATACGAAGAAAAACCACCTTCGTATTATGCTTGCGCCATTTCCTTCGTATTATGGGAAATTTCTTCGTAAGACATTTAGAGTGTTGAAGAGAAAGCTCCCCTCAGAAAGTCTCGTCGAAATCAAAACGCGTCACTGTCAACGAATGAGGCGTAACCTTTGTTAGAATGCGCATTTTAAAACGTTCGTCTCAAAACTACATTTCACCCGTCAGAATGTTGACCAACAGTATAAGGCGAATGAGACAAAATAATTAAAAAGTCGTGTCACGTTCAAACAAAAGTGACTTGGTATACAATCGAAGGTGGAAAAAATTCACATACGGCATCACATCGGTTACAAACAGGGAGTGGGCTGTCGTCACTGCGCAGACACACCCAAAAGGAAAAACAAACTTCGAACGATACTGCTACCGATAAAACAAGAAACTTACCGCTTCGAAAGACATTGCAATTACAATGTACGTCAACGAAGTTCCAGTGGCAACGTGCGCCCGTTCGTGGGAGGAACGAGATGGGGGTCAGTCAACATTAATGGTGCGAACTAGGGATTTAAAGCCTGGTAAACTTACCGGTAAGAATGGGTAAAATACCGGTAATTTACGGTAATTTACTCTGCGAAAATCGGTAAATTACGGTAATTTTCGACTTAACCTAACCTTCCTGATGTTTTTACAGCTGAAATTTACTCAGAGTGCACAAAGGCATGAATATTTGGCAATAAAAGTGTCTCAACCACTTTCATATGCCTTTTAAAACACTCCGCTAGTCTAAAATTCCCTTTGAAAACAAATTATTAACAGTTTACATGCAAAAGTGCACATAAACATAAGATCGAATTTTTCCGTTATTTACCGTAAATTACGGTAAATGACCAATGTTACCGTAATTTACCGTCCAGATTGAAAATTACCGGTAATTTTTAAACCCTAGTGCGAACAGTTCGATTTTATTTCGTACAATCATTTCGATCATGGAAAGGTCTACTACAACTCGTTTAACACCTAGTTTTGTACAATCAAGTCGATGTTAAGAGAACCTTCGTTTCTCTGGTTGAAAGAAGGCGATACAAACAACGTGTTACAGAAAAGGGGGGGATTTGCAATCGGTATTCCGCCGTTTCCAATAGACTACACTGTCCCTTTACACTTCTCAGAACAACAACACTAACTGGCAAAAATGTCGACGAAGAGAAACAAGTGGCCCACTCCCGAGAGATAGGAAATAAAACAAAAAGAATCGTCCGTGTGGCAATTTAGCAAGGGAAATAAAATAAACTGAAATTAAAAAAGAATGCAATACTGGTGCTCACTTTACACAGCAACTCTTCATTAAAAGGCAAGGACATAATCCAAAGAAACAAGGTCGACATAGACGAGAACAGAAGATTGACTCAGAGTGAAGCCAAACAAAGCTTAATAGAGAGCGCCCATTCTCAACACACCTGTGTGCGTCCGCGCGTCATAGGTCCCCTTGTGTCATTTCGCGTTGCATGCCCACAAAACCATCTTTGCACAGACACCACATTCCTACGGCTTCTTCGTGGCATGAATCCTCTTGTGTCGCGCAAAAGCGGATGAATCAGAAAATGCCTTCCCGCAGACGTCACACTTGTAAGGCTTCTCCCCGGTGTGGGTCCTCTTGTGATTCACTAAATGAGATGACTGAGAAAATGCTTTTCGGCAGACGTCACACTTGTAAGGTTTCTCCCCAGTGTGGATCCTCTTGTGTGTCACTAAATCAGATGAAACAGAAAATGCCCTCCCGCACTCCCCACACTTGAAAGGCTTCTCCCCGGTGTGGGTCCTCGAGTGCCTCACAAGAAGACTCTTCCTGGAGAACTCCTTGCCACACACCCCGCACGAGTGAGGTCCGCCCTCAGTGTGACTTGCAAGGTGGTCCCGCAATCCGCTCTCAGTCCGGAAACGCTGGCCGCACTCCCCACAGTTGAATCCGCGGCGCGCCTTCCTGCCCGTCTCCTTGCTCGAGGCCTGCTCGTCCTGGACCGCGTCGCCAGCCGGCACTGCGAGGGAGAAGGCCTCGCCGACGAGCAGCTGCTGGGCCTGCTCCGCGCCGACGCCTGCAACCCACGGCCACGGTAAGGGTGGATCGGTTGCGCAACGTGCGACGAGGTAACAGGATGTATCAAGAATTTTGCTAGGGCGATGGTAAAGCAGTGGCTTTTGCCTATTTAGGGGCGAAGTAGTGTATTTTGCCTACCTTCCAGGAGGCCCATCGAGTACACTGAGAGAAAAGATCACGGTAAATCCTGTACTGATTACTCCAGACTTCACCGTACTTTTTTAACAGGCAATGCCGTCGTTTTTTTACAGGCAATACCGTACTTTTTTTACAGGAAACGCCGTACTTTTTTTACAGGGAATCCCGTACATTTTCCCCCGGCAGTTCCGTACTTTTAATACCTATCAAAAACTGCTATCATTTTGTTCAGTCGATTGACCCTCTTTTTCCAAGTTCCTGATGTACGCAACTGCCGAAGTCGGACTCCTGGACCCCTCTTCCGACCACTCGTTGGAAAGGTCTTGACGAGACCTATTGAAAGGTGCAATAAAATTTTACAGTCGGTCGACCCCCTTTTTTCAAGATCCTGATGTGGACACTTCTTGGAAGCGGCCTTTGATGGGACCAGATCTGGTCTTTCCTACGGCATGGACTGTACGGAAGAATGGTAACTACTGTTAAAAGACTACAGAATATTTTGTAAAACAAGTACGGTAAATACTGTAGACTGTACGGAGGATACTGGTTTTTGAAGTACGGTAAAGTTTGGCAAAAAAATTATCCAGGATTTACCGTCATTTTTTCTCAGAGTGTACCTGAGAGAAGGGAAATGACCTCTATAATCCCCCTTCTGCAGAGCCCCCCTACAGTGGACGAACCGGGGCCATTCTGACGCCACCGTGAAACGGGGTAATTTCGGGCAACTCTGCCCGGAAGCTTGGCGATGATGCTCCCATCCAACGGCCAACTTGGAGGCTTGTCCCGTTGCGCGCATCGCATCGGCCACACTTAATACCATCTGATCAATCACCCGGAGGCCAAATCAGGGGCAAACTACAGGAGAAAGAGTGGTTTTTGTATTTAACCATTTTTACCTAAATTCGCTTTAAGCGTAAAAACATTGACTGGCAAGCCGAAACTGTTCATGGCCGGTTCATGAGGTGATTGTTTGTCGATTTGATCATGTTAAGAGCATACTGTGTCAAATTTTCAATCACCTGGGTCAAATAGTATGGTTTATATGGGCTCAAAACTAAAAAATTGTTACTTTACTGGGTAATTTCGGACATACAAACGTCACGCCAGGGAGAGTGGGTATGTCCTGAACACTTTCTATTTCGCAGGGTTTGAGTAATGGAAGCTGAAAAGCTCTTCTGGAAGTTGAATATAATCCAATAACAACGATAATTCCCAATTGTTACAGCGGTTGCTTTATAAACTTCGAATTTCATAAAAAAATGGGGCAAAGCTACATCTTTAATACTTAGTTTTATGTGCACATCCTACCTTAGTGTCAACGACTGTTTTGTGATTAATTTTCTTTCATGTGACATGAGAGTTAGTCTTGGCGAATGGCTGCATAGCTCGCCGGTTTACTACAATTAAGGGGGCAGTAGCACTTTGTGCACGCTTTTTCAATTTTTTTCGAATTTTCTGTTTGCACCTGAATTAAAAAGACTTCCATGAAGGCTAGGGACAAACGGCAGTAACCATGTAAAAGATCAATTTTTTTGCAACAATTTAAAAAAAAGTATTTTGTTTTAGCATAAGGGGAGGCACCTATATGAGGGACGTAAAAAAGGTCTGCAAAATCATACGTGGTGTCACTGCGCGCACGATTTCAGCCAAAGTTTTCAACATTTTTTCAATCGGTAAAGTGCATAAAAAAGAGCATAAAATTGCCTACAAAATGAACCACGGGGGTTAATATCGGATGAAAAATGCTACTGGATATTTAGTATCGAACAAGAAAAATGCATTCAATGGAAAATTTGTGAAAAACGACCTTTTTCTACCAGCGTTTTTGGCCCGATATTAACCCCCGTGGTTCATTTTGTAGGCAATTTTATGCTCTTTTTTATGCACTTTACCGATTGAAAAAAAGTTGAAAACTTTGGCTGAAATCGTGCGCGCAGTGACACCATGTATGATTTTGCAGACCTTTTTTACGTCCCTCATATAAGTGCCTCCCCTTATGCTAAACCAGAATACTTTTTTTTTCAAATTGTTGCAAAAAAATTGATCTTTTACATGGTTACTGCCGTTTGTCTCTAGCATTCATGGAAGTCTTATTAGTTCAGGTGCAAACAGAAAATTCGAAAAAAACTTGAAAACGCGTGCACAAAGTGCTACTGCCCCCTTAAAATGCAAAGCTTTCCACTAAGCCCCTGTATCTTCCTAACCGTACATACGACCACGACTACTTGCCCTTCATATGCATTATGCATGTATGTGATTGTATGTAATCTTGTAGAGGAAGATTTAAGATTCACTTTCGCGTAAAAATGTATGGCCCGAGTTGCCTATGAAAGCTAATCGGTCAAAATTTAAAAAATAGAAGCGTTCTAAATGGCTCTACCAGTTCCACCCGCTATTCCTGAAATCGAACTACATATGAGTGCAAAACATGACTTCAAATTATGTATGATGACCACCCCTACCATATCTTTACATCTTGACCCTTACGAATTTCTCATATAATCATATTAGCACATAAGAAAGAGACAGTGATCGATTTTGGGACCAAAATCAGAACGAAAAGTCGTTTTTACCAGGGGTGTCCGAAATTACCCCAAAACACGGGGTAATTTCGGACACTGCTTCGGACCCTCCACTGTAAAAACGGTGAGGTGCAAATATTTGAAATAAGCGCCAAATCGAAGCTAAAGGTGGGTAGATGATACATTTTAACCCTCAAGTCCATGACAGCACCACAACTTTCACAATTTCAAAAAAAAAACCTATCAAAAGTGTCCGAAGTTACCCCGTTTCACGGTACTCGGTGTGTTCGAAAACGAATGATTCCCCTTCGGGAAGACTCACCTGCAGCGACCTTGGAGTCCGGCATGCTTCCCTCCTCGTCAAGCTGGTCGAACACTCCGTGCAGCGGCGGGCACGGACCGCCATGGCCTGGGCCTGGAAGAGAACCACCGTCATTGGCAGAACCAGCCGAGGGCGCAGAGGGGGCGGCGAGGGCCTTACCGCACACAGCGCACTGCACGCACGGGGACGGCTGCAGTCCGGAGCTCCAGTCGCAGTCAGCACTCTCCGTCGGCAAGTCAATGCTCTCGGCTTTCACACCTGGACAGGAAGAGGAGTTACAGACAAATAGACTCCCTTCTCCATGACCAAAGCCTTTCATGCAAAAGCATCCCACAGACAGGCAAATACTCATGCTAACACTTTCTGGAAACAGGACACCCAATATGACAACCAGTGTCAAATCGGCGGGTTTTGTAGGCCCCGCCATGCAAAGGGATCCCAATGGCATGCAAAATTATAGCAGAGTCTCGTTCGAAATGATGTTTGCAAACTAAAGAGAGGCCACAAAGAAAAAACATGCCTGTGCAAATATGCTGCAAATGAATCGAATGGCTTATTTGCACAACAGGAATACACAGAAAACAAAATACTTAGATGGAAGTGAGTTACGTCTGAACTGGTTAAATGGCAGACCTAAAGTGTGATTTTAACAGTGTACAAATAAGTAATTTTTTAACATAAACAAAGAGCTAGCGCAATGATGGTCAGATATGAGTTTTCACAAACACAAATAGAGGAACTGGCACTTTTTACATGAGAACGCGTCTTTCAACATAATACACTAAATACAAAGGGAATACTTTTAGTACCTTTTTTGGCGATACAATTGAGTATCGCCAATTAACGGCCTAACGGAAAAGTATTGCCTTTAGAACGGCGATACACTGAAGTATAAAATTTTGGCGATACTTCTGTGTATCGCCGTTCTGAAGGCAATACTTTTCCGTAAGGCCGTTTATTGGCGATACTCAATTGTATCGCCAAAAATGTACTTGAGTATTGCCTTAGAATTTTCAGTGTAGGTAAACATGGCTGCAGAACAGTTTCAACACAACTTCATGCTACGTACAATTGGCTTATTTGTAAATCGAAAGGTTCGTCTGCTTAATTTGGATTAAACCCATTAAACATTACTCGTTTTGGCACATTCGCAAGGTGGTAGAAACAGAAGCGAACCGAAAAACATTAGTGCCAAAACTAAAGCAAGAGTTCAACAGTGACCAAGTAAGTGAGTTCATACCGGTTCATACCTTCGACAAGGTCAGTAAATACTAGCGTGCAATGATAGTAAACTTTGAATTTTTACGAACAAAACTAGAAGAACTGATACTTTTGACATGAAAACGCAAACGCATCTTTTAACAGAACAGGTGAACATGGCCGCATAACAATTCGAACACAAAATTACACGTTACAAACAATTTGTAACAGGAATATTACTGGTGTTGCCCTAACATCAAAATCACACTTGATGAAATAAATACGACGAGTAACTCTCAGTGTTCACAACTTGATTTTAGAGAACGAACGTAGTTCCACAGACGGCTCTGCGTAGTCCAAGACACCGACTTCCGTCGAAAATGGGCCAGAATAATCATGAACGCGTTACGCGAGAGAATCGTCTTCGAGGCCCAATCCTCACACGCCACACAGGTAACGCTTCTTCCCGACAGCAAGTGGCGGGAGCGTGACAAACTGCTTTCCGCACACGTCAAACTTGCACGTCTCCTCCCCTGCACTGTAAACTTCGAGGAGTCTTGTGAGGGGCGCAGCAGAGGACGACTCTTTGCAGCACACTCCGCACTCGGAGTCGCGGCGCGCCTTCCTGCCCGTCTCCTTGCTCGAGGCCTGCTCGTCCTGGACCGCGTCGCCAGCCGGCACTGCGAGGGAGAAGGCCTCGCCGACGAGCAGCTGCTGGCCTGCTCCGCGCCGACGCCTGCAACCAAGGGACGGGGATAGTGCACTTACGCAAAAAGGTATGGAAAATAGGGTACTTCGGAGAAGAGCAGGAGCGGAAGTTGAGAAAAAATCAAGAAGAACAAAGTATGCGAAATGCGTAAGAATGAGCGTCTGCGTCGCCGTTCTGCCGCTTCCGCAGAGTTACATTCTCATACAAGTCCGGCGTTTCTTCTTCTTGATTTCTTCTCATTTTCCGGTCCAGCTCTTCTCTTAAGTACCCTATTCTGTTAATTTTTGCCAAGATTCTCCGTAGCGCTCTTTATCAGTAGGGTAAGGTTACCAAACATGGATCACGTTTTGGCTAAGGGATAGCGAAGCCCGTTACCCAGTGGGGTTGAAAAGCTTTGACTGTGACTCTGCGTGTGCGCACTAAGTTCTCCTCCTGAACGGCTGACATTTTGAAGGGTCTTTAAGTGTCCCTTTGGCTTGCCACACACCAAACAGCTTTCAATCTCAATTCCTTCATTAACAGTAAGCAAAAAACACTTTAAACGCCAGAAAAAGGCAAGGTTCACATGAGCCGGAGGAGGATTCCGGCCACAAGTGGTCTAGCACGGTATGCAGGGGTATTTCTGGAATCGGGCGACAAGACAAATTCAATGGACCTGGTTGACAATATCGGCCGCTTCTACGCGTTGGCCAGAGCAGGATCTTGGAACAGGGGGGTCGACCGACTGAAAAGTCTTGTTGCTGTTTCAGATAGGTCTTCCCAGGACATTTTCATCGAGGGGTCGGAAGGGGGATCCAGGAGCCCGATTATTTAAGTTGAGGCAATCGGTGCCAAGGACTCGTTTGGAGTTTTCGAAGGGCCTTGGTTTGAATGAGTTGCTAATGCAAAACAAATACGGGTATTTTCGATCATGAACCCTTTGAGAATCCTTCATAACAGAGTGCTTAGCTCATTGCTTTCACATTGACTTCTGTGCCGGCTTGCCGAAGGCAACCAGGAAGCGCCGCAGGACAGGCTTCGCCTGTCGAAACTGGCGCAGCATCGCGACGACAAGAAACGACCTGGCGTACACCTACCTTGTCATATGTCCTGCATTTCGACTCAAACAAGCATGACCTAATTTTTTGTCGATACACTCCGAGATAACCACAAAGACAAACTCTCAAGAGTTGAACATTTGAAAAAATACATTGATATTTACACACTGTAAAAAAATTATTGTGAATTTACGAAATTTTATTTTACAAATTCCTTGTAAAGTAACAATAACATTTCGTTATTTTATGAAATTTGTTTGTAAAGGCCGATTTATGGATTATTCATCACAGAAATCTTCTTAATTGTATGAAATTTGTTTGTGAACACCGCTTTATGAAATGGTACGAACTAAATACATCTCAAAAGTGACGATAATACTACAGTGAGGTCACAGAAATATGAAATGTTTCCTAAAATTACAACAAATCCATGGGTAATTTCGTTGCGCAAATCGCTTGTAAAATGACGAAATAGGGTGATGCCTTCGTCATTTTACAAGATATTTCATAGAACTACAAGATGTTTCATAGAACAAAAAAAATCCGCTGAAACAAGTTTATCTTCATTTAATCAGCGTGACAATGTTGAACAAAAGCGGTCCACGTAAATTGGAACTTGTAAAAAGTTTGTGATTTTACAAACTACTGCGTGAAGAATAATTCATAAATCGATAAAAACATAAAAACGTTGTATATTTACAAATAATTCGTGCAACGAAATTACCCCTGATTTGTTTGTAAATTTACGAACAAATTTTTTACAGTGCAGGGCTTTGAAATTTCACTGATTTTAATGGTCCATCTTTGAGTCTGACTTACGCATGGATCACCCCCCTCTTCCCCCTCGCGTTTTGACAGGGGCGTTCCAATAACTTCCGACCCAGCGTGATGTAACGCAAGAGCGACGAAAATCACTTACTTCAATGCGTGAAATTGCACAGTAAAAAAAGATTCGCCGATTCGGTGACGTCTGGGCGCCAAAACGAGAATATTACAAGAACAGCAACACCCTCAAACTGTTCTGGCGGCCCTCTGTTCGTTTCGGCGACGCTCGGTCTAGTTTCGGTGGCGCTCGGTCCGTTCCGGAGCGGCCACCTCACCAGAACGGCACTGCAGTCACCCTCCCGCCAGCGACTTTTAATCGTCGTATTAATGTGAAATAGGACACAAAACAAGTCAGGGGCTGTCAGTTATCATTCGCGTGACTCATCAAAGCGTAACGTTGCCGGCGGGCACGCACAAATATGCACAAACAGCTCAAAAACAGTTGTTGTGGTCATCCTAACCTCTCTGGTGGAACACCACCTGGTGACGCAGGTCACCGGTTTGGTGACAGACCGTCGCCGGGTTTGTAGGGGTACCCGTTTCGGTGAGATTGGATATAGAACGACCACCAAAACAGCGAATCTTTTTTTACTGTGTGCGGTTGCCTCGTACGTTTTGACAGTTTCTGCGCGTATTTAACTGTAAAGCATTTCGTTACGTAACGCACCGGGGGAGGCTGAGGGATCCGAGGCTGCGTTTAATGGGGGGCGGTGTAAAAAAAGGGCCTCAAAAAGCGCTACGTACTTTATGGACGCTCCCTGACGTAAATGATCCATGATTGGCACCCCGATCCATTTTCGGCACTTTTCCCTATTCGCCGTAAGACTGCTCAGGCTTTTCCGTCAGACCTTATAGTTCTGGAAGACTACGGAGAACACAGCGAACGGACGGACCTACGGAGAACCCACTCAGGCTCGCATTGATTTTTAACTCTTGCCATAAAGGTTTTTGTGCAAACGTAATATGTAAGTTCTAATTATTCTTAAGCTATGCACTATTTAGTTCATTGTTTAATGTATTTCGTCCATAAAACCGGACTTTTTGTCATTTGCAATGAACTTTTCAATTTCTACACAATATTATTATGAAGTTATAAAGATAAAATTGTCAATAGATATCTATTGACAATTTTATCTATATAACGATCTGAATTATGCATAGTTAAGAACAAAGTACATTTTACGTTTGCTCACAAACGCTATAAGCAAGAGAGAAAAAGTCCATATATGTAGGTCTGAGAGTGAAGAGAGTTAGATCCTACGGAGAATATTGGACACACTGCTTATCCAAGTGTGGACCAGGTCCACGCTACGAAACGTGGACCACAATGGTCCTCGCCAGACAACGTGGACCAAGCTATGGTCACCGCTTCACAGCGCTCGCTGAACTCCTCATAGGCCAATCACACTTCCAAATGTGGACCATTCACTGTATAAAATTCCGTACTTTTGTACGGAAATGGTACAGAAAAATATAGTACGGAAGTACGGAGAAAAGTACGGAACGTCCGTACTTGCTCGATTTGAACCCGTGTGATCGGGTACGGAAAAAAAGTACGGACGGTCCTGGCAAATTATTGACCAGACATGTTCCGTACTTTTTCCATACTTTTTTCTCAGAGTGTTCGTGGTCCACGTTTCCCAGCTCGCGTGGACTAGGTCCACACTTGGATTACAGTGCAAGATGGCTACGGAGATTAACCACAAGCGGCATACCGAGTTTTCCGCAGCTTTATGCCACAGTTTGTCGGGGGGACTATAATTAGCTGCACTGTTAGAAAAAAGTACGGAAAAAGTACGGAACATGTCTGGTCAATAACTTGCCTGGACCGTCCGCACTTGCCAACTACGGAAAGTTCCGTATTTTCCGTACCTCCGTACTATATTTTTCTGTACCATCTCCGTACAAAAGTACGGAATTTTTTACAGTGTGCCCTTCGCCCCACAAACCTGACACAAACCTGACAACTTGATGCTCGACTCGGCCCCGCCACCGCCTAGCTGAACCGCGCGATGCTCTGTAAGTTCCTCTCCGTTGCCACGCCACTTCCGGTTCGAGTCCTTCCTGAAGTACTCGACTTCGCAAGGAGTATTCGTCGTATGTCACATACTTGTTTCTTCGCTAGATGGACCAGAAAACCAGACTTCAGCCACCTGGCACGGCACGAAGACCCTGAAAAAAAAAAGAAAACATCTGAACATCAAAAGAGTTAAAAAATAAAGAAGTGCACACAGGATATTTTAACGAATCCCTGCACGATACAAACGGTTCCTAGCTTACTAAGGAGCGGGTCTAGGACAATTCGTCCCCGAAAATTGGTCCCCGGACTATTTGTACCCCCCATTTCGTCCCCGGGACAATAGGTACCCCACACTGTTTGTCCCCAAGTATAACTGGTCCCCAGACGATTTGCCCCAAAATAATGTTTTTCAGGATTTTTATTTGTTTATTTCAAAATCGAAAGAAAGAACAGGTGCAGCCATTTCCCGTCACGTTCCGTAGCGGGGACGTCAGAGCATGTGGAGACGTGGATTTACTTCTTACTTTGGGCCTTTGACTTCCGATCCAGGAATACCTTTAACTCCTTTTGAAAAAAAAAATTAGGGGGACCTAATGTGATGACGCGAGTTCACTTATGGGAGAGATAACCATCCAAAAAGTACCAGCAAAGTCGGAGAGAGCAGGGGACGGATACGTCCGGCAGATCCCCTATTATCATTCCGCTCCTGCGAATGGTAACGCTGAGCGAGGGACTCGGCGATCTGGGCCTGCGTAACATGACGGGAGCATATAACGGTTAAGAATAGTGCGTAACGTTAATGCTGCACGCCCTAAGATCGGCCACGGACGCACCAAGCTCTGAGCAATAAAAGCCACAATCTTATACACTGTGAGATAAAAGTACGGAACATGTCTGGTCAATAATTTGCCTGGACCGTCCGTACTTGCCAACTACGGAACGTTCCGTAAGGGAAGGTGGGGTACCATGTGACACGGCCACCATGTGACTCAGGCTTTTTCTCCCAAACGGCTTGCTATCCAACAGCGGTATCAAGACTCAAAGGAGGGTACCATGAAGGAGAATCGACGTGCAATAGGTCGCGACTCTCCTTCAAAAAGGACGGGAATCTGAACCGACTCGTACGTGGAACTCCGTAGCGTACACACGTGCCTCTCTTCTGCTATTCCTAAATTCCCCGGACAAAGTCCTTCTTCCCTAACTCCCTGTCCTTGGCACGGCAGGGCGTAAGAAGAAGAAACATCGTTCTTCCCCCGGGATAAATGAAGCCGACGACTCCAGCGGAGCCGGAGGCCACCAGGCCCAGTTCGACGATAACACCGCCTCCATCGGTGACAACATCAACATGGATCTTTCAAGCGTTGACACCTCTCTGGTATTCAGCAAGACGGGGACCAAACGTCCCATCAGTGTCACCACCGACCTGCTGCACTCTTCCGACGACGAAGGGCTGGACCCCAATCGGACTCCACCACGGACCCGACAGGACACCCAGGCCCCTCCGCATGTCAACAAGCCGACTGTCAGTGAGTACCCCGCCGACCACCCCGGCCCGTACCATGTTTATGTCTCTGGCCAAGCCCCAACTGACTCGGGGGCCAAATCAGAGCCGAGAAACCTTGCTAACATCCACCCCCAAGCCCTCGGACGCAAAATGCGGCCCTATGCGTATAAATCCCTGGAGCGCTGCGGACCCAACCGCATCCGAGTTGTATTTGAACGCGCCGCCCACGCCAATACCTTCCTGGCTAACCCGCCCGGGAGGGAAGACAATTGGGCTACATGCTACCACATCAAGACTGGCTGTACCCGATCCCCATCACCACCACCTTCCCGCCGGCCCGGTCGCGGCGGGCGACCCGTCCGCCCCTCCCAGACAAGAAGAGTACTCTGCCCTCCGTGCAGGGCTGTGGAGCGACGCACATGTACTGGCCACGGACGGCTCCAAGGGCGGGCCCCCTGGCAACCACTCCGTCGGCGCAGCAGTCTACGACGCGGTAACCCTGCAAACCTTCGCCATGAAAATGCAGCCCGAAGTGACCATCTATGTCGCCGAGCTCCAAGCCATCGCTGTGGCCCTCGCCCACGCTCGAGACGCAGGACTCACTAACCCACTCATTCTCTCTGACAGCCGATCGGCCCTCCGCGCCTTAGCCTCGGCCTCCCCCTCTGCATCCACCCCGGCCCAACTCTGCGAGGCCAGAGCCATCGCCGTCGACCTCTGCCGCCGGGGCGTGGGTCTCCGCCTCGCCTGGGTCCCAGCGCATCGTGGCATCCCTCCAAACGAAGCCGCGGACGCAGCCGCCAACCTGGCCAGGACAGACGGCGACCCCGTCCTTGCCCTCCTACCTCCGTCCACCTTCTTCGGACTACAGCGTGCCCGCCAAAATATAGCATGGTGCGCCCAGTGGGCGGCCCACACAAAAGGACGTCACCTCTTCTGCGCCCCAACGCCGACCCAGCGCCCCTGGTTCCAAAGAGCCAAGGCAGCGCGAGCCACCATTACCTCCATCTCCCGTCTACGACTGGGGCACCTGCCCACCTGACGCGCTTCATCGCTGACGAACCTTCGCCCTGCCCACACTGCGGGTCCGCGGCCTCCTCGGATGCCGCCCACTTCATCGATGCCTGCCCCATGACAGATCGTGCCTTCTTTGAAGATGAAAAGATCAAAGCAGACCTCGCCCCGTCACTGCACGACATCATGGACCATCCCCTCGCCGCCCTGCCTGCCACAGCTGACCTTCTTGCCTCTAACCCTCTCCTGAAATTTTAAACTCCCCGCCACACTCCCCCCTCCCCTTTAATCCCCTGGCTAACTTGAGCCTCTAGGCTCCGCGGCCATTACCCCCCCCCCCCCCCCGCAGAAGTCTCTCTCTCTCAAAAAGGACGGGAATGGTAGCGATCAGAATTGGAAACCGTCTTAAAATAGCTGATTGAAAACTTTTTCTATTTCCCGCCGCGTCCGCTTTTTACCTTCAAAATACGTTTTAAGGACAAATGCTATGCAAGATGTTCTCTTTTGATGTTTTAAGCAGAAAATAAGCTTTGGCTCGATTCTCTACGGCATAAACTTTGAGCGTTATTGCCGTTTCCCCTAAAACTGTTGATTTGGGCACCATGTGACACCACTGACATTCGCTATGCGATTCCACGATTCACTCAGTTGAATGTGTTCAGTCCATGACATTTGTACACTATTAACTACAAGGTAGGTTTACGCCAGATCGCGTCTTGTCGTAACAGGCTTCGCGATGTCTCGCTGCCTGTTCCTCCAATACGCGCCTTGGCGTACCTACTTGGCCTGAGGCGCTAGCCTGCCTTCTCGGCAGGCCATGGCTTGCCCATTGTCGGTTACTTCTAAATTGTTGCATACTGGGGGGCTCCGCCCCCAGGCCCCCATTATTCCAGATAGGAATGCTGCATCTACAGATAACAAGATCTTGACCCTTGTTACTTTTCAACTTGTCGGCGCTGGGGGGCTCTGCCCTCTGACCCCCTCTTCTTCAAGGCGGAAGGCATTTGCCTGCAGAAAACTCGATTTTTCGCCGTTTTTCAGGTGTTTTTCGGCTATAAAAACTGAACCAGTTGAGCTAGGATAGTGAAATTTCGCGTGTGCCGAGCCAAGGACATACCCAAATAGTGTGCAAAATCTCAGCACGATCGGCCGAGCCGTTCAGGAGGAGTAGTGCTGACAGACAGACACACGGACAGACAGACAGACAGACAAAACTTTTCAACCCCACCTGAGTAACGGGCTTCGCTATCGCTCAGCCAAAAACCTTCATTGCACCACAGATGATAAATTGATAAACTCAACGAAAATAGCTGGAGGACTTCTTCATTCATTCTTTGCGTATAGGTACGCTGAATAGGATTTAAACCCTGACAAAAGGCCACTGTCACATGGTGCACTAAGGCTGTCACATAGTGTACTACGTGGGGTGGGAAGTGACACTTTGACTTAGGCCCATTCAACTCGGGATAACTCAGCAACCAAAACAGATAAATTAGAAATCTCAACGGAAATGAAAAGATGAAGAATCATTTTGTTCACATGACCTATGGATGTAATGTGATTGGTATTATTGGGTTGACGGGCACTTAACAAAAACCGCCACATGGTACCCCACCTTCCCTTAGTTGTCCTCCTGCAGCATAATCGGTCGGTCGCGCAGAGAGCCCACCAAACGGCAGGCCGAGACTCAGAGCACAAAGCTAGTGGTGCGGCGAGGGGTCAGCCACTCTAGTAATCATGTGTACACTTCGTCCAGTAATCATTGGTAATCACACACCAAAACTGGCTATTTTCGCAGTTTTTATCGGATTTTGGGGTGTTTTCTTGTGAAAATAGGCCAAAATGCTCTAAGCTGGCCAAAAATTTTTAAAGGTCTCATCTGCGGTTTAAAATCATAAAACTCGTCTTTGACCAGCTTTTAACAATTTTTAAAACCCAAATGAACCCATTACATGAACAAGTGAGCGACTTTTATGCACTGTGTCCGGCTTTTGTTCTTTTTCATATTCTCCACTCGTGTCTATTCATTGGCCCTAGTTCCGACAACTGATACAAAAAAAATGTCAGCCGCTTCCACGAGTTGGCCAGATCAGGATCTCGGATGAAGAGGGTCGACCGACAGAAAAATTTTAGTGCTGTTTTCGATAGATCTTGCCACGACCTTTCCAACGAGGGGTCGTAAGGGGGGTCCAGGGGCCCGACTTGGCAGCTGGCCAGATTTGTATCTTGAATAAAGGGGGTCGACTGAAAATTTTATTGCGGTAAACTTTTGAAATTTTTTTATCGCGGAGTAATCTACGTATTGCTTTAACTGAAAGTCCTGTGACGGTTTGCCGAAGGCAAGCAGGAAGCGCCGCAGGCCAAGGTAAATGTAAGCGCCAGGCGTGTATTGTCGTAACTGGCACACCAGCGCAAAGACTCTGACGACATGACACGGTGTGGCGTACACCTGCCTTGTTTTAGTTTTTGCTAAATACTAAATATTGAAAATGACCGTGAAAATAAATGTCAGCACTTGTATGGCGAGATCTATTTGAGTCTATTTGGGACTATTTGAGTTTTGTATGCGGCCCTGACTGGCCCTTGATGACTTCCTTTAAGCTGTTACGAACTGCCCCGGGCGGGGCAGTTATAACAGATGCGAGGGTTTTAAGTTTCACCCTAATAGCCTACTTACGTTGAATGAACTTGTTGGCGTCTGCGGGCGTTGTCTAGTCGAGACAACAAGTCAGACTATTAAGGCCAGGGACAGGTGAAAAAATGATCTCAGAAACTGCTGGTCCAAAACTTCTTATTTTCTGTCAAAATCTTACTCTTGATGATAAACTATTTCACCCAAAATCCCATCCCATAATATCAAGCGGTTCCTGAGATACAGGCTTTTTTATAATTTTTTAAGTGTTTGTTAAAAAATTCCTGTGCGTTTCCAATTTTGGGTTATTGACCTGACCGACATATTTTTTTGTTCGTCTAAGTCCAAAGAACAAACGCAAGTGACAGATTTTAGTTTCCGGCACTGATAGCAAAATACCAACTTTTCAATTTTGATATTTTTCAAAAACCAAAGATTTTCCCTTTTTTTGTAAAAACCGATATCCAAAACCATACTTCTGGGTGGAATTTACAAAAACTGTCACTTGCGTTTCCTCGCAATAACCTACTGAGTCAGTGGAAAAAATATCATCGACGACACTTCAAACTGTATGCGCACAGGACCATTCAAATGTTAAAAAAATGTCTTCGGAGAAAAGGGCGTTTAAAGTTTGGTGACAGATTTTAATGGATTTTCAGCCAAAAAAATCTCCTTGCGCATACTATTTTATCGTAAAAGGTTGACCTGGATATTTTTCACTTCTTCGATTCATTTTTAAAAGATCCCAGCATGCACAACTGAAAATGTCCATTACATTATCATTGGCAAGCTTCTAAAGCATGCATTTCACTTAAATTGATCAACAATGTACAAAATAGACAAGTTTTAGTGACTTCTTAGATGAAAAAAGCATGTGATTACTAATATAATGGAAATTTTGAACTAGGCATGCTGGAATCTTTTTAAAATGAATCGAAGAAGTGCAAAATGTGAAGATAAGCCTTTTACGTCAAAATAGTATGCGCAAGAGGATTGTTCAAGATACGGCTAAATAAAGCCAAAACAGTCCAAAAAAGACAATTCGACAGGGTTCAAGACCTAGCATATGCCTTCAAAAATCAAATCTTAGTCTCTTTGAAGTATGATTTCATATTCCCAACAAATTATGACAGTGGGGTTCATTTTGAAAATGGCAAGATTTTCGCTAGACCCCCCCCCCCTCCCCCCTTGATGGCAAAACGGACAATTTTACTAAAGTGTCGTAAATGCAGGAGTGTGCGAAAAGATGTATTTTAAGCACTTCCAGGTCCCGGATAGTCGAAGTCCCGACAGATCCTGAAAGAGGAAGGTCCAAAGGACCATTTTCCACCCAGAACTCATTTCATTCAATTTCAACAAACTTCTTCATTTTTTCACCTGTCCCTGGCCTTAATGTAGTACGAACACGCAGCAAATAGACTAACAATCACTGTTAAAAATTTGTTCGTAAATTTACAAACAACTTAGGAGTAATTTCGTTGCACGAATTATTTGTAAATTTACAACGTTTTAGTCTTGCCACAGTAGTTTATAAAATCAGAAACTTTTTACACGTTCCTCCCAATTACGTGGACCGCTTTTGTTCTACCTTGTCACGCTGATTAAATGGAGATGAACTTGTTTCAGCGGTTTTTGTTTTATAAAACATCTTGTAAAACGACGAAGGTATCACCCTATCTCGCAATTTTACAAGCGATTTGTGCAACGGAATCACCCAAGCATTTGTTGTAATTTTAGGAAACATTTCATAATTTGGTGACCTCGCTGTAGTATTACCGCTACCTTCGAAATGCATTTCGTTTGTACCATTTAATAAGGCGGTGTTCACGAACAAATTTCACAAAGTTAAGAAGATTTATGTGATGAATAATTCATAAAATGGCCTCTACAAATAAATTCCATAAAATAACGAAATGTTATTGTTACTTTACAAGGAATTTGTAACAAAAATTTTCGTAAATTCACAATAATTTTTACAGTGATACGATTAGGATTTCGAAATTCCAATTCTGTCTCACACTGGCCCATGGGTCGTGGTCGATCCGTGTGCGTGGTTTGATTTAATGGATAAGATCCAGGTTCATACCTTTTATTGCTAAGCGAAGCACCCTGTTGGGAGATTTGAACGTTCGAAATGACCGCTCCCCTCCCCCTACCTTTAGTTTACGAGAGGTATCTTCCCATTATTATTAATCCTATATTCATATGCGCATACTTAGTCTCAGCCATATGCCTCAGCCTCAGCCTCTTAGTCTAAGCAATATGAAGCGAGCCCCATAGGCCAAACTCTATAGTCCAATCGTTTTAGTTTACAGTTACATCCACAGCTTCACATAGGCCGGTTCAGCATCGAGGCCGCAGGCTTTTCATAAAACGAATCGTGACGAATGAAGTAACTTTCGTGAGCCGCAGGCGTGCGGGTGACATGCAACCAGTCTGCTGGTCTAGCTTGTGGCTCCGACATCTCACAGCCATTTCTGTTTGGCGCGTTCGCTGTTTTCGTAGGCTTTAAAATCAAGTTCAGTCCTTGTAGTAAGGGGCCGGGTCAAGTATGTTCCCATCAAGATTCTTGTGGGCGCTTATGATTCTGGCCCCTCAACACAGCGTCGAGGGAAAACGCATTAATACTTTTGCCGTAAGAAGCAACCTCTCGTAACAGCACAATGGAAGGTTCCATTGCCCTTTGACGTCATCGTACACGGTCAGCGGGGTCGATGGCTCGCATGCTGGCCAGTGAATTCCAGCCCCTCATTCAATTGAAAAGTTCCGAAAATGGAGTTGTGTTGAAAATCTCGCGAGGAACCCATCTAGTCCACGGCCATTAAATTGCAGAGCAGTTTTGTGCTAGCCTGTGGAGGGGGAAAGAGGGCTCCCTTCCGGCCCCTCCACAGGCTAGGGGACGGAAGTTGAGTACTTACTTATTTTCTTCGTACTTCCGTTTCAAGATTCGCGGAAATACCCTATTAGAAAACAGAAGGTGAGAATAATTGACCACACTATGAACTTTCAATTTGCATTGTAGAACAGTGAACCTACAAGAGATTTATTTCAGTTACAAACATTTTTAAACGCTTTTTCTAAACTGGAATGCAGTTTGCTTTGCAGTGCGAGGTGTAGCATTTCCCATGGAGGAAATGCCAGTTTTCAGCCAAATACTTAATTTGGAGTTAACATGATTTCTTCACCTACGTTGTTCATTTGCCTTTTCATCGTAGGAATGGTCCTTCTTCATAATCAGTGTTTGCTAATGTATCTTTCGGTGCCTTTCATAAAACCTGTTAAATGCTAATTATGCGAACTTGTATCAAGTACAAGAAATCTAGGCCCTATGTGTCGGACAAACAGCTAACTAAAACCTAAGACACAAAAGAACTAAAAATCACTCTGGTAAAACTAAAACGTAGTGTTACCCTCTGTTTTCAATCGTAATCAGGTTACGCTAGAAATGAAGCGTAACAGGCCCATCCGCATAGATTCCCCCCTAGAATTCCACCTTTATAAATGCATGGAGGAATTCCATGAGTATTTAACATACGTTAAGCGTATCGTCGCGTAACTTTATGCTTGACTCAAGCATAGAAGGTTATTGTAAAGTGAAAAAAGTGGCTATACGACATTTTGTAAATACTTGTGTCAGATGTCTCACGTCAGGGCTGAAAGTGCCTGTCTATTACATAAATTCATACCCTAAGACTAGGGTCCCACAAAACTTCAAGTCATTCCCAAATTCTCCTCACGACGAAGGATTAGATACCTAGTCTTTAGGTTCTGGCAATTCTATCTATTTTTGAATAGGAAAGAGGTGGCGTTGCCCTTTTTTTAATTACTAGATGATCCAGGAAGCGGAAGAAGGGGATAACTCAATTTTGGCCATTTTTCAGGAGAAACAAAAAACTGTTAGCAGGGAAAACTAAAACAAAACAAATGAATGTTGCAGATGTTAATAATTTCAAAAAGCATTAGTAAAGTTTTGGAATAAAAATCAAAAGTGTAAGGTGACTCCGTAGAGGATTTCTGCGACTTATCACTTTCCGTTGACATGGAAAACAGAGTCAGCTCACCTTATATTTCCTAAACAAAGTGGAATTTGGAGACAAGTCAAGTGGAACAATAGTCTGCATTAGTGTATGTTACTCTGGTGTATTTTTTGGACTTACCTCTTTTTTCCAAATTGAAATTCAAAATTAAGGGGGGGTTAAGTTGAGTTGATTCTTTTTACACTAGATTCATAAAAACACAAGTTGAGTTATATCCTTTTGCCAATTTGTCGGACTCGACTAAGGTTGAGTTATCTCCATTTTCCAATGAAATTTAGACTGTAAAAGGGGTTAAGTTGAGTTATACCCTTTTTCCATGTGGGTTTTCTCCTAAACTGCTTGGAATTCAGTCAAATAATTTGGTGTAATGATGTAAACCATTCTAAGGCACAATAATAAAATAAAAACTCAATTTGGGATAAGTCAAGTTATTCCCTTCTTCCGCTTCCTGGATCAGTTTTCCTGAAAAACCAAAAACACGACCAAAATGGGTCAAAATCTCACAACTTCGAAGAAAAATAAAAATAGGCCTGATAAAATAGCTTTTACAGCCTCTTCTCCATTGATATTCAAATCTGCCAACGCTATCTTTTTCCTATGCAAAAATAGATAAAATTGCGAAAATCTAAAGACTGGGTTAACGTTTTCAGGTCGGGAGGCAAATTAGCCCATTATCACTTTTCTTGACATCGATCACTACGAAGGAGTGAATAAACGAAACAACCCAGTAAAAAGTTGACTAATGATCATCTAATCATTCTTTTGCCGAACAAGTACATTTCTTCCACGTCAACAGTTATATCCCCTAAGTTCAAGGTCTTCTGCACTAGGGACCATTTATTGCGTTTGCGAGGAGTTTCGGGAGATGCGACTCGCAAGAAACTTATACACTCGACTTACGTCCAAGTCACTTCAATCCCTTCAAACCCTTTGATCTTCAGACAGTTTCGGGGAATCTGAGCTTCAAGAAAGAGTTGGATGACAACGTCTGGGTAAGCGGTGGCATCCGAAAGTTTTGAAAACCACCAATCACAGTTGCTGGCTGAGCGATAGCGAAGCCACATGGTAAAAACGGCATCTCGTTTTCCCAGGAAGCTTATAAAGACATAGGCCATTTCCAGGGAGTTCCTGGGAAAACCAGGAACCGTTTTTACCGTGCAGTTACTCAGCTGGGGTTGGAAAGTTTTTTCCGTCTCTGTCTATGTTTGTGTGTGTCTGTGCGTCCGCACTACTCCTCTGCATAGTGCGCATTATTTGAATTTTTTCATCTTTTCGGAGGCTTTTGGAAAAATACGGAAAATTTCCGTATTTTTCCCTGGAAATTTTCCAGCATTAGAATCACTAAGCCGCACTTTCCTCTTATCGGAACTTGTCCGGCTATTTTTTTTCACAGATTCGTGTCAGCATGGCACTTCGCGCGAACAACGAGTGGAAAGAGAATGCATTTAATTTCAATTTTCCCGGCAATGCCTGTTCTACGATACGAGAACAACTCCCCTCCCTCTTCCACCTCTTTGCGAAGGCCACCAACTCAACGCCGGCAAAAGACAGAAGGCAACCCTGCGTATTCCTAAGGGTAGAACGATGGGTTAACTGCAAATCCAACGGCAATACTTTTAGTACCTTTTTTGGCGATACAATTGAGTATCGCCAATAAACGGCCTTACGTAAAAGTATTGCCTTCAAAACGGCGATACACAAAAGTATCGCCAAAATTTGGCGATTCTTCGGAGTATTGCCACGATTTGGCATTAAACGTTGAACAAATCAAGGGGACAAGTCGTTAGGTTTAATGCCGTGGTTTTGGCGATACCCAACAGTATCGCCAAATTTTGGCGATACTTCTGTGTATCGCCGTTCTGAAGGCAATACTTTTCCGTAATGCCGTTTGTTGGCGATACTGAATTGTATCGCCAAAAAATGTTCTTGAGTATCGCCTTTGCATTTGCAGTGTTCCATTTGCACTCATAAGACTGAGCATGAGACTAGGGGTAATGGAGTCGCAACGGAGCTGGCCGGAATCTCTGCCATGCTAATTGTAGTTCACTATTTCTCCGACTAAATATGCGATTTTTGAGATGGCTCGGGCATTTTCGGAAAGAAGACATCTTAAAGTATGCCCTAAATTCAAAAAAGTTTCAATTTTCCCACCAGGGCTCGAACAGGAACAGGTTAACCGTTGCGCTACTCAAATGCGCAGGGCGACGGCCATGGTGCCAGGGGCGACGCAGGGGGGACGGATCTTCAACTTGCGATAGAAGCTTCCCGAGGGCATGCTTTAAGATGTCTTCTTTCCGAAAATGCCCGAGCCATCTCAAAAATCGCATATTTAGTCGGAGAAATAGTGAACTACAATTAGCATGGCAGAGATTCCGGCCAGCTCCGTTGCGAGTCCATTACCCCTAGTCTCATGGACTAAGAATGAATGAGTCTTGATCCAGTACCCTATTATGGGCGAGATACAGTTTATCAACCAAAGTTGGGCAACACTGAAAATCCAAACGCTATGAGTATAGCGTCAATTGGTGCGATGGAAAAGCATTGCACATGAAGTGCAATACCTCCCCATTCCCATGCATTAGTATAGGGCATTTTCGGGACGCATCGCACGCAAGGTGCAATATGGCTATTGTATTGCACGTATTGTGCGATATCTCAGCTGCATCGCACCATACGTGCTATTCAAAGCGTTTGGAATCTCAGTGAATGAAGTGTCACCCAGCACGGTGGTTTGCATCGAAATGCATGTTTTCTTCCTCTCTTTTCTTGGCTCCGCACAGCCACAGAAGTAATTTTTTCGGCTCGGGTAGGTCTATTGCACTGCTCCCAGTAAAAAAAAAAACTTTTGATATGTTGGTGACTTTCCTCAGCCCGATTCGCAGTTGAGGTGCTCACATCTTACTTACTTCTGAACTTGCAACTTTGTTCTCAACTATTTTTTGAAAAAGACAGATTATTCTTCTAAGTCTTGAAGATAATTCTTATGTATTGGCAGAGGGGACAACCACGTACGATGTTTGGGGACACAAGATTTCTCAAGACAAGATATTTCGTCCAATTTTAAGCCCAATATTTGCCTGTTTTTGGCCTTTTTGGGGAAAGATTTCGGATTTCCAGAGATTTTTGGGGCTTCAGGGGACATAGGATTTCTCAAGTGGTTGCCTAGGGTGTTTCACGTTTGCAAAAATTTTCGAAATCTCATGATTGCTGGGTCAAAATTGATTTTTTATCCAAAAAAAGGGAACACGTGTTTCGGGGTTTTCCAAATTTCACAAAATTAGAGGTCGCTCAACGCCCTTGAAAAATTTAAGCTGTTTTAGGTCCGAAATGCTAAAATCGTCAATTGTTGACCGATTTTGACAATTCTGGGCTCATTGGAAAGGTGTTGAGCTGTACTTTAAGAATCTGCTGCCAGAAATTCGACTGGAGTCGTTTGTTGGGGTACAGAGCCGCGTTTGTGTTTTTCAAGGCCCTCATTGTAACTTTGTGTGACTGTATCTTCGGCAGTTGTCGACCGATTTTCCCCCGCGATATCTCAAAATGACCGTCAGAGTCTTTCCTTTCTAACGGTGTGCTAGGATTGTAATTTGAAGCATTTGCCTAGTTTCTATGAGGCTCAAAGTACAGATATGCGACAAATTTTCATGTATGCCGTACACTTCTAAGAAGAAAAGTGCATCCACTGCGGCAAAAAGCTACAGAAAATTCTGTTAACAGCTTGTGGTTATTCTCCGTAGCCCCCTTGTCAATATTCTCCGTAGGCTCTTACAGTATTTTCCGTAGGACCACCGCACAGTAGGACCTTACAGTGTTCTCCGTAGGACTATGCAAGTCTTCCGGGCCCTAGGGGTAGGTTGGGGAAGAAAAGTACAAAACGCATACTTTGCACTGTACAGAAGTTCCAAATGAGGATTCAACTATTCTGCTCTCGTCAACTTGTAATCCAATGCCTTCCTAATGAAATTGATCACTGTTCATTGATTATAGTTCCCCACATTACGTACAACATGGCAAAATGTATGTGATTTCGGAACTCCTCGAAAAGGGTAAGAAAAGTACACCACCGGGAAAGAAAAGTACAACGAAAAGAATTGCGATTTCGAACCAGGAGACCACCAATCTTGGCTCAATACAGGTTTACCCCTAAAGTGGAGAGCTTTCACTTGCCATTAGTTCAAGTTTCGTCAAAATCGGTCAATTGGTTCTGATTCTACATGGACTCATCACAGAAGGTCAAAATAGCCTTTTCTCAGAGATAAGTGGGTACAGCATTTTTGTACTTTTCTTCCCCCTTTTACATAAATGCGCAATAACTTGTTTATTTCGAGTCCAATTCTATAACTTGTGTTGACATTTTTTGCTTGTCTCGCCTAATCAAATCTATTTCCGTGATCAATTCAATTTTCATCCCGCTTTTAGTTTCTTAGAGGGTGTTTTTTTCTTCCCCAATGCCTGTACTTTTCTTCCCCATTTCACTTTTACACTTATAAAAAATTGTGTTGAAGTCTAAGAGCATCGATCGGCACTGTTTTTCAAAGATGATGGTCTAAGCTATAAGGTGGTACCTTACAGTGGACTGTCGGCTGATTCTGCAGGAAGCTGTACTTCAAAGTACAAACAATTGAAAAAAAAGATTTTCATAGTATTTTTAATGTTATTTTCAAACGTGCAGTTTGATTCTAAATATTATAGGTAGAACTGGGCTAAATTTATTTTTTGTCAGCGGGATGACTAATCTTTCTAAAACCACTATCGTGATGGTTCAGTGTCGTTTCAGTTCGGAGATATAACGGGTGTTATTTTCTTACCCAAGCCTCGAGTGTACTTTTCTTACCCAACCTACCCCTAAGCCGGCTGGTGCTGCTACATTGGCTCCAGGGACACATTAATAACGTTCGATGGGTCTAACAAGGGTCTAACATGTTTTTTTAACGTTTCATAAAAGGTGAGTTACAAAATACTTCCCGATATTATTTCTCAAAGCTAGAGGGTCATTTTTACTGCGCAAGTATGTAAAACAAGTGGACAAATTTTGGATGGAAAACTTCTAGCGGGGACTCGGGAACTGAGTAGCTCTGCGCGAAGTGATATTTTGTCATTATTGGGCAAATACGTTGTGTTGTCTTGTGCCCTTCGCAGACCCCACTAAAATGACAGTAAATCACCCACTTAGAATTCAAAATCATCCTTGAAGAACCCTCTTTTCATTGATAATAAGTGTTTTTTCCCACGATTAACAGAAAGGAATCTGTAATAGAAGGAACTTCGTCAAAATTTGAGCAAAAAAGATGTCAATGGCGCTACTGCCCCCTTAAAAAAATGATCCAGGAAGCGGAAGAAGGGGATAACTTGACTTATCCCTAAATTGAGTTTTTATTTTATAATTGTGCCTTAGAATGGTTTACATCATTACACCAAATTATTTGACTGAATTCCAAGCAGTTAAGGAGAAAATCCACATGGAAAAAGGGTATAACTCAACTTAACCCCTTTTACGGTCTGAATTTCATTGGAAAATGGAGATAACTCAACTGAAGTCCACATGAGTCCGTTTGACAAATTGGCAAAAGGATATAACTCAACTTGTATTTTTGTGAATCTGGTGTAAAAAGAAACAATTCAACTTAACCACCCCTTAATTTTAAATTTCAATTTGGAAAAAAGAGCTAAGTCCAATAACAGGAAAAGTAGCGATATACATCGGCAACTTTGGCCCGTCCCGTACATTAAGAAACGTACGAATTTCGCCTATGTTCGACCCTGACGGGAATTAAACCTGAGTCTGGGGTTAAAATAAATGTCGTTCTTGTCATCAGCACCCTCAAAAACATCAGAAACAATGCAAAAACTCGAATAAACAGAACGTTCCAAAAATACCCCGCTGGGATTTGAACCCGGGTCCGAACTTCTCCGATTCACTCGAAACTGGCACCATTGGTTTTCTCTCGTCGCCCCGATTCCAAAAATACCCCTACATGCCCTCCTAGCTGCATCCGTTGCCGAAATCCTCCTCGACCCCATGTAGACCATGATGCACCTGCAGCAGCGCCCCTGGGGCTCGGATCGGATTTGCTGCCACCGGGCGGTTCTTAAGGTCACCCAAGGAGGCTGGATACCAAATTTGGTCAAGATCGGACCACGGGAAGTCCTCGGACGGACGGACGGACGAACGAACGGACGCACACACTCAAAAAAATTTCAATACAAAATTCTGTAACATGGTTACGCAGTAATTTCCACTACAAATGTTACAGAATTTTGTATCAGCACTGATACAAAATTTTGTATCACGCGTTACGGTAAACTGTTTCCCGGTTACAGAATTCTGCATTGCAAAAATCAGAAAAATTTGTCGTTTTATAAACAAAATTTGAACCTCAACGATCGTTTGTTCCAACACATTCGCTCCGTCGCTCCTGTACTGCCGAACACCCGGAGAAACCGAACTGCGTTCTCTGGAACCGAACCCCGGTCCCCCGGATTGCCAGCTCGGCATGCTACCGCTTGCGCCACCTCGCCGTATGGGGAGGCACGCCTCAGACTGTCGATGACACCGAGCGGGCACGCTGCATGCCCAGGTAGTGGTGGGAAACGAGCCCTGCGGCGCGACAGTTAGAGTTCCTGGCCCGAAGCTTCTAAAGTACCATGCCCCACGTTAGGACTTTTCGCCCGATCAACTGTGATGTTAAAATTAAGCTCGTAATTTGACTTTAAATTTGCGTTATTAATTTTTGCATCAGACGATATGTAAACTTGTAACGATATGTTACGGTTTTCTGTATCAGTTACAGTTATTTGCATAAAGATCGCATTTTTACATGGAACTATATCACTGATTGTGAATATTGGAACAAAAAGTACAGAATTTTGTATCAGTTTTAGAATTCTGAAGCACTGATTCGTAAATTCGTAACATTCTTGACGTGATACAAAATTTAGGATCAAGGATACAAATTTTTGTATCCGACTGACGTGTTACAGAATTTTGTATCAAGATCGTTACAAAATCCTATATTATTTTTTAGAGTGCAGCAGGGATCATACTATATGCCCGTCCCTCCGTCATTTTTTTTTACAAAAAATAAACGGGACGGGCCAAAAAATACACCAGAGTAACATGCACTTTATGCAGACTATTGTTCTACTTGACTTGTCTCCAAATTCCTCTTTGTTTAGGAAATATAAGGTGAGCTGACTCTGTTTTCCATTTCAACGGAAAGTGATAAGTCGCAGAAGTCCTCTACGGGGTGACCTTACACTTTTGATTTCTTTTCCAAAATTTTACTAATGCTTTTTGAAATTATTAACATCAGCAACATTCATTTGTTTTGTTTTAGTTTTCCCTCCTAACAGTTTTTGGTTTCTCCTGGAAAATGACCGAAATTGAGTTATCCCCTTCTTCCGCTTCCTGGATCAAATGTCTCTAAGGTTTCAAGCGTGTGTACCCCTGCACAGTTTACTTCGAGACAGTGCTAGGCCAGCAATGAAAAAATGCTCTGCTGCATCGAGCACAGTCGTACCAAAGACAGAGAAGTTCTTACGATAACTTTCTTCATGCCTTGTTCGACCTCCAATCTCTATTTTCCTACAAGTAGTACTTATTGTAACAAGCACGCGTTCTTCTCTTCAGGGATCAAACACCATCAAGAACGAACCGATGAAGTGGGAATTTCCCAAATTCAAGATCATCCCTTATGCCCGCTACAAGTTTCGAGTTCTTTTTAAAAAAAAAAAAAGGGGGGCCCGGGGGGCCCCCTTTAAAAAAAAAAAGGGGGGCCCCTTTTTTTGGGTTTTTCCGGGGGGGTTTTTTAAAAAATTTTTTTAAAAATTTTTTTTTTAAAATTTTTTAAAAAGGGGGGGGTTTTTTTGGGGGGGTTTTTTTTTTCCCCCAAGTTTTGGGTTTTTTTTCCCAACCCCCCCGGGCCCCCGGGGGGGCCCGGGAAATTTAAAATTGGGGGGAAAAGGGGCCCCGGGTTTTTTTGTTTTTTTGGGGTTTTAAAAAAATTTAAAATTTTTTTGGGTTGGGGTTTTTTTAAAATTTTTTAAACAAAAAAAAAAAAAAAGGGGGAAGGGGGATTTCCCCTTTTAATTTTTTTAAGGGAAATTTTTTTTTTTTTTTCCCCCAAAAAAAAAAAAAAATTTAGAACCCCCCTTTTTAAAACCCCCCTTTTTTTTTTTTTTTTTAAATTTTTTAAAAAGGGAATTTTTTTTTTTTTTAAAAAAAATTTTTCCAATTTTTTTTTTGGGGAAAAAAAATTTTTTCCCTTTTAAAATTTTTTTTTTTTGGGAAAGGGGGGAAAAAAAAATTTTTTAAAAAAGGGGGGAAAAAAAAACCCAAGGGGGCCCCCCCCAAAAAAAAGGTTTTTTTCCAAAAAAAATTTTTTTTTTTTTTTTTTGGGGGGGGGTTTTTTTTTTTTTTAAAATTTTTTAAAAAAAAAAAACCCCCCCCCAAAAAATTTTTAAAAAAAAGGGCCTAAAAAAAAAAGGGTTTTTTTCCCCCCCCCCGGGGGCCTTAAAAAAAAACCCTTTTTTTCCCCGGGGGGAAAACCGGTTTCTTTTTTTTTTTTTTTTTAAAAAAACCCCCCCTTTTAAAAAAAAAATTTTTTCCCAAATTAAAAAACCCCTTTTTAACCCCCAATTTTTCCTTTTTCCCCCCCCCCCCCCCTTTTTTTTTCCCCCCCCCAAAACCCCCCCAAAAACCCTTTTTTTTTTTCCCCAAATTTTTCCCTTTGGGCCAACCCCCCCCCCCGGGGGGGGGGGCCCCCCCCCTTTTTTTTTTTTTTGGGGAAAAAAATTTTTTAAAAAACCAAAAATTTTTTTTGGGGGGGGAAAAAAGGGGGCCCCGGGTTTTCTTTTTGGTTTTTTTTTTTAAAAAAAAAAATTTTTCCCAAACCACCCCAAAAAAAAAAAATTTTTTTTAAAAAAAAACCCGGGAAAAAAAAGGGGGGTTTTTTCCCCCCCCAAAAAGGGCCAAAAAATTTGGGGGTTGTTTTTTTTCCCCCCCCAAATTTTTTTGGGGGGGGAAAAAAAAATTTCCCTTTTTTTTTTTTTTCCCCCCTTTTTTTTTTGGGGGGGGGGTTTTTTTTTCCCCCCGGCCCTTCCCAAGGTTTTGGGGGGCCCCCCCCAAATTTTTAATTAAAAATTTTTGGGAAAAAAAGGGAAAATTTTTTTGGAAAAAACCCGGGGGGGAAAAAATTTTTAATTTTTTTTCCCCAAAAAAATTTGAAAAAAAAAATTTTTTCCCCCCCAAAAAACCCAAAAAAACAAAAAAAAAAAAATTTTCAAATTTCCCCCCCTTTTTTGGGGGGCCCTTTGGGGGCCCCTTCCCCCCCCCCCGGGGTTTTTTTTTTCCCCCCAAATTTTTTAAACCCGCCCCCCCGGGGGACCCAAAGGGGGGGTTTTTTTCCCCGGGGGCCCCATCCCTTTTGGGAAGGGGCCCCCTTTTTCAAAAACCCCGGGGGGGGGGGTTTTTTTTTTTTTTTCCCCTCATTTTTTAAAAAAAAGGGGGGGGAAAAAAAAAAGGGGGAAATTTCCCCCCCTTTTTTTGGTTTTTTCTTCTTTTTTTTTCCCCCCCCCCAAAAAAATTTTTTTTTCCCCCCCTTTTTTCCCCCAAAAAACCCCCCCAAAAAAAAAAAAAATTTTTTTTAAACCCCCCCCCAAAAAAATTTCAAAAAAAACCTTTGGAATGAAAAACCTTTTTTTTGGGTTTGGGGGGGGGTTTTTTTAAAAAAAAAAAATTTTTTTTTTTTTTCCCCTTATAAAAAATTTTTTAAAATTTTGGGTTTTAATTTTTTTTTTTTAAAAAAAAAAATTTTTTTTTTTTTTAAAATTCTTTTTTTTTGGGGAAAAATTTTTTTTTAAAAAAAATTTTTCCCCCCCCCCAAAAAAAAATTTTTTTTTTCCCCCCTTTGAATGTTTTTTCCTTTTTTTTTTTTCCCCCCAATTTTTGGGGTTTTTGGGAAAATTTTTTTTTTAAAATTTTAAGAAAATTTTTTTTTTTAAAAACCTTTATTGAAAAATTTTCCCCCGGGTTTGGCCAAAAAACAAAAAAAAAGGGAAAAAAAAAAATTTTAAACCAAAAAAAAAAAAGGGGAAAATTTTTTTAAAAAATTTGGGGGGAAAATTTTTTTCCCCCCCCTTTTTTTTTAAAAAAAATTTTTTTTTGGGGAAAAAAAAAAAAATTTTTTTTAAAAGGGAACCAATTTTTTTTTTCCCCCCCAAAAAAAAATTTTCCAATTTACAAAAAAAAAAAAAAAATTTTTAAATAAAAATTTTTTTTGGGGGAAAAAACCCCCCGGGGGTTTTTTTTTTTTTTTTTTTTTCCCCAACTCCCCCTTTCCCCCGGGGGGGTTTTCCCCCTTTTTGGGGGGGGTATGCGCTCTCTGAACCTGTGTACCGACTATTACGCTATTACGCTCTATTACGCCACAAATTAATCGGAATTTAGCAAAAAACCGGCCTAAAAAAAAAATTTTTAAAAATTTTGACAATTTCGGCTATTACGCGACTATTACGCGTATTTTCCCCTTTAAAAAGGGGTTTTCCCCGGGGAACCCCCCCTTTTTGGGTTTTTTCCCCCCACCGGAAATTTCCTTTTCCCCCGGTTTTTTTTAAACCAAAAAACCCAAAAAGGGAAAAAGGTTTTTTGGGGTTTTTCCTTAAAAGGGGGGGGGGGCCCCCCCCCCTTTTTCCCCCCCGGGAAAAACAATTTTAAAAGGGGGGCCCCCCCCCCCCTTATTGGGGAAGGTTTACCAAAAGTTTAAAAAAAAAAAATTTTTAAAATTTTGGGGGCCCCCCCCCCTTTAAAAATTGGTAAAACCCCTTTTTGGGGGATGGCCCCCTTTTCCCTTCAAAAAAAACCCCCCCCCCTTTAGGAAGGGGGGACTTTGGGTGTTACAAAGGGGTCCCAAAAAAAACCTTTAAATTTTTCAATTTGTTTTGGGGTTTTTTGTTTTGGGGGGCCCCCCCCCCCCTTTTTTTTTTTTTTTTGGGGCCCCCAAAAGGGGGCCGGGGGGTTTAAACCCCAAAATTTTTTTTTTTTCCCCCCCAAAAAAAAGGAAAAAAAAAAAAATTTTTTTCCCTTTTTTAAAAACCCCCTTTTTTAAAAAAAAAAAACCCCCCCCCCCGGGAAAAAATTTTTAAAAAATTTAAAGGGGAAAAAAGGGGGTTTTTTTTTTGGGGGGGGGAAAAAAAAAAAAACCCAAAAAAAAAATTTTTTGGAAAAAAAAAGGGGGTTAAAAAAATTGGGCAAATTTTTAAAAAGAAAAAAACCCCCAAAAAAAATTTTTTTAAAAAAAAAAAAAGGGGCCCGGGGGGAAAATTTCCCCCCAAAAAAGGGGCCAAAAAAACCCCCCCCTTTTTTTGGGGGGAAAAAAATTTTTTTTTTTCCCGGGGGCCCCTTGGTTTTTTCCCCCCCCGGAAAATTTTGGGGGGGGAAAAAGGGGCCCGGGGGGCCCCGGGGGGCCCCCCCGGCCTTTTCCCCCCCCGGGGAAAAATTTTTTTCTTTCCCCCCCGGGTTTTTTTTGTTTTTTTTTTTCCCCCCCCCCCCTTTTTTTAAAAAAAAAAATTTTCCCCAAAAACCTTTTTTTAAAAAAATTTTGGTTGGGCCCCTTTAAAAAAAATTTTTTGGGGGCCCTAAAACCCCCCGGGGGGGGGGGAAAAAAAATTTAAAGGGTTTTTCCCCCAAAAAAAAAAAAATTTTTTTTTTTTTTTTTCCCCCCCCCAAAAAAAAAAAAAAAGGGGGGAATATGAAGCAGAATTCTATTTCAATTGCTGCAGAAGGCTGTTGACTGATTCAAAACTTTATGACAAGGTGTCTTAGATTATACAACAATATTACGAAAGTCTATATCTGTGCTTGAGGAAAATGCATCACATTTGAACCAAAAATTTGCATCATGTCACAGGAGAGAATGACTATGTTACAGAATTTCGCATGAATGATACAGAATATTGCATCCCATTGGTTACAAAATCTTGACGCGGAATACAAAAGTTTGATGCGGGATACAAAATTTTGTATCAGTGGTGCTCAACACCGTATCACATCTGTTACAGAATTTTGTATTCTGACGTTACAATATTTTGTATCCAATTTACAAAAAAATAAATTGTAACATATTCGATACAAAATTTTGTAACAGGTGTTATTGAAAAAGCTGCGTAACCATGTTACAGAATTTTGGATTGATTTTTTTTAGAGTGTGTCTGTCTGTCAGCACTACTCCTCCTGAACGGCTCGGCCGATCTGGCTGAGATTTTGCACACTTTTTGGCGAGGGGGTATGCGCTCTCTGAACCTGTGTACCGACTATTACGCTATTACGCTCTATTACGCCACAAATTAATCGGAATTTAGCTAAAAACGGCCTAAAACACACCAAAATTGATAAAATTTTGACAATTTCGGCTATTACGCGACTATTACGCGTATTTACGCAAGCTATTACAGATAGAGTGAACCGACTATTACGCGAGTGCATACCCCCTCGCTTTTTGGGTATGTCCTTGGCTCGGCACACGCGAAATTTCACTATCCTAGCTCAACTGGTTCAGTTTTTATAGCCGAAAAACACCTGAAAAACGGCGAAAAATCGAGTTTTCTGCAGGCAAATGCCTTCTGCCTTGAAGAAGAGGGGGGCAGAGCCCCGCTGCCCAGGTTATGGCTTGCCCATCGTCGGTTACTTCTGAATTGTTGCATGCTGGGGGGCTCCGCCCCAGACCCCCCTTCATTCCAGATAGAGTTGCTTCATCTACAAGATCGTGTTATCTGTAGATGAAGCAACTCTATCTGGAATGAAGGGGGGTCTGGGGCGGAGCCCCCCAGCATGCAACAATTCAGAAGTAACCGACGATGGGCAAGCCATGGCCTGCTGAAGGCATGCTAGGTAGGCCAAGGTAGGTACGCCAGACGCGGATTGGAGGACAGGCAGCGGGACATCGCGAAGCCTGTTACGACAAGACGCGGTCTGGCGTAAACCTACCTTGTAATTTGCAACTTCATTTAAGTTTTGACTTTTTCTAGTGTGAACGCTAGTGCCGACTACCGCCTCCGTGTGTGTTGTTCGTGTTGTTGTGCTCTGTTGTGGTATGTTTACAAAACCCACCGGGGTTGCAATGCAACGACGCTTCTAAACTGCACCCGACTTTTATCATTGCCAACCTTAAAACTTCACTTGAACAGTGAACAAAACAAAACGTATTACCAGCTCGAATCGAATGTTTGTTCGAACATTTTAAAAAATTGGGCTCTGAACAATATCAAAATTCATCAAAGGTACCCACTTAGTTAATTTCAACGGCTAACACTACACTTTTGTTGCCACCGATACGTTCAAAGGTTGCCTACATTGCGAGGTGCCATTTTCGTCGTGGTTCGCTCGGGAGGGTCTCTGGGCCGGACTAAGGGGCTTCGCTAGTTCAACTTTTAGTTTCAGTGAAAGGAATAGGGGGCTCAGCCAATAATGCGAGCATGCTCTTATTACGCAACGGTCCCTGACTTGTATGAAAGCCAGTTGCAGCTTAATTGACGAAAATGTGAAACGCGGATGACTCGGCCCGGGGAACTGGTCCGCGAGACCCCTGGAAGCGTGAAGCGCGAGTTGCGTACGTGACTTCGGGACCGCCTGTCAGGCTGCGGAATGCACACCCTTGCACTTTCGAGTCGCGGTGGCGTCGCTCCTTCGCGCCTCCGCATTCTCCGTCCGGCCAGTTGTCGCGAGGCGATCGACCGGGGCAGACGTGTCGCGAGTTGTGCGAGGTTGTGCGTGACGCACTTGGTACGTCTAGCTTCCCCCAGGCCGACCCGGCACACTTTATTACTATGTAGATTTTTCTGGGCGCTTATGCACGAAATTGAACATGCACTTCGTAACGCACGAATTTGTGCGCGACAATGCACGATTTCCTGCATACTTGCGCACGAAATCGTGCATTGTCGCGCACAAATTCGTGCGTTACGAAGTGCATGTTCAATTTCGTGCATTGGCGCGCAGTTAAACCTACATAGTAATTTAGTGTGGGTGCCACGTGAGTGCATGCGCTGTGTGTAAGTGAAGAGTGCACTCTCAGACTCATACTTGACAGTGGCTGTCATCTACACTGTGGCAAAAAGCTACGGAAAATTCTGTTCACAGCTTGTGGTAATTCTCCGTTGCCCCCTTCACTGTGAGAAAAAAGTACGGAAAAAGTACGGAACATGTCTGGTCAATAATTTGCCTGGACCGTCCGTACTTGCCAACTACGGAACGTTCCGTACTTTTTTCCGTACCCATTTACATGGGTTCATATGGAGCAAGTAGGGAACGTTCCGTACTTTTCTCCGTACCTCCGTACTTTATTTTTCTGTACCTTTTCCGTACAAAAGTACGGAATTTTTTACAGTGTTGTCAATATTCTCCGTGGGACCTTAGAATATTCTCCGTAGGACCGTACAGTGATCTCCGTAGACCTATACAGACTTCCAGGTCCTACGTAGAAGACTGTGCGGTCCTACGGAGGATACTGTAAGAGCCTACGGAAAATCTTGGCACGAAAAGAAAATCATAGAATTTTCCGTACCTTTTTGCCACAGTGTAAATGAATCGAAATGAATCAAGTGAAAGTGGTGAAGCTGAAATCTTTTTGTGTGGACAGGGCTTGTTTCCAAATTGACATGCCCTGAAACAGGGTGCCTGCGTGGCCTGCTCCACTGTTTAGGGCGCCCAACACACTCATCCTTCAGTCGACATTTTATCAGTATTCATTGACGATGGTGCGCATTAATAGCGATTTGTCAAAAATTTAGTAGGACGAAATCCGGAATAACATTTGTAAAATAGACAAAAATGTGAATACGCTTTTTAATGCGCACAAACGTTAATAATTTATTTAACAAAAGCAAGGTACGAGTCTTAGAGTGAACGTCACTCAGTTTCTGGGCACCTTTGTTGCCAAGTCTCGGAACTGGCCCTCTCCCATAATAGTGGCCGTTTTCGCAAGGGTGTTCGTGGTACAAACAAAGCCGGAGAAAACGTCGTGCTGCGAAGTAAGGGAGCATGGGGCGATTTGTAACAGGGGCGATTCGTAACACATGTCCTAATTTCCCATACGGGGGGTTCCGAATACGAATATGAACACTGTTAAAAAAATCAGTTGTAATTTTCATAACATTGGTTGGCATTTTTTTTCACAAACAATTGTTATGAAAATTAAAATCACAAATGATTGTAAATTGTTTTACAATCACGTTATGAAAATTCATATTCGCGTTCGCGAGGTCATTTTAGGGCAGTTAAGCAAAAGGACAACCAAGTGTTCATGTATATGAACACCTATGCGGCCTTATGCCATTTAGTGAACCAATTCTGCTTTTGATCAGCGGGTGTCGAACCCGGGATCTTTGACTTATGGTGCACGCTCTTTACCGTTGTGCTACCACGTCCCACGGGAGGCGGAGGGTCAGCTATCTGATGACTCTACCAGCGCCCCTTGGCCACGCCTCTTGAGCCAGTAATGAAATTTACAATTGGATTAGGAAAATTACTATTGTGTGCTCAAAATCAACACTTAAGATTCGCAATTTTCAGAACATGGTTTGAAAATTACCAACAATTGTCAATTTTACGAAATCGTTTCGAATTTTCGCATCAAGTTATGAAAATTGCAATGTTTGTAAAATTCATATCCGTGTTCGGAAAATTGACATCCAAATTGCTTTGAAAATTCATAACTTTTTTAACAGTGAATGTGAACTTTTCTCCGCCTAGGCGACTTGTTTGATTTGCAATCGACTCCGTAGGGTGCAGTGCTGTGGCATGGCCGCTGTTTTTGTCTCAATTTTGTGATACCACGAACACAGGTAAAACTTGAATTTCTGACTTTCAGGACTTTCCGTCTGTGGCCCTGAGTAACCAATCCCTCTTCACGCAACTTTTGGTTTACATAGTATCGTCCTTTACGAATGTAATCCAACCGTGGATTCTGTCATAACCTAACTTGGTTATTATTTGGGGCGGTTTGTGAAAGCCTATACCCACTGGGGTGATTCGTAACAAGGAGCATGGGGCGATTTGTAACAAGAGGTGCGAGAGAGGTGATTGGTTCCTGGACTGAATATTCCTCTCCTGAGCCATTCCAATTGATGTTTCTCATCTAAACATAGCAACTAATGTTTGTTTCATGTTTTTTTTTTCAGCCATGGTTCGTAATTATCAAAAAAAAACAAATCGTGTAAGGACAAACCCCTGCAAAGTCCAAAGAGGACTTCAGTTAATCAATCTTGGCTACAGTGTCAGAGCGGCTGCCAAGGAATGCAGCGTAAATTATGGCCTATTGTTTCGAATGCACAAGAAAAGCAAAACAAATGAAAATGCAGAAAATCAAGATCTTCCAGTGTTGCAGCCTCCAGGTGGAAAGACTATTTTCTCTGTGGACCAAGAAGAATCTATAGCGGCATACTTAGACATGTGCGCCGACCGCATTTTCATCGGCGGCGGCGTTTGGCCGAAATTTAGCCGGCGGCGGCGGCGACGCCGGCGTCTGCGCTGATGTCTTGATCGGCGGCGGCGGCGGCGGCGCGGGCGGCGTGGTTGACTTAAATTTGGTCTATTTTCTCAATTTAAAAACATGCCCATGAAAAGAAAACACAATTTGATCGACTAGTTCTTTAGGGTGGACTAGTTTCGTTACAAAGGCAAAAATTAAGCAATTTAAACACTCCAATAAGATTTTGTTCTCGCGGCGGAGAACGTGCCCGTCGGGTTGCCTATCCCTGGGCGCTCGCTGCTGATGGAAATGCAAATATTTTGGGCATTTAAGGTCGCGACGCCGACGCCGCCGCCGGTAAAATCATCGGCGGCGGCGCGGCGGCGCGCCGCAAATTTTTGGTCAGCGGCGGCGGCGTGGTAAAATTTGTCGGCGGCGGCGCAGCGGCGGCGCGGCGCACATGTCTAGGCATACTGCATGGACATGGCTTTGATTGGCTATGGTCTGTCAACATCAATGGTTCGGGAGCTAGCATATGAAACTGCTGAGTTAAACCAAATCAGTGTGCCACCAAAATGGAAAACTGATAGACTAGCTGGGATTGACTGGTTCCATGGTAAGTTTTATTTTTCCTCTTTCACACAATGTTTTACTTTTCTTGTTTATTTATTTGCCACTATTTTTTATATGTTATGTTTGCAGGATTCATGAAGAGACACCCGCAATTATCTATTCGAACACCAGAAGCTTGTAGTCTGCAACGAGCAGCAGCGTTCAACAGACACAATGTCAATACCTTCTATGACAAGCTCGAAGATTGTCTGAAACGACATCCACGCTTTGCTGATGGCTCCAGAGTCGGAAACCTTGATGAAACTTCAAACAACACAGTGCAAAACACTCGGAAGGTTGTCTGTCCCAAGGGTGTGAAACAAGTGCACAAAATCAAGTCAGCTGAACGAGGAGTCTCTGTTACAACGTGCTGCATAGTGACTGCTTATGGCTCAATCATTCCCCCAGTTATGCTGTTTCCTAGGAAAAAATTTGTGAGCTCTATGTTGATAAACGCCTATCCAGGGACTCTGGGCCTTGCCAATGAAAATGGCTATATGACCAAAAGTACTTTTGTGTCTGTTCTAAATCATGTAATTAAGCACACTTGTGCAACTAAGGATAATCCTTTTCTTCTCTTAGTAGATAATGTTGAAACTCACCTTAGTGTTGAGGCATTGAATGTTGCCAAGGATAATGGGATAACAATTCTGACATTCCCTCCCCACTGCACACATCGACTGCAGCCCCTTGATGTGTCACTTTTTGGACCGTTCAAGACTCAATATGATGCTTCTGTGAATGCATGGCTGATCAATAATCCAGGACAGCAAGTGACAATATACCACATTGCTGGTTTTGTTAGAACTGCTTTGCTAAGGGCAGGAACAGTGGAAAACATAACAGCTGGATTTTCAAGAACTGGAATTATTCCATTTGATCGCAACATATTTACTGATGATGACTTTTTTATGTCCACGGTAACTGAGAAGCCCAACCCTGAAAGTACGATTGAAGTTCTTGCCATTGTTCCTGTAAGTGAGTCTGCAGCAGGCTCAAGCAATGACGCTGAAACACTTGAAGAAGGAAGTAGTATCCCCTCCACTGTAAGTGTGACACGAGCAGACAACAGTAGCAGCTTGTCAACTGAGAAGAAGTCTAAGTCCAGGAAAACTGTACGCAAAAGGAAATTGACTGCAACTGAAACGCCTCCCCTAAACAATGAAGCTGAAGTTCCGACTACTGTCCCCACTGTCATCACTGAAAAAATATCAAAGTCAAAGAGAAGATGTAAAGGGAGACTTGTGACCACTGTAACTGAAACACCTAACACCACCAATGAAGCTGAAGCTTCCACTGCATTTCCCACCAATAAACCTACAGCAGCAAGCTTGTCTAGTGCCAGTAAAATTATTGAGCCTGAACTAACGATTACCAGTGTGTCTTCCCCAAGTGAAAGTCAACCGCAAGCAGGGAGCAGTGGCCAATCAGCATTCATCACTCCAAGGCAGTTCAAGGGTTTGCCCAAAGCAAAAGAAAGTGAGCCTAAACGCAAACAAAGAGGGAAGGGCAAGTGTTTCATCCCAACGGACACACCAGAAAAAGAAGAAGTGGAGGCAAGACAGAGAGAACGGGATGAACAGGAACGACAGAAAGAAGAAAACAGACAGAAGAGGGCAGAAAAAAAGAGGCTAGCAGAAGCAAGCAAAGCAAAGAAGGATAAAGTAAAAAAAGTTTTGGACTTCAGTGATGAAAGTTGTGTTGATGATGATTTAATGTCAATACCTGCTGCACCTGTTAAATCTAAATCCAGATCAAAATCAAAATCGAAGTCCAAATCTAAATCCAAATCTACATTGCCTGTTCTTGATTCCTGTCCCATGGAAGGCGATCATGTTTTAGTGTTAATGACTGTCCCTGAAAATAAATACTTTGCGGGGAAAATAATCAAAGATGTTGATGATAATGGAGATTTAGGAATCTCTTATCTTCGCTTGTCACGTAAAGCCAAAAATAGATTTACAATGCCGGCTAAACCTGATTTGAAAGTTGTGAACAGAAGTGACATCAAGGCAATTCTGCCTCATCCTGCTTCTCACCCTGGATTAACTAAACGGCAGCAGACCCTTTATAGTTTTGATTTCGATTTTAGTGATTATAAACTAGGTTGAATCACAATATTATTTTTCTAATGTACTAAATGTGATCTAAGATTTTTTTGTGATTTAATTAAGACTGTATACTTAAAGTAAGCATTATTATTGTGAGGATTTTCAGTCCAAAAGAGACTTTGTGTTTTTATTAATTATTGATCTTTTGATCGATGGGTTGTTTATTATTTAATGTATTTTAATCAAAGACCTGTGATATTTTATTTTTTTGTTCAATGGTCTGTGATAAGTAATTGTGCAAACTTTTCTAATAATTCTGTATCAGTCTACCAAAATAAACACATCTCACTTCTTAAGCCTTGAGTCATGAAAGAATTATTGAACATTTTACCCCAGACATACAAAGCATTATTTCCTCACAAAATCTAATTTTAATTACTTGAAGTAAAAAAAAAATATTGGTATCAACAAATGAAAACTGGTTTCTCTTTTCCTGGAAGAAATCATTGCCTGTTTGATAGTTTCCTGACTCTTTTTCTAGTCAGTTCACTACTTGTTACGAATCGCCCCATGGCTGTTACGATTCGCCCCGAGCCGGGGTGATTCGTAACAGATGCAAGGGTTTGAAATTCACTGTACCATTGCTATTTAACAGACCTAAGAGTGTGTCTGGTCATTTTTTAAGCTAGATAAAGGGTTGAGCTATCAATCGGGCCATATCTGAGTCAAATTGTGCCAAAAATACGTCCGTAAAACCCAAATTCCAAAATCTGTTACAAATCGCCCCATGCTCCCTTACTTTGCAAGCGGCGCCCTGATAAGTAAATAGCAGCCACAAAGGCGCCCTGTTTCGGGTCAACCAAATTGAGAGTGTTTTGCCAGTCTCTACTCCCCAGAACAGTCTGTCGCCTCAGTACACTGCACGGCACGGCAAAACCAACGTCCCTGGAAAAACAGGGCATTTTTTCAGGGTGCGCCTGGGAAACCCGGACGTTGGTTTTGCCGTGTGCCAATCCAAGTGTGAGACAGTCTCACACCATTTAGTGCGAGACACTCACGCTTCCAAGTGTGAGACACTGTTTGTCTCACGCTTCGAAGTGTGAGGCACCATTTGTCTTACACTTGCAAGCGTGGGTCCTGTGGCATTGAACCAAAGAAAACTACAGACATCAAGTGTGGGACAAACCGTGTCTCACACTTGTAAGTGTGAGACAAATGGTGTCTCACACTTGGAAGCGTGAGGCAAACGTGGCTCACGCTTGGAAGCGTGAGACACAGTGTCTCGCACTAAATAGTGTGAGACTGTCTCACACTTGGATTGGCAGTGTAAACTGTAAAAAAATTGAGTCGTCACTTGACGACAACTTCAAGGCTAATTTTCCTTACAACAATGTCATAAAAAAAATTGATGACATTGTTGTCACGCCCATGCAATTAAATAAAGGAGCTTTGATGAAAATGTCATCAATTTGTGATGAGATTGTCATCATTTGAAAGTGATGAAAATGTCATCCGCGCCTTTGTCATAAAGTGACAACAAATTTTCACAGTGTACACTCTCAGCCTTTTATTGACTTTATTGTCACTAATCTGGTACTGTAGCCTACAAATTACTTTCTTCTTAGATTCAAACAATTTACTGCATAAAATTATTTAGTAATTGGTTTTGTCAATAAGCAGCACTAACAAAAATTCAGATAATAAGGACAAAAGTGAAAAGTACATATTACTATCGTCAAAATGTCAATACCACGTACTGAAAGTCAATAGCGAGTCTGAGAGTGTTGCGCCCACAAACTATCACAAGCGCTCGCATTACAATGTTAGAAAAAATGTTGCAAAGAACAACATTTTTGCTGCCAATTCTTTCTAACACATCTAGTTATATTACAAACATGTTGTAGCACTCTGTGCTGTTTTCTGATGAATCGGTTGTTGTATAACAACACTTCCATCGAGTCTTCGATTTTGACTTGGCCACATTTGTTTTGGCCTCATGGTGTTGTAAGTTAACAAGATCCTTGTTATATTGCAACAATGTTTGTTTTAGGATTGCACGATCGTTGTTTATAAACAGAAAATCTGTTGAATGACAACATAACTGATTTTAATCACTATTACATTATTGTTTTCAGAAAAGAAAGTTGTAATAAAACAAAAGAGTTGCTCATTGGGTGGATATCCTGTTCAGACATCAAACAGACGTGTTCAATTTAACAACATTCCTGTGGGATATTATGCCGTAATATGACAGTAGATTTTCAACAGTGTACGGTGCTTTGCACTCCAGCAGGCCCCTTTTCCGCAGTGTGGCTGCACGCCCTTCTACGAGCACCCAAAGGTTGGCCTCGTCGTTGTCCACGAGATAAGAGGGCAGCATCGCATGCTGGAGAGTCAGTCATCGTCTGGCGGCTCACACGACACATCAGTGCTGCGTGGCCGGGTCGACGGTCGCCTCCCGTCACTGCAACGGCCTGCTCTGCTCCGGGATGTCTTCCGAAGGAACGTCTTCATCAGCGGTAAGCTCAAGGGAGCACTTAGTGAAACTACCTCACCACTGTCGGATACGTATGTCAGTGGTTTAGCAGAAAGATTACCGATTGTTATAGGAACTAGAGTCCAACTTTATTTTTTGAAATGAACATTAGGGGCCCAGACTTTTATTGGAAAACCCCACTAACCTTCAAATTTATTGGAAAGAGTTTCTATTGCGGCCTGAATAAATGTATTAAAATTTTGGTGTTGAAGACGAGTCTTGTCCCTTAACTAAAAATCTAAAATCTACCCATATTTTTCTTGTTCCGGTTATTTTTCTCATGTTCTCTCGTTAAGAACGAGCCTACCATTGCGTCAACTTCCGTTTGAGGTATCTCTTCCGTGTTCATTCCTGGCCCATCGTTCTCCGTCGTGCCCGTCGCCCTCACTGCAAATGCAAAGACGATACTAAAGTACATTTTTTTTGCCATACAATTGAGTATTGCCAACACACAGCATTACGGAAAAGAATTGCCTACAGAACGGCGATACACAGAAGTATCGCGAAAATTTGGCGATACTTTTGGGTATTGCCAAAACCGCGGCATTAAACCAAGGACTTGTCCCCTTGATTTGTTCAACGTTTAATGCCAAATCGTGGCAATACTCCGAAGTATCACCAAATTTTAGCGATACTTTTGTGTATCGCCGTTCTGAAGGCAATACTTTTCCGTAAGGCGGTTTATTGGCGATACTCAATTGTATCGCCAAAAAAGGTACCAGAAGTATTGCCTTTGGATTTGCAGTGCTGGTTTTGAGGCATTTATTTTGTTCTTCATATATTAATTTAGAGCTTCTTCGTAGAATACCATCCGAAGGTTTGAACTTTGCTGTTTCGCACGCGGGCTTGATTAACTCTCACACTGTAATGCAGAGGGTGAGACACCTCACCAATTTTTCGGCGATACTTAATGTATCACCGAAAAAAAGGTCGCACACGAAGGTATCACCGAAAAAATGGCCGTACACCGAAAACAGGTCAGACATCAGCGAGATTGGCCCTTGTTTTCTTGGGGAAGTATCACCCTTTTCTCGGTGATACATTTGTGTACGACATTTTTTTTCTGGTGATACATTCGCGTGCGACCTTTTTTCGACACTCGTGTACTACTCTTTTTTCGGTGACACATTTTAGTGTCACCCTTTTTCGGTGAGACAGTTATGTCTCACCCCTCGGAGAGTGAGATGTATTACCATTTCATTTTCAGTGCAAGCTTGTACTAACTTTTCTCATCAGCGGACGCATTTCTCTGAATATTTATAATACGTCGTACTTCCTGCCTAAATGCGTTAAAATTGCTTAGTAATTTATTAAGAAAACGATCATGTTAGTAAAGTATCACGCAATTACTATACACTTAATGTCATGGTCCTCTTTTTGTCCCATGAATGCTTTAATTTTGAGCACATCCGGCATTGATACAATTTTGTGTCCACCAGTTGACTGAAATTTTCCGATGCCTACATAGGCAATTTGCTATTTTATTCGACAATTTGTGTCACCCGCTGGACACAAAATTGTATCATTGAAGGATCTGCATAAAAGTAATACTTTTAAAAGTATAAAGTATTATCGTTGCCTATGGAAATGCGTCTGGTAATGAGAAAAAGGCAGAAAGGATGAGAGTGTTCGATACTCATTCTCCGTCTTCCTGTGCAGACGGACCCGCTGTCAGTGCTTCCTACTGAGTTGGTGCTGCACATCTGCTCCTTCCTGCCGCCCGAGGACCTGCTGACCACGGGGCAGCTGAGCCGGCGATGGCGCTCGCTCACCAGGGACCCGCAAGTGTGGAGGCACGTCAACCTGTACCTGCTGTACAACTTCCCCCCCAGGACTATTCCCGTCTTCGCTGGGCGACGTAAAACGTCCTTGTTCAGCCCGGTGCCCATCAGGGTGCTGCGAGCGGCTCCGTTCGTCAAGACGCTTCGACTAGACGCCTGCATTGGCAAGGAACAGGAACAGGCCCTGATGGAAACAGCGGCTACGGTGAGTCGCAATGATCGGTGCTGTAGGTAGAAAGCGCTGCCTGCCTGCACTGCAAGAAAAAAACACAACAAAAATACACAAATTTGTGGCAATTTTTTTTTTATCAGGAATTTATTGTACTTTCAAAGTACAACAATTGTTGTATAGAGTACAATGGAACCGGCAAGAGGTTTGATTGCTGGTGATTGTCGATGAGAGTGTGCCGCACCGCTGCGTTGTTGTTTTTGGAAATGCTAACTTCAAATTTTCGTTACTCTTTAAATCTGAGTAAATTGAGCCATTTAACTGCGTACCTTTGCACATGCATCTGTGAATTATCTTTTATTAGGGGGAGGTTCTGGTGAAAGTCTTGCCATTTTCTAAATGGATCCCACTGTCATAATTGGTTCGGAATATAAAATCTTTCTTTGAGGAGACGAAAATTTGACGGCACATGCCAGGCTCTGAACCCAGTCGAAGAGACTTTTTGAGCCTATTTTGGCTGTATCTTAAAAAATCTTATTGCGCATACTATTTTGTCGAAAAGGGTTGATCTTGACATTTTCCACTTCTTCAATTAATTTTCAAAAGATTCCGGCACGCATAGCTCAAAATTTCCATTATATTATTAATTGTAAGCTTTTTAGGCTGAAAAGTCTCCAAAATTTGTCTGTATTGTACATTTTTGATTAATTACAGTAAATGCTTGGTTAGAAAGGTTGCGAATGAAAATGTAATTTACATTTTGGGTCGGACCTACTTTCGAGAAAATAGCATTTTCACCAGAACCTTCCCTTAATGTAGGGCAAATTAAGAAAAAATTCTCATTACTTATATGAAGGTTATAAGTTTTGGTTTCTGGCTTCCTCTTGGAGTGGGGCAGGCTGGAGCCAGGGAAGACCAAGAATGCACTAGCTGAGCCATTTCGTTCGTGTCTGTCTCTGTAGCGTACATAGAGCAAGTAATCTTTTTAGTTGCGTAAAACAGAGACAAAACAAAGACACGAACGAAATGGCTCGGCTAGTGCATTCTAGTGGATTTGGCTGAGGATTTTTTCTTAATTTGCAAGAGTAATTGCATTCTGTTGTATCCTGTGTTTTCTTTGATTGGAGGGATTGAGGTAAATACTCCATTAGTTTATTTCATGACCAGCTTCAAAAATTCTGAAACAAGAGAGGAGAGGCCTGAGATGTTGCCTAATGAGCGTTTTGAAAGTAATCGATTGCTTCATCAATTGTGAGACCCAAACGTTAAGGTCAAACAAGAGACGGAACCCTCAGGGTGTCAATTTAGCCTAAAACAGTGAAAACAAACCCAAATTTCAATATTCCTGATTTTTTTTCTCCATTCCTGCACATGGGGCCCTCATGCAGGCTCTTAGTACACTAATAGGGGAAGCTACAAAAAAATTTTCAGCCAAATCCATGATTACGCCTTTTTTAATATCTGCATTTTTTTTTATTTTTTTGTCGTAAAAATTTGGTTAAAATGGTTGACCAAAACTACAAAAAAATTTCAAAAAATCTAAAAATTTGTTGTTAGCGTCTACTAGTAAGAAAGAGTCACCAAAAAAAATTTGGGCCGATTCTGACAACCTTTGTCTCAAGGCCTGTTATTCTGTCATGGAATGCACCGCCGTGCAGAGGGTGATTTAAAAATGTGCACCACCATGGATCCCTAGGCTCCCGTACGCTAATCTTTATCGAGGCCTATCTTGGCTGATCTCTGGAATATTCGTCGCCTCACTGTTAAAACGGTTCATAATTTTCCCGGGAACTCCCTGGAAATCGCCTATGCCTCTGCCATACACTGTTAGAAATTCTGTCGTAAATTAGCGACAAAAAAGTCGCTAATTTTCATAGCGACGGTAATCGTTCTAAAACTACTTCGTCGTAACTGAACGACTAAAAAATAATTTCTCTACGACAATGTCGTAATTACGATTACATATTTTGACACCTGAAATCCCCAAAAAATTGGTGAAAAGTTACAATTTTGCTCACTTATTTACGATTTGTGTCGTTCACTTACGATTCATAACACAAATTTACGACAAGAGTCGTAAATGTACGACTGAAGTCATAACTGCACGACATATTACAAAGATAATTTACGATTGTTCGTAAACTTACGATTAAGTCCTAAATTTACGACTTAATTCGTTTTAAAACGAAACGTGTCGCTATCAAAATTAGCGACAAATATGTCGTACATTTATGATTCAAGTCGTATATTTACGACTTGAGTCGTAACAAAATATGTCGTTTAAAAACGATATAATTGTTCTACAAAATGTCGTAAATTAACGATTATTTTTAACAGTGTAGGTTTCCTGGGAAAACCAGGTACCGTTTTTGTCGTGCTCAATCATTGCTTGAAGACTAATGATTTGTGTCCATGCATGCCAGGTGGCCCGAATCAAAATCGATTCCACAAGCTTCACGAAATGGTCGATTGTGTTGAAAGTCGTCAACAAGTTTGCTGTATCGCTGGAGTCTCTGTCACTGCAATGTGTTTCGCGCGACATGCTTCGCTTTCTGGCCGAAGAGCCATTCCCACGGCTTCAAACACTGAAACTGGGACTGGATTATAAGTACGAGCGTGCGGGGTAAGTGTGGTCTCGAAAACGCTGTGCTACTTCCATGTAGTATCAGACTATGAGGGAGAGTGGGGCGATTTGTAACAGATTTAGGAATTCTCACACGAATAAAGAATATTCTGCATATCTGCTGCTGTAGACAAGTAACTTTAAGTTTTTCATATTTCCCCCACTCCTCTCCATCCCTCTCCCGGAAGCTTGCTTGGTGCTCCAGTCCACTGTGCAGTCATTGTCACGTAAACCTTCGTCTAGTTCTTTTCCCTCTCCCGAAAACTCCCAAGTGACGAGTACAGCAATTGGCGACCCTCCTCTTTTAGCGAAAGAGGGACCATACTCATATTTTCTTCTGCACCCTCCACTTAAATTAATAAGCGCATTTGTTACGAATCGCCCCACTTTCCCTTACCTAGGGCGGACTTGATCCTCACGTGGATAAGCACTGCACCTACACAGTAAAAAAATCCTGTGAAAGTTGACCCATTTACTATGCACTGATAAATTTTACGCCATGGTCTGGAATATTTTTTCCCTTCATGGTGGATGTGAAAACCTAAGTTACACTCAAGCTTAGTTTCAGCAGTGCTTGTTTTGTCTGCACGCAGGCCCTCTGATTGGACTTACCAGGACCGTGGTCCCGGAGCCAGCACGCTAACGAAGCTTGTCTGTGAAGGGCTGGACGAGCAGCACGTGTACGCAGTCAGCTCACTGCTCAGCAGGCACCGCCACACTCTCCGCGAGGTGCTCATCGACTCCCTACCAGCATCGGGCGCTCGCGACGTGATGCAGGTCTCTCCTCTGGGGGAAGTCAAGGAAATGGACACGACCTGGACCGCATCCGCATGGTCGCAGCTTCAGTGATAGTTGGCTCAACCGTTGCCCTACTACTACTTTGCAATCTAATTTCAGCCTGAATTTTACTCCACAAATCGGAATGCGTACATTGTATGCTCTAACTGGAGCATGCCTGCAAGCACGCTCAGCTAGCGCATGCCTTCTAAGCATGCACCAACTAGTGCGTACATGCCGAATACACGCTTCCTGAAGCATGCGTCTAGTGTGAAGGGATACGGAGTTTTCTCTTACAGGAAGCGCCTACATTGCATTTAAGGGCTAGCTAGTGCATGCTTGGCAGGCGTGCCGTGCCTAGAGTGTGCTTGAAGGCATGCAGTGCAGAGCATACAATGTACGCTTTTCGATTTGTAGAGTTCTTTTACCATTCTTACCAAAATGAACCAAGGAAAATTGAAGTGAAAATTAGTTTGTTGAGTGCACTGGTAAAACTAAAGCGTAGTATTACCCACTGTTTTCAAGCGTAATCAGTTTACGCTTGAAATCAGGCGTAACAGGCCCATCCGCCAAGTCTCCCCCTATCCCAATGCATGGGGGAATTTCCAGAGTATGCTTCATTTTAAGCGTAACGTCTTCAAGCGTAACTTTATGCTTGACTCAAGCATAGAGTTACGCTTAAGATTTACCAGTGTGTTGAGCCTGAGGGCTGCAAGTGTGGCCTTGTGGGCGCAACATTTGAGACAACTTCATGAAATTGTTTACGTTCCCGTTTCGACGACGTGCGGTCCAGGTTTCGTCAATTGCCTTGAGTTCCAGCAAACTGCTCTACAAATCGAAGAGCGTACATTGTATGCTCTAACGGGAGCACGCCTGCAAGCACGCTCTAGCTAGCGCATGCCTGCCAAGCATGCACTTACTAGTGCATACATGCCATGTACACGCTTCCTGATGCAGGCAACTCCCTATCCCTTATGCACTGGATGCATGCTTCAGTCAGCGTGTACATGGCATGTATGCTATCACAGACGCACTGCCCAGGTCACACTGGTCAATGCCTCTGCGATGCGCACGCACCTCTGCAGCGCTCAGCGCGCTGGCTGCCGTGCTATCTGACGCGCGTGCATGCAGAAAACATAGGCCGCGTCGCGCCGTGTTAAATGCCAGCTAACTAACACGACTGGCAGATAGGTTGCCTAGTAATCAGGCGTTAGCCAGCAGTGCTGGAATAATCTGATTGTCACCGGCCTGTGGCCGATGCGTTCACCTTAGATGTTAGGGATTGAGCACGTGCCTCCCTCACGGAGCCCCGACTCGGGAGAAGCTCCAGTTAGTATTCTACCAACCACCGTAGCGGAAACAACTGAGCCCTCTCCGCCGAATACCCCGTCCGCGAAAGTGTCCGCGTGTGCCCGAGTACTCAACCAACCCGTGTGTCGTTACTTCACCCCTTCACGAACCCGTAGAACACGCTGCGGCTAGACGGTTACGCGAGTGATCAGTGCAGTGAAACCTAGTGACTGAGGACCAAGTGCAAAGCATCCCTCGACCAGGTTTGACCCCGCGGCGAGCTGGATTAGGCAGCCTCACACAGCAAACCCCACTTCACCTCCGCAACCCCCGGCCAACGTGCGATAATGCACTAGGCATGCGCTAGCTAGAGCGTGCTTGCAGGCATGCTCCAGTTAGAGCGTACCATGTACACTCTTCGATTTGTAGAGAGAGCGTTGTTGCGCATGAATTCGTGCGCATGAATTCTGTGCTAGAGCTGTACATCAAAAACAACGTATTTATAGTGTGCAAGTTAGGATTGTTATACCAAATTTATAAGATCTGCACTTTGCAATTCGTGATTTTTTGTTTTGCATTTGGCCATAGGGTGCAGGGAAAGAGACAAGAGGGTCATTCCACGCCAAGTCGTCAAGGTTTTGAGGGACGTGTCGGCCGAACCCAGCGGTATTTTCAGGGATTGTTGGCCCTATGGGCCCATTGAAGGCCCGGTACTTTTTTCCCCGGAAAGTCGACAGGGGTCTGAGATATCTCAAACTTCATTTTTGGTAAAAGAAATTACCTATCAACCTAAAAAAATTTATATCTCGGAAAGTATTTGTCCTTTCTCAAAACCGCTTATACCGTTGGAAAGAGGAAGAAAAACTGAAAAAGATGGGATTTTTTCCAAAAATTCTTGGAAACTTTTACTTTTTGCACTTTTATAGTGAAATGTTAAAAATTATGCAACTTTTTTGTACCCTGATCAAAAATGGCGTTCTATGGCTCAAAATGTACCTTGATATGTCCTCTAAACGAAAAGATCAACGCCCCAATGTATTTTGTTTAGTTCCGGAGAACGAGCGGTTCTTGTGGACCACTGCAAGGCTACTTTCCCGCTGGAACGGCTCCCACGCCACGCTCGCCTTCTCTGTGTTAGCGGACGTGATCGCCAGGGTTCGGCGACCGTCAGGTAGGATTCCCACCTCACTTTCCAGCCCACTAAGGAAGCGCTGGACCTCAGCGCCTGAAGGGCAAGCAAGGGAGAGACTGGGAAGCACGAAGGGTCACCTACACACACATTTTTGGGGGTTGGCCGCGACTGTGCTCCGCGGTGCGCGTCGCCACCGGTGGCGGACTCTGGAACTAACGAACTTGGTGGTGTGTGTTGTTTCTGACCATCGCTTGTTTGGATTAGGTGTCAGGCAGAAAGGTTCGGATACTTGCTGAATCACGCCCTGCGTTTGTTCCTGGCAGTTTGGAGGTGAACTATATAAGTTCTATAGAAAAGGCATATTTGCAATATTTGCAACGCACCAAACGTGGTTGGCACCCATTTGACCACACTAGTTGGTGCGGTATAGACCACGTCCAGAAACCAAGTGCGTATCCTAACAACTTAAGGGGCTGGCTGCCGGGGCGGGAGAGTGAGTAAATGGGTGGCTCGCAGCCTGCGTGGAACACCGATACTCCCCAGGTACAGCCCTACGGGTCGTCACGGCTCGGCGTGCGCGGACAGCACCAAACGAGTATCGTATGCTTCCATGAACGTTTCTTGAATGTAGATTTTCGTTTCTCTTCCCAACCCAACCAGCTTTTAGTCATCTTTAACTAGTTTTGTCACTGCTGTCAAAATATTTCAAATATGCCTGTTTGTATTACCTATTTGTGCCAAGACTTGAGCCTTGACCCAAAGCCCTTATATCTGGAGGTCCGACATGAGCCCGGATTGAGCCCCGACCTGAGGCTCGAGTCCGGGCTGAGATCGGGGCCGTATCAAGCTCACGCCGGGGCTCAACTCGGTTTGGGGTAGGGATTCAGGTTGGGTTTCTGGTCACAGGGGTACAAGGATCGTGTCCTCTAAGCCAAACAAATATCAACTATGAAAAACACACCTTCAGTCAAAGTAAAATATTTGGTGTTCAGTTATTCCCCTGCCCATATTTTCTCCGCACTGACCCCTCCGAGAACACTGAACAAGTGCATACTTGAAACATTTTGACAACAGTGACAAAGCCAGTAAAAGATGACTACAAGGTAGGTTTACGCCAGACCGCGTCTTGTCGTAACAGGCTTCGCGATGTCTCGCTGCCTGTTCCTCCAATCCACGCCTGGCGTACCTACCTTGGCCTGCGGCGCTAGCCTGCCTGCGGCAGGCAATGGCTTGTCCGTTGTCGGTTATTTTTTAACTTGCTGAATGCTGGGGGGCTCCGCCCCCCAGACCCCCCTACATTGTAAATAGAGTTGTTTTATCTACAGATAACACGATCTTGACCCTTGTCACTTTTTAACTTGTCGAGGCTGGGGGGCCCCGCCCCCCAGACCCCCCTTTCTCCAGGACAGAAGTGGTCTATCTGCAGAAATCTCTATTTTTCGCCGTTTTTTAGGTGTTTTTCGCCTATAAAAACTGAACCAGTTGAGCTAGGATGGTGAAATTTCGCGTGTGCCGAGCCAAGGACATACCTAAGAAGTGTGCAAAATCTCACCGAGATCGGCCGAGCCGTTCAGGAGGAGTAGTGCGGACAGACAGACCGACAGACAGACCGACAGACCGACAGACAAAACTTTTCAACCCCACTGGAGTAACAGGCTTTGCTATCGCTCAGCCAAAAAAGTGGTTGGGTTGAAAAGGGAAACAAAAATCAAACTACGGCAGAGAGGCCGTCGTGAATCTGAACCAGCAAATGAATCAGACTTAAGCCACGCAAAGATATTCTCCAGTGTAGAACTTATATAGTTCACCTCCAAACTGCCAGGAACAAACGCAGGGCGAGATTCAGCAAGTATCCGAACCTTTCTGCCTGACACCTAATCCAAACAAGCGATGGTCAGAAACAACACACACCACCAAGTTCGTTAGTTCCAGAGTCCGCCACCGGTGGCGACGCGCACCGCGGAGCACAGTCGCGGCCAACCCCCAAAAATGTGTGTGTAGGTGACCCTTCGTGCTTCCCAGTCTCTCCCTTGCTTGCCCTTCAGGCGCTGAGGTCCAGCGCTTCCTTAGTGGGCTGGAAAGTGAGGTGGGAATCCTACCTGACGGTCGCCGAACCCTGGCGATCACGTCCGCTAACACAGAGAAGGCGAGCGTGGCGTGGGAGCCGTTCCAGCGGGAAAGTAGCCTTGCAGTGGTCCACAAGAACCGCTCGTTCTCCGGAACTAAACAAAATACATTGGGGCGTTGATCTTTTCGTTTAGAGGACATATCAAGGTACATTTTGAGCCATAGAACGCCATTTTTGATCAGGGTACAAAAAAGTTGCATAATTTTTAACATTTCACTATAAAAGTGCAAAAAGTAAAAGTTTCCAAGAATTTTTGGAAAAAATCCCATCTTTTTCAGTTTTTCTTCCTCTTTCCAACGGTATAAGCGGTTTTGAGAAAGGACAAATACTTTCCGAGATATAAATTTTTTTAGGTTGATAGGTAATTTCTTTTACCAAAAATGAAGTTTGAGATATCTCAGACCCCTGTCGACTTTCCGGGGAAAAAAGTACCGGGCCTTCAATGGGCCCATAGGGCCAACAATCCCTGAAAATACCGCTGGGTTCGGCCGACACGTCCCTCAAAACCTTGACGACTTGGCGTGGAATGACCCAAGAGCTGTTTTGATTAAATTCCGTTCCTCCCCCCTTGCCTAAGTGAATTGATCAGGTGTCACACAAAACCTTCTCGTTGCACAATGGATTATTGAACTCATTTACTCGTGTATCTTGCGCACTTCATGCTAAAAGCGGTTCCTGGTTTATCGAGGAAGCCCATGGTAATAAGATGGGTGATTTCCAGGAAGTTCCGGTGAGCATGAGAGAAGGGCGCCCCTCTCTCATGCTGCGAGGATCCGTTTTTTCCGTTTTAACACTGTGATTACCATGAGGATTATTTCTCTCCTAACCTCTAACGTTCGCGGCGCTTTATGCACTGTGGGAAAAAATCACAGTCACAGTCAATCCTGTAGTGATTAGTACAGCTGTCACTGTAGTTCAGAGTACAGAATTTTCTGCACTTTTTTACAGGATCTACTCCTTGGAATTTACTGTACCACAGGAGAGGAGTACGGAATATTCTGTACCAGGGAGGTACAGTAAGTGCTGTAGCCACGCACAGTAAATCCTGTGTTCTGAACTACAGTAAATCCCGGTAAAAAAAATTAACAGGATTCAGTGTGGTGTTTTCGCACAGTGTCGCCCATCTGTCCTGAGCCGACTGAACTGACCCTCCATTGTGTGTTGCTGCAGGCGGTGGCCCGGTGCGAGCAGCTGGAGCACGCCATGCTACCACCATGCGGCGCGCACCTCTCCTTGCTGGCCGCTCTGCCTGCGCTGCGCAGCCTCCGCCTGAAGGTTGATGCCTGTGACGACGAGAGTCGTGGCAAACCCTGGCTGGACCTCCTGCCCCCGGGACTACAGGTAACTTGGGGGTGAAATCCCGGTGACCGAAATTTTTATTACGAGTTTGGCGTTTGCATGCGTTTTCGAGGGTGCTGATCAATAACATCCATTCTGTGGCGAAGTGAAGCATGCATGCACACTCTCAGACAAACTATTGACTTACAGTACGCGTAGTATTGACTTTTTGTCGGTAGTCCCTCTGGTTTTTTGTGCAACAGTAATATGTACTTTTGACTTACTTTTGCTCATACTATCTGCATTTTTGTTAGTACTTATTGACAAAAATAATCCCGACTTAATTTTATGCAGTAAATTATTCGTATCTAATAAGAAAATACTAAGTATTATTGTTGCCATAGTACCTAGTTACTGACGATAAAGTCAATAAGAGGCTGAGAGTGCATGTTTTGAGACTGGGATGACTGACCAGGACTGATTCTTTTCCCGTTGTGCTGCAGAAACTGTCGGTCAGCTTCTGTTCCTACAATTTGGAGTCAGTGTTGGCGGACCTGAAGAGGGCGGCGCCGCGGCTGCGGACGCTGCACGCGCTCAGCGTGGAGTGGTTCTCCCCGAAGGACGCGCAGGAGGCGGAACGCGTCCTGGTTCCGCTGCTGCCCGGCGTGCAGCAGACCCACGATTTCAGTGATGCTTGGAGCGCGGGTGATGAAAATGAACAGTTGGAGTGGAGCGAGGGTGATGAACAGTGGAGTGAGGGTGATGAACAGTGGGCCGAGGATGACGAAGATGTCGAAGAAGACGATGGTGACGCAAATTTTGATGCCCTTGCCTAAGGGATGCTGCTCATGGAGTCTTCACTCTCGTTTCAGTAGCGTGACTTCACGTTGAAGCGAGCGTGACCAAATGTCAGGCTTCTTTGAGCATTGCGTCACGCTCGTTTGGATTTGAATCAGACTTAGCTCATTCACCTTGGAACAAGCGCGACCCAATGCCCAAAGGAGCGTGGCATTTTTCACGCTCGCCTCAACGTGATGTCATGCTCCTGTTCGGGGTGTTCCACTTTACAACACTTTCGGGGGTTGCTCTCTCCTCGGATGCGACTCGAGAGATCGTCATGCAAATATTGTGATTCACAGAAGATAGTTTGAATCTTTCGACCTAAAACGAGCTATGTATCAAAATCGGCACGGGCAGCAAGCCTTATTAGCTGGATCCAAATACGATATTGGCCCAATAAAAAGAGGATATTCGTACGGAACGGCCAGACCGTAACTGTGAAGAGTTCGCCGAAGTGCAGAGGTAAAGAGGGCCTGGCGGTGTTGTAGCCACTCCCTCCATCCCTCCTCGCCTCTTGCCTGCGGTTGTACCCTTCTGATTATTCTTCACATTTGCGGTCTTGCCACTCATTGGAATACGGGTTGGTTCGCCGAGATGTGGGAATTTGAGGCGCGGGATTTCCAAGATTTTAATGTGCGGCTTTTCGGATGAAATTTTGCAGGCTCATTCAAGATGGCTCTAGAATGGTCCCCAAGAAATATCAAAGCTTAATTCGTTCCAGTTTTGTTTCAAATGGCTTAAATGTTGAAAGCGTACTTTGGGTCGATGTTTGTTACACGCGTGTCGACGATTGTTACATTTGCGTCGACGTTTGTTACACGCGCGTCGACGTTCGTTACATTCAAGTGGTTTGGGTGGAATTTCAAAGTGGACAAAACTGACATCTATTTATAGAAATCGATTCGTCTGATCAGGACAAACAAAAAATCCTAACATATGTAATAGGCTTGGATGCGAAATAAACAAGTATTTAAGCTTCAAAAGTGCAGTAACAGGCGTCGACGCCGGGGTCCTGGCTGATTACATCCGATTACATCATTACACTTTATAAAAACCATCTATTTCGCAAGGAAATACCAAATTTGCTTGTACGTAACAGACGCTGTATGGTGTAAATAGGTCAAGTGAAGCGGCAAACATGACCTTGTCCCAGTATTTGAAAATGTTTATCCGGGGGAGGTCGAAATTACGCGTTGGCGATTACAGGTTTATGATAGCGAGTTACGGCAAAGCGACCTATTATCCTTGTTTTGAACCTACCATACTCCTGTGGAAGTATTTCCACCGTTGCAGTTTTGTTTAATATCAATTTCGAAGCCGAATGGGGTTGGCGCTTGGTTCGGTTCAGGCACAAAACACGCTTAGAGCCGCGAAATACAAATGCCGGTAGCAAGTGACGCAATTTGCGGACAAAACTTTTCTTCCACTTTACGAACGAACCAATCGACTCAAGGTTTCGGGACTTAAGTTAAAATGTAGATTAGAGTGTCCTCTCTCGAAAACACACAAAACTTTGGGTGTTTTAACGGCGTTATAAGGAATTAGACTTCACATTGTGTTTCAATCGGGGATTCGGACACCGACAAAACGGCCATTTTTGTACCTTTCCAGCGCTTTATGTGGTACAAGAAGTCAAAAATTTTGACTGAAAACATGTACATGCCTTTCTCTGAAGGTGTTTTGTTGTTATATAAGGGGTATTTGCTGATAGGAAGTCCGTGCAAGTGGTAATTGAGCTAAACATCTTTGATTTCAAAATTTCCACATTTTGACGAACCAACCCATACCCAATTTAGTTTCTACTGATTTGGCTTTATTGCTGTTCGTTCCTTGCTCTGATAGCTTCAGACCAGGCTACGCATGTTCAGGGAAGAAAAGAACTTCCATAGTCCATCCACAGTTCCGCATTTACGTTTGCGAGTTGCATCCGATTTCGTCATTGTGTTTGCTTATGACTGTGTAGAAAGATAACGTGCAGGCAGTCGTAATGTGTTGACTTTTCTTGTAATGTTTTGCAAGTGTGATTTCGAAGGATGGTGAAAGTCATGCAGAGCGCGTGCCATCAGAGGTCATCCTGAGTTTGTTTTCTTAAATTTTACTTTATAGTTATGTAAGATGCTTAGCACCAGAGCTCATCCTGAGGTTGTACCATGAGAATGTGAGTACTGCAGGCCCTCTGTCGTGAGTTTGTTTTCTGAAGGTAGTCGATATGAAGGCCCCGGGTGTGCGTACTTGCAGAGCTTGTGTGTCACTCGCAATGCAGTGTACGGCATACGGCATGTACCGCTTTCGGGAGAGCAAATTGCAACCAACAAAGAGTCGATTTTTTTCTTGATTAGTTTTATGTTCATTCATTTGTTATTAGTTCATGTAAGTGACACATGAGACCAATTGTGAAATAAATTCTTCTCTTAGTCTGAAGTTTTCAGCATTTGTGTACTATGGATTAGCAGTTTGTGCACACACACACTCTAAATGTCTTACGGTGGAAGGCTGCACCAACATTTTATGGTGAAGATTTTGTCCATATTACAAACGAAATTCATCAAAATATCCATAAGGTACAGTGAATTCTCAATAGTATGTTGTAAAGTCAGCTGCACCACCGTTACATATCGAATTATTAGCATAATATAGAGGATCTTCTCTACACTTAATGAGAAAACCTCACAAACTACTTTAGGCCTTCGGTGGCAAGTCAGTCTCGTTTGTAGGCAGTTCCCTCGTTCATTTTTTTCGAGGGGGAAATCACTCGCGTAATAGTCGGGTCACCGATTCCTAGTATTACGCATAATAGAAATAGCGTAATAGCCAAATTTTTTAAAATTTTCTCTAAGAAGATTCCGATTTTAGCCTAAATCTGGATATTTTCGAGCGTAATAAGCCTTCTGTAATGGCGTAATAGAACGTAATAGGGAGTAGTCGGGTCACAGTTTTTAAGACTGATTTCCCCCTCGATTATTTTAATTTTTTGATCAAGCTCAGAAGATACTTCCTTTGTGCCAAAATCGCAGAGAATTTTTGCTAATGCGAAACGTCAACGCGGCGCGGCCAGTTGCAGCGGCTCGCATTAGCTGAACATCAAGTGGATATCAATGTACCGCTTTCGGGATCATCATCATCAGCGCTGTTAGGTCGATCAGACCTTTAGCGATTGGGTTTTAGCATGACACTCCGACTTGTTCGTACGCCGAAACCTGAGAGCGGTAGGAATAAATTCTGCTCTTAGTCTGAAGTTTTCAGCATTGTGTACTATGGATTAGCAGTTGTGCACACACACACTCTGAGTCTTACGGTGGAAGGCTGCACCAACATTATGGTGAAGATTTTGTCCATATTACAAACGAAATTCATCAAAATATCCATAAGGTACAGGGATTCTCAATGGTATGTTGTAAAGTCAGCTGCACCACCGTTACATATCGAATTATTAGCATAATATAGAGGATCTTCTCTACACTTAATGAGGAAAACCTCACAAACTACTTTAGGCCTTCGGTGGCACAGTCAGTCTCGTTCGTAGGCAGTTCCCTCGTTCATTTTTTCGAGGGGGAAATCACTCGCGTAATAGTCGGGTCACCGATTCCTAGTATTACGCATAATAGAAATAGCGTAATAGCCAAATTTTTTAAAATTTTCTCTAAGAAGATTCCGATTTTAGCCTAAATCTGGATATTTTCGAGCGTAATAAGCCTTCTGTAATGGCGTAATAGAACGTAATAGGGAGTAGTCGGGTCACAGTTTTTAAGAGTGATTTCCCCCTCGATTATTTTAATTTTTTGATCAAGCTCAGAAGATACTTCCTTTGTGCCAAAATCGCAGAGAATTTTTGCTAATGCGAAACGTCAACGCGGCGCGGCCAGTTGCAGCGGCTCGCATTAGCTGAACATCAAGTGGACATCAATCGCTGGATCCTCCCCTTGCGTTATATTTTGGTTGTTGATTTTGTAAGAAATGAGTTTTTCATACCCCCAAACGATCGAGATAAGATTTTGAAATTCATCTGAGCCCTCTGGAATTATCATCGCGTTTTTCGTATTTCATCCCACTGTGCGCCGGCGCGTCGAAGCCACCGCAGGGGCGGTCCCGGTTACCTTGTAAAGCGCTCCTCGCAGGCAAACAAAGCGTCGGCGCAAAAAAGTATCAGGCAAAATTTGTAGATCTCGTCAAATAAATTTGAGCGACATCGCACGGTGGATGACGTCACGGCACGAGCGCCGAGTTTTTGGTTCGCAATATACCCGCGCCTATTCGGACCGAAATTTAGATAATTTTGGCCCCTGTAAAATAGGCGAACTACAAGCGGGCTCAGCACGTTTTGATTTTAATAAGCGTTTTAAAGCAAGTCAATCCTTATTTTTTTAAATCGGCCAAAAAATGGCCAAGATACGATTTTTTTTATTTTACAGCACTGTTTAAAACTTGGAGGGCTCGGCGGAGGTCCTAAAGATTATTTTTTCCAAGGGAAAAAGCACAGGTTTATTTTCTTCGACGTAGAATCCAAATCCGGGCGGCCTTGAATCCCGAAGTATGAGGGCAATCGGCTAATGACACCTGAAAACATTCCCTTCTAGGAGTGGGCCGCGTTGATTGTCGTGACTAGCGCAGCATCGCGAAGCCGTTTACGACAAGACACGGTCTGGCGTACACCTACCTTGTCTTTCTCTTTATCTGACTTCCCTGGGTGCCATTGTTAAAAGTTCCGCAAATCATGCTCTTTTACCAGGGTTGCCACAAAAATGAAATTTTAATTTTCCCTGACTTTTCCCTGACTCCCAGACCCTTTTTCCCTGTTCTTCCCTGACTTTTTTGGGCCCTTTTTTAAGCAGTCGGGTAGAATAAATGATGAATTTTACGAACGAAATAGGTGTCTAGAAGTGTCTAGTCCGTTTTTCCCTGACTCCATTTCATTTTCCCTGACTTTTCCCTGACTTCCCTGACCGTTTTCAAAATAACTGACTTTTCCAGGTTTTCAAGGTTTTCCAGGCTTGTGGCAACCCTGTTTACGGCGAAAACGCTCATGAAATTCCTCCGTCACTCTTACTCTGACCTGCCTCCTGCTTGGCTGCCTACAGAGACACAGTTCTCGCCACGTCTTTTATCTGTCTTTTCGGGGTTCATCGTGCGGTATCACGCATACTTCTCTCTCCACCCTGGCTAAAGCAGGAAACTGCGTTTTGGAAGGTCGTCGCAACTGGGCAGGAAAGCTTTATCAGTGAGATATTCTCTCTTGACCTCCCGGCCTTTCAAGAGAGAATATCTCAAGAGATGGTCTCTGAAGACTATAAAAGGCAGAGGCAGTCGTCCAGAGACGCCAGTATGCGTCTTGCCCCAGTTAAGCAAGATTCAACCAACAACACCATCAGCCATCAGCTCAAGGTACGCACCATCTCACACACAAAATTGCTATGTAGTTTTTGATGCATAAGCTATGCAGAAAAACCGTTTCTATTTGAAATTTTATTCATAAATTATAGTTTGTTCAAAATTTTGAATTTTGGGTTAGAATGTTCATTTTTGAAAGACTTTAAATCCGGTAGAGCCCTTTAAGGGGAGACTATACTGAAAAAATGGCCGTTTTCGGTCAAAAAATGTGAAATTGGATTTACACGAAAATACCTTGTTAAGACCTTTGTCTAGCCGGTACAGCCATTGTTCCTTCTCACAAAATATATTAAGAATCTTTAAAAGCCGACGGAAGGAACGCAGCGTCGCGTAGACCCACGCAAAGTGTACGTTTTCTCGTGTTTTGTCAAAATTTTAGTTTTAACGTTAAAAAAGTTCCTTGCGTCATAAATTTTTATCTACGTGGCTAAAATTTTTACCAGATGTTCCTTAAGCTGTTCCCCACAGGGTCTCTAAGCCGGATTTCTGAATTTTGGTCAGAATTTTTTAATGTCACTAGAGAATGGTCAGTTTTTGGTCAATTTTAAGCAATTTTGACCATTTTTTTGTTTGTAAAAAAAGCGCGTATAAAAAAAAAGATTTTGAGATCGAAAATGAAAAAAAGCGGCTTAGAGAACCTGTAGAACAGGTCTTTAGGACAATAAAAACGATAAGTCGAATTTTCTGACATCAAAAATACGACGCAAGGGAACTTTTTAGTGAACATATATTTTTAACTTTACCTTTGAATATCTCCTAAACCGTTTGGCCGAAAATTTTCATACTTCGGCTGAAATAGTTTTGAGTAATATTCTATCAAAGGAAAACAAGAGAAAATTCCTGCACTGGTAATCCTGGAAAAACCCATTTTCAGTATAGTCCCCCCTTAAACGTTGCGTGTTTTTTTTTGTTTTTTGTTTTTAACATTATAGTGCATGTTCAAAATCAGCATCAATTCCAACGCTACTCACTTAATTACTATGTAGGTTTTTCTGCGCGCCAATGCACGAAATTACACATCCACTTCAAAACGTACAAATTTGTGCGCGACAATGCACAATTTAATGCATACTTGCGCGGGAAATCGTGCATTGTCGCGCACAAATTCGTGCGTCACGAAGTGCATGTTTAATTTTGTGCATTCGCGCGCAGAAAAACCTGCATAGTACTTTAGTGTGTCCGCATTGCATGGTGTTCCCATTTTGATAAGTTAGAATGGAATAAACTTAATTGTAAGAGGCGATGTCAGCTCGTATGCAGTCTCACCAGGTATAAGCCAACCAGGTATTATTGCCATCAGATTGGTCATTCTACAGAAATGTTATTACATGTTCCTGCCCCTTCGTGACCAAACGGTTCGTCCCAGAGAGACGCGGTTTGCGCGATGAGATGGTACTTTTTGTGCTTTGAAATAATCCACTATTTGGTTTGAAAATTTATGAGGTTTTCGGGTGGCTGTGACCTCCGAAAGGTGAAAAATGTAAACTCCGTAGCTGTCCTAAGTTTGCGCCTTTCGCATGTCTAAACGACACTCAAGACAATCGTTCACGAGGGCTCTATTTGATAAGGCACTCCCATACTTCCAGTTAATCTTGATGACTTTCATTTTAGTATTAAAGCTTCGTGCCAGCGCAGAATTAACATTTGACCCGACGTTTTTAATTCCCACTAACTCACCTGTCCACTGCAACGAGTTAGGCACTTCACGAGTCAGAGGGGAAGTCGCAGCCTCAATCTGAGAGCTGCAATGGATGCCGGATGGAAAAACACTTCTAGACACGAAGTTTGAGAGATGTATCATGTCCAATGAATAGCATCAGATTGGTACCCAAATTTCGAAAAGGGGGTCGCGTATTTTTTGTGTATGTAAACTCCATACCCGATTTGCTACGGATCCCCTGTGTGACAAACTTAAGAAATGTGGATAAGAACAATGCTTTGTTGGTCCTTTAGTCAGCTGTGTATGCGCGTTCTACTGTTGCAAAACATACGGCTGCAAACCAGGTACACACACTGCAGGAAAAAGTGTGGATAGTACAACAAAAGTACAACAAAAACTGTACAATAAAAGTACAACAGGGATTGTAGAAAGTACAACGAGAATTGTACAAACCAAGCCCTGGACTGCACAGCACTCGTCATGCCGGTTCCATTGTACTTTGCACAACAATGGTTGTACTTGAAAAGTACAATAAATTCCTGATAAAAAATTTGCCAGAAATTTGTGTACTTTTGTTGTGGTTATTTCCTTGCTTCAAAATGTAAACTCCATAGGCGTCAATTTGCGTAAAATAAGTTCATTGTACGTGATGACAATTATGCGTGTTGCCAATAATATCTAAAGAACATTTTACCTGATGGGGCATTAAACCTGTTGTTGGTTGAAGTTTCCCCGGTGTTTATGTGTGTTAGTAAGTATAATTCCCACCAGGTACAATTCTCACTAGGTATAAATTAGAAGAAAAATAACAAACTGCTTGGTTACAAATGAGCATGATGACAGCTCCGACACCAGCGCATTCCCTGCAGAAAATGCACTCCGAAAAAAAAACTGCCTTCGGTAGCGGGTACGCAACACGCGTTTCAATCTTTCTTCATGTTGCGCTACTATGGCATAGGGGCAACGCAACATAAAGTTCGTCGGATGTATGTCTCTTTACAGATGTCAACTACGAATAGAGGTCTAGCAGACGTTGCAGAATCGGCCATAAGTTGTGTAGACAATCTACCGGGGGCTCCTTGAGTTTAGAAACAGAGAGGCGCTGTTCAACTAGCGCACCGTTCAAATTAAATCTAAATTAAGTTTATAAATTAAGTGAATTTAGGTGTAATGCGCGAAGTTCCCACGAGAACACTGCGTCTGCTAGGCATCAGAATGTTGATACCAAATTAAATCTGTGCTTCCTAATTTTCAGAAATGAAGGTCCTCCTTCTCGCAGTAGTGCTTGGCACGGCAGGGTTGGTAAAATCGGAATGTTGCTTGTCAGAGACACTCCTGTTCGATGCTGCAGGGACAGATAATTGCAAGGGTTACAGAATGCATTTTCTGCCTAGTGGACCATTGGCGATTCCGTATGTATTTGAGGTTCTACGACGGTTCACACAAACTATTTCACATACTGAAGTTTTGCCTAATGTTATTTCATATAGACGGTTTCACACAAATTTTTTGACACAAAGTACCATTTCACATTTACAACGGTTTACACATTGTTCACGCAATTTTTGTGTGAGCAGTTCCTTGCCGATTGACTCTCCAGATGGCGGCCCTAGAGTACGAAGACTACAGGGAAGACGGTAAGGATGTGCGGATCAAGGATTTTCATTTCGAATCAAACTCGAATTGAATCTAAAAAAGAAGTTTCGAATCGAATAAGTTGTTTAATTAAATCGATCCGAAGTTTAAAGATTAAGAATCGAATCAAATTCGAACTGAAACAAAGAAAAAAAATCCTCAAAATGGCGTGTTTCAAAACACATTTTCTATATAAAGAAAGAACATAGAGCAGGAATTTTAAAAAAATCTGATCTTACTTCAATATAAAAACAACGCTAAGCACTGTGCGCGCGTCTTTCAACCGGTCCCGGGCAACCGATTCGAAGAGGAACCAACGTCTATTCGAAATTCCGAATGTTCTGGGTCAAAGCAAAGATATCAGTCCCCGAATCGAATCACCCCTGATTCGATTCGTTACCGAACTATATCCCTAGAAGACGGCCGCTTCCTGGAGTATTTGGCTCGCAGTGGCCACAATTTTACGTAGTGGCCTGGATGGCTTGTGGCGTTGGTGGCTAGTGGCCTCGTGCCCCTTGAAACCCTTCGAAATAAATGTGTGTCAACTAGCATTGTAGGTGAAAAGAAATTTGTGTGAAAAAAATTTGTGTGAAACTGTCTATGCGAAATTACATTAGGCGAAACTTCAATATGTGAAAAAATTGGTGTGAACCGTCGTGTTACCGTATTTGATGTTACCGTCGTGCAGATATTTGTAATTCTTAATAAGTCTTAATACAATTTATTTTTTACAGCACTCAACCTATTGCACGAATGTGTGAAGTTGACGTTTGTGGAGATGGCAAGCCACCAACAGGAACCTATTGTGGAAAGGGCAAATGCATTTTGGGTTGCAAGTGTGACGGAGGATGTATTGAAGGGGACTTCCGCGAGAACTTTTTCAAAAGGACTGGAATTAAAGCTGACCGACACAGAAACATCCTGCAAACTCTTTTCCGAGGACCCAGTTGGAACCAACTGTTGTTAAACGGCCTCTAAGCTTCAAAGGCTTGATCTACTATTCCTGTTTGTGATGTATGTAAATTTATTTATTTCATTTCTTATTTCACCGTACATTTTCCTCAAATCACAAAAATATTGATGATGAAAGATGAAAGCAAAAGAAAAAAAAAATAATATGGTAACCCATGGTATAGCAATTCAGTCTACTTACCGTTCTTTTTCAAAGAAGACCTTTTCAAAGTTTTTATTCTAATTTTCTTAGAGCGTGCATTTCTTTTCGATATCTCCACTGATAACACAAGGAGCGTTGATACCAAAGTGGATTATTCACTGACTTCTTACTTGTTGATTATACCTGTCTTGTTTTTCTCTTTCCAGATCCATGCAGTGTCGGTGTACTGTCAACAACGATCAACTCTCACGACGGGGCAGCCATCAGTTTCTGAAAAGACATGACAGAAGTGATGCAGTTCCACAGGACCTATGGCACAAAGTTCTGAATTGTTGCCTTAAACGTTACTGTTGGTACAATATTTGGTATCTGCTACCATCTGTTTTACTGTCCTGTATTTTCATTTCGCTTGCTTTTTATGTCCCTTTTTATCAATTTGTATGTTACTGATGTTTAGCACTCAAATACAAGGGTGTCCTGCTTTTCACTGTGCAAATGGTATGAATTGTCGATCCCTACACTGTTATCCTACAGGGATGTTGTTATATAACAACACGTCTGTTTGATGTCTGAACAGTATATCCATCCAATAGACAACTCTTTTGTTTTATTACAACTTTCTTGTGTGAAAACAATAATGTAATCGATATTAAAAACAGAATTTTATGTTGTCAGATTTTCTGCATGTTTAAAACCATAATAAAGTCTGTAGATATGTTTGAATACGTTTATAAGAAATGTTTTCCTTGGGCTATAGGGATGGATGATTGTAGACCAAAGTAAAGAAAATTTTATCATCTTAAAAATGCCGCGAACAGATTGCCAAAAAGTTAAGAACTTCCGGAGGAAAGTGTCCCGCAGTGAAATCTTTTTGTCGGCTTTTGTTGCATTCCCTAACTCCCTTACAACTAAAGACAGAACAAAACTCATTGTTTTGAAAATGTTGTAAAAATTCCATTCTTTTATTTGGTTTTTACCGTTCGTCTCTAAAACATATATTTTTTAAAAAAATCATCGCTATCAAAAGAGTGGCGGAAAACCCCCTAAAAAGAGCCCCCTTAAATTTCGGGCCCGATCTAAGATCCGATGGCTACCCTTGGCCACAACATTGGAGAACATCGTCATCGATCGAATACCAGGATCGGACTTCTAGGAGAAGATGAATGTACGTCCTCTTACGTAAGTCGCGAGTAGGTCTGCGTGAATGAGTACCAGCTCTTAAGCATACTGTGCAGCGTGGGGAGGGACAGCGACCCCAGCCAACGAGCCTGGAGCTTGACAGGCTTGGAGGCCCGCAGCATGACGGCCAGCACGTCCCTGTTGAAGGCCAGCCCCGCACCGCCCTGGAACAGCCGGCCTGGCCACGGGCTGTCGTAGGCCATCAGCAGCACCAGCGCGGCCGACTCCTGCACCAGGTCGCCCTCCAGTGCCAGCACGGCGGGGTAGGCGAAGGCGACGGGCACCAGGCCCACCACGTGCAGCTCGCGGTGGCCCTTGACCACCCACGTGGTGGCGAGCAGCTCGAAGGCCAGGATGCCGGCGTGCATGTGGAACAGCGGCGCCGCGAACACGCGGCTGAAGCGGTCCACCACCTGCACAGTGGGCCAGAAGACCGGCAAGGGCGGTCAAAATCACGGACGCGTTTTCGGCTCCAGAGTCGCTAAACAGGACTTGAACCGTGACCCCACCGAACCCCACCCTCGTGAACGGTATAGAAAGCGTTTACGTTATAAACCCGTAACTCATTACTTCGTTTTAAAAGGTTGGGTTATTTCTATAGATCCTCGAATTTGTATTTGGAAAGTACTTGCAACAGTCCATAATTTTTGGAGACGTCGACGTTAAGAGAGCAGCGCTAAGGTTATCTCAAGTTAAGGATCCCTGTCGGCTCAATTAGCGACTTTGGAGCTCAAAACGCTTCTAGGCGGCGCAGGTCTTCCGGCCCACAGTCGACCTGGGCCAGCACACCGTTTCAGTGTCCCGTCACAACACTGTGAAAACTTGAGTCGTCACTTCATGACAATTTCAAGGCTAATTTTCCTTACAAGGATGTCATCAAATCAATTGATGACATTGTTGTCACGCCCCTGCTAAAAGTAGAGCTTTGATGAAAATGTCATCCACGTATTTTCCTAAAGTTACAACAAATTTTTACAGTGATGGTGTACCGGGCGACTGCATTCCACGTCGGGTACTTCGGCAAACTTATGCGGGATTAAGGGCCGCGTACCTGGAGAAGGGCGCGGTGGTGGTCCAGCACCGAGTGCAGCTGCACGCGGCTGCGGGCGTTCTTGACTGCGAGGGCCAGGGTGCGGAGCAGGGCAGCGGACACCAGAGCTAGCGTCACGTGCACTACCTGGAACGCACGATAAATTTAAGGGGGGACCCTGGTGAAACTTTGAAGTAGGCTTTAAAATAATCCCACAAAGTTGAACCTTTGCTTAATTATTAGGTTCATTATGGTGAGTTCCCAAAGGAAAATTCAGTCCAAAATGTTGAACGGTCTCTGGGTGCCACTTAAGTGTTTTTTAGAGCGTTGGGGAAAAATCTTCGTGCGTCTTTTATTGATTTTTTTGGGTTATCCCAAAGATGTATACAAGAGATGCCAGTGACGGAATTTTCCAATTCAACTTCTGTCCTAAGATACAAATTTTCAAATTTTAACATTTCAAAAAAGTGAGTTTTTTTTCTTACTTTTCAAACGTTTTTGTGTTTGTAAAATAAAGTAGAGCCTAAGGCGCGGGATCACCTAAAACTGAAGTTAACGGATTAGGCTCAAATTTTGTACACATGTTCGGAACACACTTCTGATGCACCCCACAAATTTTTTTGGCGCTGGTTCAAATTTGAACAAAGATATTGAGCGTTGAACTGTTCAATCTTTGTGCAGCTCACCCACCAAAAGTACGAAACGTAGACCAAAACTAAAAACATATTTCGGCAGTAAAAATGAGCGCCTATCCGTTGTGGTACCTCCGAAGTTCGTGGCGAAGCTCCATGTAGTCCAAAAAGTTGGTCAAAGTTGGACCAAAATTGGGTCAAAGTTCAACTCCAGATTTGACAGACATGCCCCTTGAATTTCGTTTCCAGAGGTACCACAACGTGTGCGCACGTCTTTCCCCTGCACAAATCTACCTTCAGATTTTTTGTGGTATCGATACTTTCTGAGGGTGAGCTGCACAAAAAAAGCACTGTTTTTCCCTGCTCTTACTCGTTTTGAATTTGGCGGTCGACTCGTGGCGCTCTGAGAGGTGGCGCGGCGGAGGTTTTCGGAACTGCACGGAGGTTGGCCGGTGCGGCGTGACAAGTTTGTGATGGACACCTGGCTGCATTCCGATCTATTGTCTCCGACGCGTGTGCCCCCTCCCCTCCCCCCGCTGCAGTCGCCAGGATTCGGAGGCGAGGACCGGCAGCGCGCCCGGCCACTGGGGCAGCCCCAGACGGCCCACTTCTCGGATGGGGGCAGGATGGCGAGCATTCAATTTTCCTCTATTTGGATAAAGTTTTATACCGCCGAAACCGCAATGAAACAAGGAACACAGCTACAACATGTTCGTATTCGAAAATTTGAAATTTGAAGAAAGAGTTCGTTGCTGCACGCCCGCAGAGAGCCACCTGTCAAGCCGTCTTTGTGCACTTTGACGAGGGTATGACGGAGATCGTCTCGGCTGCCCCGGCATCTACACTGCCAAAACAGGCTGAGCCGACAATAAGGAAATGCACATGGAGGATAGGACTTTGTCACCTGGATTTGGTCCTCATTTTTTTTTGCAAGTAGCTGACAGTGGTGCTCTCTCTCGGGAAAGTGCCACACTTTTAGCAAAGGAGATGAGATGGGAGTATTGACCAAAGCAGCCCCGGCTATACCCCGCGCGGGGGCCGGACCCGCGCGGCCCCAACGTTGCAACTCCGGGGGGTGACCCCGCGCCCTAAATTAAAATTCTGTCACTGAAATTTGTCGACAAGTCATCAAAGAATAGAGTCCATTCAAGACGACTCATGTATGTGTCAACCATGAACGCAGGACGTCTTTCTACGACAAAATTTTTTGTCGACTGAGAAAAGCTGTGAAGTTGAGCGTGTAAGCCAACGACAACTTATCTCAATGTTATTTCCTTTTAAATAAAAAAGAAACTACCTACTTAACTTAACCCTTGAACTACCAAGGCACGTCCAAGATTGAATTCATAGTAATTAATGTCATTTTCTAACCATTGGGGTCTAATTAATGTTAAAAAACCAAACCCCAAAGTTCTATCTTCATCCGGTGGCTTTTTAGAGTTGTAGCCAAATGGCTACATTGGCTGCTCCCGGTGTGGGTCTTAACATTTTTGTCGTGAATTTAAGAGCAAGCTAATTGCTTTTGGAAAGCAATTTATAAATAGAATAATGAAGAATCATTCTGGCCTTCCCTTGACACCGGAACAAGCCATCAAACCGAATTTCAGAGCCGCTAACAGTGGATTTTTTCAGTTGTAGCCAAATGGCTACATTGGCAGTTCCGGGTAACTGTAATTTTTCCTCTCAGACAAAAATGTGCCAAACCCAATTTGATTATCAGTGGCAAACTCTCGCACAAAATTTATGAGTTGTAGCCAAATGGCTACATTGGCTGTTACAGGGTTAATGATGTTCAATCAGTTTAATCTGGAACCGTCTATGCACATTGTTATCTATGAACTTTGAAAATACTATTTTTGGCACTTTTGGCCATTTTTTCACCAGGGTTCCTCCTTAAGACAGAATCCGCAACCATTCCTTACAGAAAACCCCCTATTTTTTTGAATAGGAGGGCGGGCTAAAAACTCTAGGAAGAATCACTTCGCAAGACGAAGGAAAACCATGAAGAAATGCTTCGTGGAGGAAAATCTTTCGTAACACGGTACAAACGGGTCCTGCTTTTGGTTAGCTTTTGCCTATGGTAGAGACATAGGCGATTTCCAGGGAGTTCCTGCGAAAACCACGAACCGTTTTTACCGTGAATACGAGGCATTTCTTCATATTACGAAGCGATTCTACAATGCCTTCATTTTCGTTGTGGTAATGAAGCAAAGTCTTTGTAGGCTTGTTAGAGAGCTCCTTGCACTGAGAAAACCTTACAAACTATTTTGGGCCTTACAAAGAAAAGTAGTTTGTATAACAAAGTATTTTGAGCATACGTAAGCTTACAAAGAAAATACTTCGTAATTTACAAACTATTTCTTCGTATAACAAAGTATTTTAGTTTGTTATATGTATGCTCAAAATACTTCGTAAGGTTTCAATAGTGTGAGATGTACACTAAGCACACATTAGATCTTTCAGTGTTGTGTTCCGGGCTTGCCTGTAGCGCCGCGACAGAGCAGGCGGAGCAGGTGAGGGCCAGAGACTGGAGTCCGTACTGCGACACGAACAGCGTCCAGTCCTGCCAGGTGCCCCCGGCGGAGGGCATGGCGCCGTCGAAGACGACGCCGGTGGCTCCGGGCAGATGCACGCAGCCGAAGGCGAGGCGGCCGGACACGACGGGCCACGACACCATGAACAGGATGTTCAAGGGCCTGTTGAGCGGCAGGGTCCGGCGGCACAGGGCCACGAGGAAAGCGATCCGCCGCGTGTACTTCAACTCCTGCTACGATCCAGAGGTCACCGCTCCCACTCCTTTTTACACTGTAACTCCAAAGGCAATACTTTTGGTACCTTTTTTAGGCGATACAATTAGGTATCGCCAATAAACGGCCACGGCGATACACAAAAGTATCGCCAAAATCTGGCGATACTTCGGAGTATTGCCACCATTGGGCAATAAACGTTGAACAAATCAAGGGGACAGTTCAATGCCGCGGTTTTGGCGATACCAAAAAGTATCGCCCAATTTTGGCGATACTTCTGTTTATCGCCGTTCTGAAGGCAATACTTTTCCGTAAGGCCGTTTATTGGCGATACTCAATTGTATCGCCGAAAAATGTACTCAAGTATTACCTTTCCATTTGCAGTGTTTTAGGCACGAAGTAGCTATAGTATCCCCAGGATTCAGGCGGCGCGAGATTCAATTCGTGTGGCCCCTTATGCATTTTAAAAATTTTCTATAAGAGTTTAATGAGATTTTACAGACTAGTAGAACTTTGAGCGCTGATTCTAATGTTGAAACGTGGTCGAAAAGTTTACGGCCAGTTTTGAGAAATTTGCTGTTAAAATCGGCCAGTTTTGAGAAATTTGCTGTTAAAATCGCTTTTTCTATGGCAAAACTCGGCTCGTCAAAGAAAAAGGAAGGAAGTGGGGGAGCGGAGCCGGAGCGGACCAATAGCCGAGCTTCTTTTCGCTTCTGTACAGCTTACCCCAAAAGCTGAAAAAGCCACGACCCATCCCCAATGGGCCTCAACCCGTCCCAAACGGGTCTTAACCAGTTCCCAACGGGTCACAACCCATTCCGAATGGGTTTCAACCCGTCTAAATGGGTTATAACCCATTGCCGAATGGGTTATAAGTCTTCTTTGTAAAAGAAATAATATAAAGTCAAGTCTGACTTTGGACACTTTGCGATGGGTCAGACTCAATATGGGTGCAACCCATTTAAATGGGTACTTTTCATACACCCATTTCATGGGTTGGACGCAATGAAATGTGTGCATCAAAAGCACCCATTTAAATGGGTTCAGCAAATGGGTTTATTCTGCTATGGGGCATGCCTGCAAGCACGCTCTAGGTAGCGCGGTTTCAGGAACTAATGTCCGCCGAAAAAATGTCCATTAAATTTATGTCCATTAGGAAATGATGTCCGGTGAAGAAACATGTCCGTGTGGAAAGAATGCCCCCAAATTAATTGGCCTCATTTTTAAATGTCAAACTTTTTGTTTATCCATAGTGACATAAATTAACCAAGTCCGTTCCCAAATAATTTTATTTGGCATGGCTTCCAAATATCATTTAGGATTTATCAATCATTGGCTTGTCATTTGCCAATCGCTGGCTCGGCATCAGACAATCTATCTGGCTGCACCTTGATGTTGTACGCAATTGCCTCTAGGTACCTGATATTCCTTCCCCTTTCGCTGTAATCTTCATAGCTTTTGGCCAGAATGAATCGTGCTACTATGAGTTTCTAGAACTTCGAAGCAGAGCCGCTGTGCCACTACTGTCGGCCACATTCGTTCGGTGCCGAAAAAACCTCAGGCCCTTATTAGGGGTGGTCATTATATTATGGGACATTCTACCTTGGACATTACATGCATGGACGAAAAATCGATGGACAAAAAGGGACCGGACATTTACCTGCGGACATTTCTTCACTGTACCAGGTAGCGCATGCCTGCCAAAGATGCACCAACTAGTGCATGTGCATACATGCCATGTACACGCTTCCTGATGCAGGCAACTCCCTATCCCTTATGCACTAGATTCGTGCTTCAGTTAGCGTGTACTTGGCATGTATGCACTAGTAAGTGCATGCTTGGCAGGCATGCACTAGCTGGAGCGTGCTTGCAGGCATGCTCCAGTTACAGCACACAATGTGCGCTCTTCGATTTGTAGAGGACATAGTATCCTTTTTGGCTGAGCGATAGCGAAGCCTGTTACTCCAGTGGGGTTGAAAAGTTTTTTCTGTCTGTCTGTCTGTCTGTCTGTGTGTCTGTGTGTCTGTGTGTCCGCACTACTCCTCCTGAACGGCTCGGCCGATCTCGGTGAGATTTTGCACACTTTTTGGGTATGTCCTTGGCTCGGCACACGCGAAATTTCACTACCCTAGCTCAAATGGTTCAGTTTTTATAGCCAAAAAACATCTAAAAAACGGCGAAAAATCGAGTTTTCCGCAGATAGATCACTTCTGTCTTGGAGAAAGGGAGGTCTGAGGGGGGGGGGGAGCCCCCCAGCCTCGACAAGTTAAAAAGTGACAAGGGTCAAGATCGTGTTATCTGTAGATAAAACAACTCTATTTACAATGTAGGGGGGTCTGGGAGGCGGAGCCCCCCAGCATTCAACAAGTTAAAAAATAACCAACAATGGACAAGCCATTGCCTGCCGCAGGCAGGCTAGCGCCGCAGGCCAAGGTAGGTACTTACGCCAGGCGCGGATTGGAGAAACAGGCAGCGAGACATCGCGAAGCCTGTTACGACAAGACGCGGTCTGGCGTAAACCTACCTTGTTATAATGACCCCAACCCCAACCCGAGCCCAACCCAACCCCTAAAAAAAGTTTCATCCAAATCGAACAGATGATTTTCCAAGAGTTCGTTCGTTTGACATGGGATCGCTCACCTCGTCCTGGATCATCCGCTCAATCCGGGCCGTGAGCACGGTGAGGTCCTCGATGAGTTCACGCAGCAGGTCGCGGTCGCGCGCCCAAAAGCGCTGGTAGCACGCGCCGAGCAGCGGTATGGTGGCGTTCATGGCGGAGAGCGTGCTGCGGTCGGTGCCCAGGTGCGCCACGGCGTCCAGCAGGCACTGCACGCCCAGGAGCACGCTCAGCAACGCCGTCACGTTGCCGCCGTTGGCCAAGACGCACGCACGCTGGGCCAGCCGGGCAGCACCCGCGCGCCCAGCGCCGTCCTCTGTTGGCACATGGATTGGGTACTTCGGAGAAAACCTAGACCGGAAGTCAGCGACAGATGGGGAGAAACAAAAGACCGTCTGTGGAGAAGGGGTGAAGGCGGCGCGCGCACGCTGCCCCCACTCTGCCCCTCCCGGCCCCCACCACCGCTCAGCACGGCCTGGCGACTCTCGTTTGTTTTTCCCCTTCTGTCGCTGACTTCCGGTCGGGATTTCCTCCCTATTGGGAAAATGTACAGAATACCGCAGAGTAGCGTGCACTTTCACCCTCGTGTTGGCTTTTCCTCTCGTGCTTGTGAAGTATTTTAAGCAGACGTTAAATGTACTAATTTCTCTTTGGCTAGACACAATTTTGACAGTTTTATTGATTAAATTGTATGTCACGGACGACCGAACCCGGGTGGAACGAACTGTAGTCAAATCTACAATTTCAAAATGCATCTACAACTCTACAATAACTGTACTGCATCTGGACTCAAATTGAAGTTTATCCAGTGTTACAAATGGCAGGCTGCATACAAACAAATATATACTTAGACTGCAGTTGGACTTATGTAGATACAGCAGTTTAACTGTAGTGAAACTACAGTTAAACTACAGTTAACTACAGTTTTCTTGCAAATAAACTGGTAGTTTTTTTGTAATACTGCAGTCGAATCTGCAGTTTAGACTACGGTCATCTCTCGTTTTAAAAATAGCAGTTAAAACTGGAGTTGAGAAGTATCTTTTAACTATAGTTTTAAAATTTATTTTTTAAAACTTTATTCCTTGTTCTGCGGGAACTCTCTCCCACCCACCCAACCCCTTCTCCTTCGTTACTCAACGACTTTTGATGATGAAAGTTGAAGGCGGTGATGGTATTCGAACGACGGTCCTCCGGGTCGTGGATCGGAGGACTTGACCACTACGCTGGCAGGCGGGCGTGTCCGGAGACGTGCACGACCCGGACCACATGACAAGACCCCCTCTCGTGACCCACTGATCGGGCACTGCAGTTCAACTACAGTTTTAATGCAGTATAACCATAGATAATGTGCACTTGGCTATCACAATTTCTACGCAAACTCACGTTTTATACCGTAAGCCTCACAATTATATTAGCGGATAATTTTTATAAACGATAGGGCTAAAAGAATCCGTATTAGAACCGCTGCCGTTGCTTTATCTTAACTAATTCCGCGCAACTGACTGAACACCAATATTCTGGTTATTCAAACACACAAAAGGAACTAAATTTGGTGAAATTATTTGGAATTGGGACAAAATAGGACACTGATTTGGCTGAACTATGAAGTTGCTCACACAACTGCAAAAAAGGGCAACCAAAATTGTAGTCAAACAACAATTTATTTACACTCCCGAAGTGTGCTTGCTTTTTGCAAACGGAAGTACAATTTAAGTTCCGACTACACTGGAGTTAAAACTGTATTTAAGAACTGCACGTGAGACTGCAATTTAATTGTACCTGTACTGCTGTTGAAAATGCCCTCTATACTACGTTTCGATCTACAGAGTTAAACTACATTTAAAGTACTTTTAAAACTGGCGTTTCTGAACTGCAGTTTATGACTGTAGTCTGCACTCAGTCAAAACTGCACTCCCTTCCACCCGGGAACGCACAGCACGCATCATACTTTATGGCCGTCCCTCTTGTACTATTTTATAAATGCATGGGAGGGGCCAATTATACAAAAGGATCGATAACTCCGAAAGGGTCAGGGGCAGTGACAAGGTGGGGATCCTTCCACAACGGATTGTGGGCCGAATTGAGGCTGGGCCTGAGGCAGTGGACCGCTCCTGGGCCGAGGTCTATTGACCTGTTTAAAACAATGCAAAACTGCAATTAAATAACAGGAAAAGTGGTGATACACATCGGCAACCTCCCAGTCAACAAAACATAGTCCCGGTCCGGGACGGACCATGTTAGGACTATCGCCCTATAGTGGTCCCTGCATGGTCCCCTGGGGATGTCCCTCGTGGACCTCCCAGGGACGTCCGCTCGGACCACCCGGCCGGTGCAATCGGCGGGTCCAGCCGACAGCAGACGTCCGCCAGAGGTCCGGCGGACATCCCATCGGGACCCGTCAATAGTCGCGAAGGGCTAGTTCCGGCCGACGTCCCTGGGTCGTCCCAAGGACGTCCTTTAGGGACATGGCCCCGCGGTGCTCGGACAAAACGCCGATGTACCAGTGGTCCCAGGCCTGTGCCGCCGGGCTAATCCCGGCGGATATCCTTTGCGGACGTCCCAGGGACGTCCTATTGGGACATGGCCCCTGGCGCATAGGCAACACGCCCGACTGCCAGTGGTCCCTAGCTGGTCCTAGCGGGAAGTCCCGGGGGATGTCCTTTGAGGACGTCCCAGGTACATACTTTTCGGACATGGCCCTTTCGATGAGATGACAACACTTTGAAGGAAAATACCAAAGTCATGTCTCACTGGGTGAAACGAGACCTATGCATATGGTCCCGGGCATGGTCCGCGCGGGACCTTCCTGGGACCTCCCCGGGACGTCCGCCGGGGACATCGCCACGGTGGACGCGACGTATCATGTAGTCGAGACACTGCACGTCATCATGCATGAGAGCGGCATGGCACAGTGGATAAGTGCGCTGCTTCACAACCTGAAGGTCGGAGGTTCGACTCTCCCCAAGTGCAACGAGTTTTCATCGTCCGAAGGGAAAGGTGAAAGGTAAGGATGGGCGGGAGTGGCAAATTGAGGGCATTCTAACACACTTGAATTCAAATTTTAACCAAAATTTTTAACGCTGAACATGGGACGTCCCTCGGTGGTCCGATGGACGTCCCCCGGGATAGTCCCTACGGACGTCCGTGGCAGAGGTCCACGGGACGTCTACCCGGGACGTCCGGGTCGGACGTCCCACGGACTACCCAGGGACTGGTTTTCTTTGCCATCTGGAGGTCCCCTCGGACGTCCGACCGGGAGGTCCGGGTAGTCCCGGCCGGACGTCCCTCGGACGTCCACGGGACTATGTTTTGTTGACTGGGGACATTTAATTTTGGTCATTCTTTGAGGTTGTCTCCTTCCCAACTATTAAGGGGCATTGAAATGCACCAGTTCCTCAGTTTACACGCTGATAATCCAAACGCTATGAGTTGGCGTCAATTGGTGCAATACAAAAGCATTGCACATGAAGTGCAATGCCTCCCCGTTCCCATGCATTAGCATAGGGCATTTTCGGGAAGGATTGCACGTTAGACGCAATATGGCTGTGGCATTGCACCATGAGACAAGGGGTATGGACTCGCAACGGAGCTGGCTGGAATCTCTGCCTTGCGAATTGTAGTTCACTATTTCTCCGACTAGATATGCGATTTTTCAGATGGCTCGGGCATTTTTGGAAAGGAGACACCTTAAAGTATGCCCAAAATTCAAAAAAGTTTAAATTTTCCCACCAGGGCTCGAACAGGAACAGCTTCACCGTTGCGCTTCTCAAATGCGCAGGGCGACGGCCATGGTGCCAGGGGCGACGCAGGGGGGGGGGGCGCCTCTTCAACTTGCGATTGAAGCTTCCGGATGCCGCAAAAGTGACCGGACATAGTTTGTCTTCGACTTATACCAAGGTGCACCACTTGTCCCATTGGTCTCATTCAGTGACTCTGGAGCTCAAAACGCGTCCGCTGTTTTGACCGCCTCCACCTCCAACAGTCTTTTGGCCAACTGCGCGCACGTCCTCCTCCATGGAGTATGACTCAATTTATACCTACGGTCTGCAGGGCGAGCAGCATCGCGCGCTGCAGCTGTCCCACGTCGCCATCCTGGAGGCCGAGCTGCCGACGCAACGCCCAGCACCCCGGGGTGGCCATGGTGGATGTGGCACTACACCGCCTCTGGTCGCGCCGTGCCTTTCCTCATGTCGCGTCCAATTATCGGGCCCTGACGACTTGGCCGCCTTGCGTGAATTTTTCAGGCGTCACGGAAAGTGAAGCGTTAACGACAGGTAAATTTCTTATCAGCCGCAGTGACGATTACCCGGATTACCTCCGTATTACATCAAATATAGCCAGGATAACCCTAGGATAACCTCCAAATTTCTGGTAATCCGGATGGCGGATTAAGTCGCCGTCAGCTGGATTACACAAGTATTTACCCCGTCGACGGAAACTAGCGGAGGGCAATGGGGTGCCTTGTGTTCTACTGGACACGCGTTTCTAAACTGACATGCCTTCTACATGTCTGGCATGAACTGGTTGGACACTGTGATAAGGGCTGTAGCCTGCAGCAGAGCCGGGATCAGGGTGGGCTAAGTGGGCTTGACTCAGCGAGCCCATGTGGGCTTCCCAAGCCAACTAAGAGCCCACGATCCCGTAGTGGGCTTCTCAAGCCCATTAGGCGTCTCTAGGGTCAACCTCTGTCCACTAGGTTGCAGCACCTGTCGGGACGATTTGCGACAGGTACAGGCGAGGGGAGAGGCGGGGCGGGCAGACGGCAGCAGCCGAACGGGCTAGTGGGCTCAAGAAACCCACTACGGAACGTGGGCTTTGTCGGCCGGAGTGGGCTTTTCGTGGGTCGGGCTCTAAGCGGGTGGGCTCTACGCGGGTCGGGCTTTTAGTGGGTTTGGCGGAAAGGCGCGAAGCCCACACTGGTATTTCTAATGTGATAAGTTTCATACAATTTGCTGCGATAAAAAGGCAAATGTGATTCCTTCAAATTATCGCATCTGTGGCAGCAATAAAATAATTATCGCATTAAAAATGCAATAAGTCCCTTAGGTTTTGGCCGGTCTGGGCCCAGATTATCGCAGTTTTGGTGTGATAAAATGATAACTACGCTAATAATGCGATAAATGTGCTAATGCCATACAACAATTATTGCACTTATAATGCAATAACTTTTTCATGGCACTACCAATGCCATAAAAATGTTATTGCTTTTTATATTAGTTCATTATTACATTTAAAAAATCAGTGCACTAGAGCCCACCCCGATCCTGGCTCTGGCCTGCAGGAGGACATTGGATCAACCAGTATGATCCACCCTAAAATGTTTCCAAACCGAAGGAATGGCACCCTCGGGTGAAGGCTCTTAAATCTTAAAAATTTGATGATTTTAAAGTCGTTGAATTACTACGAAATAGCTGAAGAACGACGACCGTCGCAAAGAAAATTAGCGACATTTTTGTTGCTAATTTACGACAAAATTTCTAACAGTGCGGAGCCCTGAACTGCTATTCTGGCTGAATCTATGGGCCTCAGGCGTATGCCAAAGAAAATGGCACGCCTTTAGGAATATTGGCATATATTTCTACGCACCTTAAGTGGATAGTATTCTGCATAATTTTAATGGGATTCGGGCCCTGTCAAGCACTTAAAAGTGCTTCAGAACAAGGATGCGTACAATGCACGCACCTGGTCACTTTGATGGGTGTATTGTTAAGGGGTGTAGTTTCAGAACAACCATAATGGTAGTTCAGCGTGCCATTAATTTATGATAATTAGAAGACAAAAGACAAGTGTTGAAAATGAAGTACTAAATCTTAATCGGTGTGAATTAATGTATTTAATTAATATTTGTAGCCCATACGACATTAATATGACAACCAGTACAGTCCGATCACAACAGAAGCTCCACCTGACACCTAACACACTGTCGTGGGAGACGTATAATAAACCAATAATAAAAATCAATTATAAGGCAATGCGACAAGCAACAAAACCAGGATCAAATCCACTCGATAAGAACCATGAGTCAGAAACAAACGAAAATAATTAATTTGACGTACATGAGCTTCAGACACCGCAAAAGAAACGAAAAGCCAACACGTTAGTCAAGACGGATCGGCATGCCGGTGTTCTCAACAAATATCTTGCAAACGCTTGGATTCAGGTCGAAGGCAAAGTTCAAGTGCTCGTCGCCCTCCTCCTTCATGCCGGACATGAAGCAAAGCGCGGCCAGCTTGAGGTGAATGAAGGCCCGATCTCCGACGATGGTTTGCGCGCGCTTGTAGAGATGGTGCATCCGGCGGAGCACTGCGGGGCTGTTCTCCCTCAGCCTGGCCAGCAGGTTGGCGCCCTGCAAAACGGTCAGTTGTACACTGTAAAACTCAACTATAATAAAACTTCTCGTAAAATAACGAAAGAAGTTTGGTTTTTTTTCTTTTACGATTTGCTTGTCATTACACAATAACAGGAAAAGTAGCGATATACATCGGCAACTTTGGCCCGTCCCGTACATTAAGAAACGTACGAATTTCACCTATGTTTGACCCCGACGGAATTAAAACCTGAATCTGGGGTTAAAATTAATGTCATTTTCGTCATCAGCACCCTTAAAAACATCAGAAACAATGCAAAAACTCGAATAAAAAGAATGTTCAAAAAATACCCCGCTGGCATTTGAACCCGGGTCCGAACTTCACCGATTCGCTCGAAACTGGCACCATTGTTTTTTTCTCGTCGCCCCGATTCCAAAAATACCCCTACATGCCCTCCTAGCTGCATCCGTTGCCGAGATCCTCCTCGACCCCATGTAGACCATGATGCACCTGCAGCAGCGCCCCCGGGGCTCGGATCGGATTTGCTGCCACCGGGCGGTTCTTAGGGTCACCCAAGAAGGCTGCATACCAAATTTGGTCAAGATCGGACCACGGAAAGTCCTCGGACGAACGGACGGACGGACGGACGGACGGACGCACAGCAGGGATCATACTATATGCCCGTCCCTCCGTCATTTTTTTACAAAAAATGAACGGGACGGGCCAAAAACGTCGTTTATTTACGAAAATGTCGCATATTTTCAAAATGTTCTTGGCTCATTACTATGATTTCAACCTTCAACAAGTGTGCATGCTTTAAAAAAATATCTAAAAGAAATTACTTGTAATAACAATTGATTCGAGTCAAAAGTTGACCCGATATTTTAATAGAATAATGACACTGGTAAAACTTAAGCGTAGTTGTAAGCTTCATTCAAGCGTACAACTACGCTTCAATAAGACTGTACGCCCTTCTAGAAGCGTACAACTGCGCTTCAAGGCAATTCCCCCATGCATTTAGATAGGAAGAAAGGAGCGCATGAACTCTTGTACGCTTAAAGAAGGGCGTACTGGCTGTACGCTTCACGAAGGGCGTAATAGTAAGCACGCCTTACACACTAACTGTTGATGTAGAATTTTGTACGTGCCACTTGCACGATTTTGTGCATGCGGGGAATTTGCATAATATTATGCGTGATGTGACTTCAGTTCCTGGGTGCAATTCAGACTGCAGATTCTCCCACGCGGGTTCCATAGCTTTTTGCCACAGTGCATGTGGTTCTTTCGTTTAATGTCCACCACCACAACCCGCAGAGATACATACGTTCGTGAGAGCCCGAGGATGGTCCGGGTACAGTGTCAGGGCCTCCTCGACGAGAGCTTCAGCTTCCGCTAACCGACTTGGGCCACACTCGATTAAACTCCTGGCCAGACGCAGAATGGAGTCTGGATCTTTCCGCAGCTTGTACGCATTTCGGAGCAGCCTGAGCTGGACAGCAAAAATGAAAAAGAAAAAAAAAACTACTTTATTTGAGTTTTTAAGCATCAAAGAAGCAAAACCAACGTCACAAGCAACGGGGTTACTGCAAGAGGGTACTCCAATGAATCTTGAAACGGGAGAAGAACAAAAGTAAGCCCTATAAACAGCATCTGCGCATGCGCACCCGGTGGTGGGGGAACGTCTGCGCATGCGCACAAGCTGTTTTTAGGGCTTAATTTTGTTCTTCTCCCGTTTCAAGATTCATTGGAGTACCCAAGTGAAAAGTGGTCTACTATCGCTACTATCGCGCAAGTGTTCACCCAGAACAGCACTATTTAAAAATTTTGATGTGTTAATGAAAAGACGCATTATCAGCAAACTGTTACTGCACCGATTTCGAGAGATTGTTGATATCGTACCTAGTCCCAGGGGGTGGCAACAGCCTTGGGAGAACGTGAAGCGATGCTCGCGCCGTCAGTGCAGAGGTTGCGTACTTCCTCGAGATTATGAAAACTAGACTGTGTTTTTCAAAACGCTTTGCACCGATGGAAAGGGCTTGAAATTTAGGGCGCATATGGCTAATTGCTCTTCTCGAAACTCCCCCCTTACCTAATATTAAGGTGCAGTGAAAACACTGAAAAACACGAGAAATCATAACGTTGAGGAAAAACTCGAGTGCGCCATGTTGATGTAAATGATTCCGCCCTTGTGTTCGGTTGAATTGGAAGTATCGGGCAGTCTACTAGGCCTAATGCACCCCAAATTTTGTGCTCTTTTCATCTGTGCAAAGCGTTTTGCAATCAACGGGCCAGATCTTACAATCGAAGCAAAATAAGTAACCCCTGCACCTCACTCGCGCATGGCTTCACGCGCTTCCTAGGCCGTTGCCGCCCCCTGGTAGCACCGGTGGTTGCGCGCCATCAGCAGGCCTGCTAGTCCGGGAGCTTTTAAAACTAGACAGTAGTGCACTCAGTACACACTATTGGGCACGAACTCACAAGTTAATACAGCCATGTGAGTGTGCTCGGATGAGATCACACCTTAATACACTGAGATTCCAAACGCTATGAGTATAGCACGTATGGTGCAATGCGCTGAGATATCGCACCTTACGTGCAATGTCACAGCCATATTGCACCTTAGGTGCAATGTTCCCCGAAAATGCCCTATGCTAATGCATGGGAATTGAGAGGCATTGCACTTCACGTGCAATCCTTTTGCATTGCACCAAAAAACACTTCTAGCAGAGCCTGGAGTGAAGAACAAGAACATAGGACGGAAACAGCTGCCAAATTACGCTTATTTCTTCATTACGAATGTTTATTCTCAATCCAAACATTTAAATTTGTGCAACAATTTGATTTAAACCTGCCAAAACCCCCGAAAAGGCCTGATTTCTTATACTGGTTCCGGTCTTCAGGCCCTGCTAGAAGTGTCTATTGACGCCATACTCATAGCGTTTGGATTCTTAGTGAACGCCTGCACTGGCATTCATTTTGCGACACTTTCACTACAAATTTTTGCGATAAAACCGAGTCTGCGATTCCCACGATTTATCGCATCCTGGAGTGCGATAATTTTGTTATTGCACTTTTTTTTGCAATAACCACCCCATAAGTTTTGCGATAATAGAGCGTTTTGTGGTAACTTTTATCACACTTTTTCTACGATAACTTTTTAGGGCGTTTTCTTTGTAGTCATTATCGCAAAAGTGTGATACTTTATTGCAAAATTTAGCTATAAATTTTTTATTGCAGATATTTAGTTGTCATCATAGCAGAAAAATGTGATAAGTTTTTTATTGCAAAATATAGACAGTGGTTATCGCAGTTTGAATAACAGTGTGGTAGTACATGCAGCTATTTGGATTGTTGTACGAAGAAATAATTCGTAAATGAAAGTCCCAAGATCTTACTGGGCTTTTGCACCGTAACACAAGCGCGGATCCAGGGGGGGGGGACAAAAGGACAATTGCCCCCCCCCCCCCCTTGACCCCTAGATAGCCGCCTGAAAGGTAGGCAAAAAGCACCGATTTGCCCCTGTAAGTAGGCAAAAAGTGCTACTTTGCCCCCCCCCCTTGGGCCGACTCTGGATTCGCCACTGCCGTAATACGAATAAAAAGCTCAATACCCTACGAAGAAGGGCTCTCAGTAACTTACGACCATGGGTGCGGTTCTTCGATTCTTCATAAAGCGAACATTTTTCTCTGAATTATGATAGGTAAAGTAGCTGAGAATTAGCTACCTAGCATTATGACTGCACATCATTTCACAGTAGGAAATTGCACTCTCATTTCAAGAACGTGACATCACGTAAAAACGAACGTGACAACATGTCACGCTCGTTTCGGCATTGTGTCACATTCGTATGGGTGTGAATTGGCCAAAAATCAGCTTGTTCGCATTCAAACGAACGTGACACAATGTTCAAATGAACGTGGCATTTTGTCACGTTCGTTTCAACGTGATGTCACGTTCCTGGAATGAGAGTGTGAGAGTGTTCGAAGTATTTTCGTAGTACGCTTCTGTGCTCAAAACACTTGGTTATAATCAGTTCTTTTCTTAGAAAGGTCCAAAATAGTTCGAATGGTTTTAGGTGAGCGTACACTGGTGAGCTTGGCGAGTGTCCGGTGCAATCATGCGCGCACCTGCCGCAGCGAAAAATCCTTACCTCTTCCTTGGATGGCGTCTTTTTCCCGTGTCGGTCTTCCTGGAGCATCCAACCCAGGTAATAGCCCCATTGCCCTTCGCCCGGACTCAACTTGATGGATTTTCGCAGCCACCGCTGACGATCTGAGAACAAGGCATCCGCGTTATGCTTTTATTTTCTTTACAGACTTACGACATGGAAAGTTCGAACAACTACTGCAATAACCCGTTTTGAAGGAATCGCTTGAGTCATTATCTCATCCCTCGATCTGCATTTCGACGGGTCCTATTCAAAAGATCTTATGGTCGTTCCCCCAAAATAATATAATCTAAAGCGCAGGCGTCACTGAGTTTGATCATTTGATACAGCTACAAATCAATATAGTCTGTGATTTAATTCACTTGAGGGGGCACATCACTCCAAAATGGTCAAAAATTGCAACCTTCTTTTTAATAGATTATATTATGGATTATTCTTCTCTGCGTCAAATGGCGAAAACCGAATTACAAAACTTAAAAAAAATGCAGATTTAGGAGGTTGTGGGCCGCAACCATGCACAGGGGAAAAGCCCAGTTTCCCCAACTTTGATCGCGTTTTACTCGGAACATGAAATTGCAAACGGTTGCAGCCCTCTATGGCGTAGTTTTTGAGCTACAGCGGTGAGATTTAGCATGGAAGCTCCTACGACATGCCGCTATGGTGGGTAGCAAAAAAGTTTGCATTGGTCAAGTTTCATTATTTTTTAACGTTCAAAATTGAACAATTTTGACAAAAAAAATAAAATTGAACCATAAATTTTTGGTATTTAACAAATGTGACTGAAAATTATTTTTAAAATAAGATTGAGGTACCCACCATAGCCATACATCTCAGGAAGGTTTTCACCAAATTTCGTTGTTCTAGGTCAAACCGTTTGGTTTGGCGTCCATGGACGCTGCAGCGCTGCAGTGCGAAATGGTCTAAACTAACACTCAAAAATGTGTTTTCAACGAAAGCCTTGCACTGCCCTGGTGGATTGACTTTGTGTTGTTTTATACTTTTATCTGTTAAAATATGAACAATTTACGTCTTTTGGTTTGGTAGTTAAGACGTTTTTACGAAATCACTGTTTTTGGAGTGATGTCCCTTGGTAAGGGGACACCCTGGTGAAACTTCCAAGTAGGCTTTAAAATAATCCCAGAAAGTTGAAACTTTGCTAAATTATTAGGTCCATTATGGTGAGTTCCCTAAACAAAATTTAATCCAAAATGTTGAACGGTCTCTGAGAAAAGCGGCTTTTTAGTGTTTTTAGAGCGTTGGGGAAAAATCTTCCTGCATCTTTCATTAGGACGGAAAGTCTTGAAAAATGTTTTGGGTTATCCTTAGAAGAGATGCAAGTGACGGAATTTGCAATTCCTCTACCGGAGCAGCATACGGTAAAAACTGTACCAGGTTTTCCCAGGAACTCCGTGGAAACCGCCTATGCCTTTACCATGGGCTTCCTGAGAAAACCAGAAACCGGTATTCGTGTACACTCTAAATGTTCTACAGTGAAGATTCTCCATATTATGGTGAAAATGTTCCATATTATGGTGGTGCAGCTGACTTCGTAACATACCATTGAGAATTCACTATACCTTATAGAGATTTTGACGAATTTCGTTGGTATTATGGAGAAAATCTCCACCATATTATGTTGGTGCAGCCCTTCACCGTAAGACATTTACAGTGTAAGCTTACCTTGATCAGGGGCAAGACACCCTCGGATGGCGTACACGGCTGCTCGCTGCTTTTCATCCAACTTGCTGAGGGGCTGCACGCTCGCGACGAACTTGTTCAAGTTGACTGCGTCGTGCTGATCTACAACGCACTCAACGCGCATCATGGCCCACGTTGAGTCCAGCACGAGTCGCAGGGCAGGCCTGTAAAATTAATTCGAATCCGCGTAGTTGCAAACGCCTTCGTCATGAATGTGACGAAGTGTCACATTCTTTCACTGTAAAAATTAATGTTTGGAATAAACGACGGATCCTTCGGCAAAATAATCGCCGACGGTTCCTTCGTTAATTTACGAAGCCTTTCGTATATTTACAAAATCCTTTGAAAATTTTTTGAAGGACCTCTGTCGATTTTACAAACACAATGAAGATTTACTCTGCAAACTCAACAGTGTGCTTAGTACACTCTGTTCAGCGTGTACTCACAAGTACACTCCAATTGAGAGTGGAATTACGGAGTACATTTCAACGAGTGTGTGCTTAGATGAGTTCACACTAACGAGAGTGTGCTTAGATGAGTACACTCCAACAAGAGTGTGCTCAGATCCTAGAAATATACACTGATAGAAATTTTTGTTAATTTACGAAATATTTTAGCACGAAACATTTCGTAAAATATTCTTTAAAAAAGGTGTCTTGAAATTTGGAGAATATTTCGTACTTTGACATTATTAATCTTGTATTAGCCACAAAACGATATTTGTGATATTTTTAGCAAACATTTTGTTGACAAATGAAACAGTTGTGAAATTGACAAAATACGTTGTAGAGATTGCCAAAGCCAGCTGGTCATTGAGCTTCAACTGCCGTTGCAGAGCTGTGGTAGCTGCTGCCGGCGGGTAAGAAAGTCCTGGTTTAGAGTCTCCGACGAACATTTTTCTTAGCACTATTTGCTGCATGCTAGGGTGCATGTTACTTACAGCTATCACAAATGTACCGGAATGTTTTTTAGATTTACAAAGTATCTTGTAAATTGATGTTTACGATAAATTTTTGAATTTCACGGCATACTTCATCAACTAGGTTTTACAAAGCTCTCGTTTCTAAAAATTTCCAGTGAAATCTTTGTAAATTCACGAGAAATTTTCGAACAGTGTATGCAGTTGAGTACACGCTCGTGGGAGTGTGCTCCTGAGCACACGCTGACGATAGTGTACTGTGTACACGCTGAAGAGAGTGTACTCGTGAGTACACGCGAAAGAGAGTGTACTGTGTACACTGTGGAGTTTGCAGAGTACGAAGCACCTTCATAAATCTACAAAGATCCTCCGTAAATTTACAGGGAACCATCTTTAATAGACAAAGAACCTTCGTAATAACAGGTCTGGAATTACCTTCGGCAAAAAAATTGCAAAGTTCCTTCATTTATACGCCGTTTAAGGGCCTATCCGAGGGGTCGTCTACTCGCATGCTACTTCGTTCACAACACAGGTTGCATATTATACTTTTGTATTTACGTTAAAAATCCATAACATTAACAAAAAATTGAAAGGCGGCACAAATATATTAAAAAAGTTAGCATGGAAAATAAGCCAAAAGCCGGTGGCATGTATATTGCCATTATTGCTGCATTACATCGTACTTGCGCGATGTGAGTTGACGACCCTTTGGGCCCATCGGATGTTCCCAGCGTCAACACTAACATGCACACACCTGTAGTCACCGACGAGGCCGCAGTCCTTGTGGAAAACGGGGTCCGGTAGGAGCCGCATGTAGCACTCCACGAGGTACTCCCGCGCTTTGTCCTTCTTCGAGAGCTCCCAGAAGCTCCACGCCAGCTTGAAGCGCTCCAGAACGTCCGTCCAGGCCGAGGGGCTGAGGCACAGCTTGTCCGCAGTGTCGTCGCACCCCTCCTCGCTCAAGTAGTCGCTTTCCCAGTTGGCCGGACACTCCAGGTGCTTGTGTTCCAGCTCGTACCCTCCAAGAAACACTGCTGCCATGGTGAGGAGTAGGCTACAGCATGCAGCTCGCTTGCGACCCACCTCCCTGTCGAGGAGAAACACAAGGATAGGGTATTCCAATGCTCTTCCAGAACGGAAGGGATAGATGGGAGTATTGATGAGAAATTTACGCGGCGAAGTTCGTCCGCCGCGTAGATTTCGCATGATAACTGCCATTTTTGACTGCTGTTGTCGTTCTTCTCACTTCCTTCTGGGAGGGCGTTGGAATACCCTATACCAAAGCCGTACAATTTCTTCACTCTATAAACTAAAAATTTGAGTCGTCACTTGATGACGACACAAGACGAAGTATCCTTACAACAATGTCATCACAACGATTGATGGCATTGTTGTCACGCCCGCAATAAGTATGAGAATGAGAGATTTAGCTTTGATGAAAATGTCGTCAATTTGTGATGAGACTGTCGTGATAAAAATATCATCTACTACTTTGTAATAAAGTGACAACAAATTTTCACAGTGTACACTGGACGGAATTTTTTACAGCGCAGATATGAATCCCACCAGATATACAGAACGGAACTTTAAAACTAAGTGTAAATGCAGCTGACGTCTGGTCTCTCGACGCAACGCGACACTACCGCCCGTGTGGTTACGACGAACTTCGACCGGCCGGCAGTCCGTCGCTAAGCTCCACTCGGCCAGTGCACTTTAAAAAGCCTACCAAGCATTTGCTTCACAACTACGATGAAAATGAAGGCGTTGTAGAATTGCTTGGTATTATAACGACATGCTTCATGATACGAAGCACTTCCTCGTGGACTTTACAATACCTTCATTTTCTTCGTATAACGCTGCGATTCTTCGTAGAGTTTTTACTGTGTGCCAGTGTCAGTGGGTGAGCTTGTCGTCCGCGAGTGTTTTCAGTGTCCGTACGCCATGGAAACAGGGGAAGCCGGGATAAGTTGTGACTCATACAATTGACGACGGATACATTTCCGAGTGAATGCTCGCCAAAATGGATACATGTATGAAGTGCACAGACTGCAATATGCGGGCATTAAAAACCCTACGAAATGAAGGCATTGTAAATTGCTCCGTATTATGCAGAAATTCTTCGTATTACGAAGGATTTCCGGTACGAAGTGATAATTCTTCGGGAAGTTCTTACTTCATGAAGTGCACAGACTGCAATGTGCGGGCACTCTAAAAAGCCTATGAAATATTTGCTTCATTACTGCGAAGATAATGAAGGCATTGTCGAATTGCTCCGTATCATGAATATGCTTTATGTGAGCTCACCCCTAAAGTAAGATGGGCGATCCTCATGTCCCACGCAGGTGATGTGTTAGAGTTATACAACTCGTTCAAGGAGAGTCTATTGACTGAAACTCGCACTGAAACTGAGTCACAGCACAGGTTGACAAAAGGAAAGACTGTCAATCTGTCATTAGTAAGGTTGTTGAGTACACTCTTGAAAATAATACTACATCGTGCAGGGAGCTATTCAACAGGAGAAATCAAAAGGAAGGAGAGCCATTCTCTGCTTTCCTGTTAGATATAACGAGCCTTGCCAAATCCTGTGCATACCTCACGCTACACTGAGAAAACAAATGCGGAGGATTCCGCACAATCTGATGCGGTGTAATTTTCTATCAATTTGACCGCACTAACTGATGCGGAGAAGATTGACTTCATTTACTCCTGCGGTGTGTGCCAAACTGATGCGGTCTCAGTTTTGACCGCATTAGTTGAGGTGGATTTGAAGATCCCACGATATTTACAGCAGTGGCAACTTCCCTTCCCAGTCCATCCTCAAAGTGGTTACGTTTACTTGGCCATCTCATTTACTTCTTAAACAATATTATTTGGGAAACCAGTACATACCTGTCATGTAGATGTTTGTAACGCTGAGATGAGCGTAAAGTTAACAGCGATATCAGCCTCATTAAGTAGTTTTTTTAAAATAAAAACCAATGATTAAAACTGCATTTTTTTAGAGATGAATTGTCACACAATTTGAAAACACAATTCAAAATTCTTTTTATCTTTCAAGTCCTCGGCAGTCTTCGGTGAGAACAGCACTGAGGTTTCCAATGTTGTCCAGCCCAGGGCAAGGTTGAGGTTAAGTGACCGGGTTGCTTTGGCACAAATATTTTCAATACTGCAATATAGAAGCATGTCAACACATGCGAAGCACTACAGTACAACTGTATTTTAGTAATATTCATAGTTTTATGCTTTAAAACATCCACAACTATTGAAAAATCGTTTTTTCACACAAAGAAAGTTCAAGACACACACTCTCATAGAGAACCAAACAAAACAAGCCTAACAACAAGAAGATGGTAGTGCCAACCTAAGATCTTGGGAACGTGCTAGCGTTAAAGTAAAACCAACTTTGGATGTATTTTAGGGATTTTTAAGGGAATGGTTTGTTTCTTAAAGCTTAAAATTTGATGAACGACTCACACAAAAGAACAACTTTATAGTTAACTTTCTGACTCATAAGATGTTATTTTCTTATGTTGGCACTCCTTTGTTTTTGTTTAGCTTATTTATTTTGTTGTTGATTTGTGTGATAGTGTCAGAGATTTGAAAGATTATTCCTTTAGAAAACGTTCTTGCAATGGTTTGGAATGATTCAGACCCTGAAATTATGAAATAACCTCAATCAAAGAAATGCTGTAGTGCGTCGTGTGCGTTGGCTTGTTCAAATACAGCAGCACAGACAATTCTTCAGTCAAGCAGCCGGCGGGTTTAACCTTACCAGCATGCAGCATAGCCTGGCTCATGGAAACTAGTATCACCAAGAAGTTTGAGGCTAAAAATAATTTAAAGTGATGAATAACAATAGTTTGATACTGCATTTGGAACAATATCCAGTGTCAATCAACATTTTATACAGCCAAAATTATTATTCCGTGGCTTGCTGTTTCAAACACAGGATATTTACTCATCGCAGCGTTACAAACATTTACATCAAAGGTATGTGTTAGTTAGTCAATGATAAGCATCAGAAGTAAATGAGAAGGCACAGTACATGCCATCCTTTTCTGGTTGTCCAGTAAGAGACGGAAAGTTGGTAGCAGCCGCTAGCTGTTTGGCTGTTATGAAATGTAGGACTCCGCATCTGTTCATGCGGTCAAAATGGAAACCGCATCAGGAAATGCGGTTAAATTTTACACCGCATGACTCCTGCGGTGAAATTGCATCAAAATCCTGGCTATTCAGGTGACCGCATCACTTCATGCGGTCACTTACCTAAACCGCATTTCAAATGCGGAATTCTCCGCATTTGGTTTTTCAGTGTAGAGGAGTCAATGATCTGCGATAGGATTGTCTGGGGTATCCATGACAAGGGGACAAGCGAGACCTTGCGGCCAAAAGCAGGCCTCACTCTCAAAGATGCTATTGCCACCTGCAAAGCGGCTGAGCAGGTGAAGAGAGACAGTCCCAAGGAAGTTGACAGTATCAGGACTAGCTCTGCGAAGCGCTTCAAGGCTGATAGAAGTGAGCCAAAAGCCCCATGCTCCAGGCAGGCATCCACTTCTAGGCATGACCAAGTTTTTGTCTACCAGTGCAAGAAGTGTGACACGAGGCATGAGTGGCGAAACTATCCGGCATGGGGCCAGAAGTGCCTCAGATGTGTGAACTGAACCATTACGCAAGAGTGTGTGACAAAACCCCCTTCATCGGAGAGACGAAGGCACAGGGAGAGGTGGCCAGGGACAAGGAAGCTACCGAGGGAATGGACAGAGAGGAGAAGGCCAAGGTGGAAGTCGAGGCGAGTGGCACAGTCAAGCAAGAGGGTGTCAGGCAGACAGGCAGAATGAAAGCCCGAAGATCACCAAAGTTGACATGATAAAAGCTGTGGCTTTGGCCATTCTATAGAAAGAAAGAGAGAGAAGAAGAAGGAAGCGGAAGCGTCAGCAGCAACTCCACATGTCAGGGAGTCCTGGGATGGCGCGTCCACCTCAAGAAGTAAGCAGAGCCAGGAAGACCTCATTCTGCTATCTCCTGACCCGAAGAGAAATGTCGACTCCGTGGACCAAGATGTGGACATGGACGTCGGGCCTACAGAGTACAGAGAGACACTCAAGATGTATAGGTAGAATTTTGTATGTGCAACTAGCACGATTTTGTGCATACGTGAAATTTGCATAATATCATTCGTAAAGATGCATAAATATGCAAATTCACGCACAATTTTATGCACGACGGTACACAAGTTTAAAATTATGCATCGCCATGTACAAAACTGTACATAAACATTTAGTGTGTAGTCAAAGAACTTGTTTAACAATTTTGTCATTAAAGGTTCTGTTTCTTATCAGGAGTCGAAAGATATGCATCAAAGATCGTTCGGCTCAAAACGAGCCAACGATCCAAACGGGTCGAACTGGAAAACGCAAATCTGCTATTTCTCGTATCGTCGAAAAGCGGCGTTGACAATCTCTCATTCTCAGGAAAAAAAGGCGTCCCACGCGTGAGACGCGGCCGTTTAGTTGTTGCTGAAAATTAATTTAAAAAATCCTGAAGTGGACCACACTCTTTATTTGGCAGCGCTACAGGGATCGGCTTGCCACGGCTCCGGGGATTGGTTAGGTCGGACGGAGCCAATCAGAAGGCGTATACTTTGCAAACTAAAGTGTGCGTCTGTACTGTACAGTGCGCATATTAATGCGACGGCAACCAATGGTTCTCCGAAGGAATGCCCGCTAAATGCAGGGAATCTCACCTTATCAAATTTTGGATAATTGGTTCAAACACGCTCAGGAGGGCAAAAATTTCATGAGAAGATTGGTTACGTGATTGCAGCATGGATTGCTGCGATTCAAGTTGTACTGTACACAGGACGACGGGGTGGTGGTCCCCTTGCCTTGAGGGTTGGCAACTTTTCCTCGTGAGTACGCCCCTTTGTGTGGCTTGTAAACTGCATCGACTGCTTGTTTGCGACCCGAATTGCCCCCCGCCCCTTTTCCCCCTCTTGTGCCGCGTGCCCATACGCTATTCTCATTGATCTTGCAATTGGCCTTAGCCGTGGTCAAATTGCCGGCACGCCTCGGCCGCAGGGCAGACCACGCGCTGTTACGCACGCCAATCAGTTGCCATGCCGGTTGCACGCTCCTTGCAACTGCTCACGGCGCTCGTGCTGTCCGCAGGACTGTGTCCCGCCTTGAAGCCAGAAAACGACTCTACCAGACCGAAAGGCAAGTTTAGTCAGGTGCATTCCTGAGGAAGCACTTTTACAAATGCACTGTAAATGTTTTACGGTGAAAGGCTGCACCAACGGCGGAGATTTTCTCCATGATATTAACGAAATTCGTCAAGATATCTATAAGCATCTATAAGTATCTATAAGGTTATGAAGTCAGCCAGTGGCGTAGGAAGCGCCGGGTCAGAGGGTCAGCTGACCCTCCAGTTTTCGAGCTGCCCCGGGTCAATGCCCTGGGAGGTAGGCAACCAGCAATACATTGACTCCCCCCCCCCCAACTTTTTTGACGTTCCGACGTGCCTGAAGTCAGCTGTACCACCATAATATGGAGAATGTTCACTGTACAACACTTAAAGTGTGACTATTACAAGCCCAGTACTTGCAAGCATGCATTTGTAAGTGTGTACTTGGCCAAGCATGCGTTTGCAAGTGTGTACTTGCAGGCATGCATTTGTAAGTGTAGACAGTTAGGTTTGTAGTGTATTCTCCGTAGGACCTTACAGTGATCTCCGAAGGACTATACAGTCTTCCAGGTCCTACGGAGAAGACTGTGCGGTCCTACGGAGAAATACTGTAAGAGCCTACGGAGAATATTGATAAGAGAGCTACGGAGAATCCTGGCAAAAAAATTAACAGATTTTTTCGTACCTTTTCGCCACAGTGTAGTTGGGAAAAAGAGGTAACTCCAAAACTGTACCACAGAAATTCAGACTCTACGCAGACCTCAGCTCCACTTGAACTGTCTCCGAATTCCGCCTTGCTTCGGAGAGCTAAGTGAACATGGTTCCGTAGTCCATTCCAACGTAAAGATTTAAATCACAGAAACCGTCTACAAAGTAATGCTACACTTTTGAAATTTTCATTTAATTCTTAGGCTTTCTCAAAAATGCAATTGTAGCAGTCAGTCATCTGATTGAATTAAGTTTTCCCTGCAAACCGTTTTTTGTTTCTCCTGAAAAATGATGAAAATTAAGTTATCCCCTTCTTCTGCTTCATGGATCAATCAGGATATACCTCACTCAAGCGGCTCAGATAATTACAATACTTCTATTCGGAAGGGTCGACGTGTTATGGTGCGCGGCAAAAATGGATGCTGGTTTTCTCAGGTTGCCTACCAAGGACAGGTTATTTCCAGGGAGTCCCCTGCGAAAAGCAGAAACTTCATGTCGTGTGCCTCTTCGAGTTTGGTGCTCTCTTCTCTCCAGAAGTCGAAAGATCCGCGTTGACGCAGTCTTCTAACTGGCACAGTCTGGTCGCGGACTGGCTGGCTGCGAAGGAGGTGGGCCGCTTGATTCACGTCGCCTGTTCGCCAAGTGGCAAGTACTCGTTCACGGCAATTGGACATTCAGTTGTGGGGTTTAGGTTAGGTTTCATGTTCTAATCATGGTTTGGTTCAAGGTAAAACAATTACGAAGGACCACTTGGTATACTGATACGACTTTACTCCGTAGAATACACCAGTCGACACACACAAGCAGGAGACAAAGGACAACAGTTGACAGTCTACATGACGTGGCACCAAGTGTGGCAACCTGGTCCACATGGCGCAAACCCAAATCTCCAAGTAACTTTTAGAACATAAGCTCTTCTGAGTCTCTACTCAGAACATTTCAGACTTCCATCATGTTCCTAAGCCCGTAGCCAAATCGACGTTTTGTCGCCTTCTGCAGTGATTTGGAGCATTTTTTAACCCTCAGCCTAACCCTGCCAGCCGCCATAACTGAAAAATAGTAGAAATGTTTATTTTCACCCCAAGTGATAAAATAAATGGAGATACTTTACCGCGCTCAGTGGCCTGATATGAGGCCCAACAGGTAACAGGACCCAAAACCAATCTCGAAATGTTTTTTTGTCTTGTGCAAGCCGGCTTTAGCATGAAGGAGGTAACGTGCGTCGATACCGACGAGATTTTTGTTTCAGGTCGTACTTTGGACCATTTACTCTAATGGCGGTGTTAATTTTTTTTTTTTCAAAATTCCGATTATGTAACATGCTGCATTTAGCTGCACTTAGGCCCTTGGGGCAAGGCTTGGGTCAGGGTTACGGACCTATGTCTTCGGCTACTCACTTTTGTCACCAAAACGAACATTTACACCGCACGAACTCATCGAAAATCGTCAAAAAAGGAAATTCCGCCCACTCTAGTGAGGTGTGCCCCACTCCCTGACAGAATCGATCCCCCTCCACAACGTTGCATCCTGCCCTTATCCACACAGAGTCGCTGGGGCTGGCGCGGGCGCTGCGGGCCGCCCCCCGCTCCGTGTACAGCCAGGCGGCCCCGGCCTAGGGTGGTCCAAAAAAAAATGAAGTTGCTCGGATCGTCCAACGCCGCTCGGATTTGGATTCTACATCGAAAAATATGAAATACGTGTTTTTTCCTTTTTCGAAAAAATGATTTTTAGGACCTCCGCAGAGCCCCCAAAGTTTTTAACAGTGCTATTAATAGGAAAAAAATCGTAACTTGGTCATTTTTTGACCGATTTTCAAAAACAAAACGGGAATTTGTTCGTTTTTTAATGCTTATTACGGAAAAAAATATGCCCAACCCTCTTTTTGGTTTGCCTAACTTTCAGGGGCAAAAAATGACTAAATTTCGGCCCAAATTGGCAAGAGTTTCAGTTTGCAGGCCGCTACAGCCTCTCCAAGTCCACCCTGTCAGCATGGTGGGGTGCCCCCACCACAAGGCAAGCCCCATGAACAGAATAAGGATGCCGAGTGCAATTTGCCTACCTCCCAGGGGCATCAAATATTGGATTTTTTCGAAAATCTATCAATAGTGATGTCTCTTGGGGCATCTGGGCACTCAGATGGGCACCCTTTCACACGGTTTGGTACCCACACTACGTGATATGAACGTTATGGACGTTGCTGACGCGAGGGACCGCAAACCACGCAAGGCCACAAGAAAAGCCATCAAAATGAAGGAATTTTCTAAATTTTCACGTTTTTCTGGTCCTGAGAGGTAGGCATGAGGTGCTCAACAGTCCATTCCTATTGTTTGTTCTTATCACGTAGTGCGGGTACCGAACCGTGTGAAAGGGTGCCCATCTGAGTGTCCAGAAGCCCCAAGAGACATCACTATTGATACATTTTCGAAAAAATCCAATATTTGATGCCCCTGGGAGATAGGCAAATTGCACCCGGCATCCCAATTCTGTTCATGGGGCTTGCCTAGTGGTGGGGGCACCCCACCATGCTGACAGGGTGGACTTGGAGTGGCTGTAGCGGCCTACAAACTGAAACTCTTGCCAATTTGGGCCGAAATTTAGTCATTTTTTGCCCCTGAAAGTTAGGCAAACCAAAAAGAGGGTTGGGCATATTTTTTTCCGTAATAAACATTAAAAAACGAACAAATCCCCGTTTCGTTTTTGAAAATCGGTCAACAAATGACCAAGTTACGATTTTTTCCTATTAATAGCACTGTTAAAAACTTTGGGGGCTCTGCGGAGGTCCTAAAAATCATTTTTTCGAAAAAGGAAAAAACACGTATTTCATTTTTTTCGATGTAGAATCCAAATCCGGGCGGCGTTGGACGATCCGAGCAACTTCATTTTTTTTGGACCACCCTACCCCGGCCGTCTGGGCGGCGAGCCCCGCGGAGGCCATGGGCCTGGCTGTGTTCGCGAACCTGTCCTGCGCGGCGGGCCGGGCCGCCCTGGCCGCCGTGCAGACGGTCCCGGCGGCGTGGGTCGTCTGGAGCACGGACAGCGCGGCAGTGCAGGCGCTGGAGCAGCTCAACCTCACCCTGCGCACCGACCTCACACTCGTGAGCGCGGCCCGCGACGGCCAGACTGCGCTCCTGCTCGACTTGTACAAGGTGCGACAGTTTCGCATTTTCCTAAAACAGCAGCACAAAACGATGCTTCATCCAAACTGGTTCTCAAGAGCCCAAAGTTAAGGGGGATCCTTGTGAAAAAAAGGCCAAAATTGCCAAACACATTATTCCCAAAGTGCTTAGCTAGTAAAAATGTGCAGAGAAGGTTTTAGATTCAGGGGATTCAACCTTTTCTTTAAGCTAAGTGCGCTGGTAAATCAGAGGCATTAAATTCATGCCCTTCAAGGGCGTAAACGAACGTTTTACGCCCCTGGAAATGCGTGAATCGTTAATGCCTTTGGAAGGGCATTTAAATTTCGCACTAAGCCCTATACCATTCACGCCCTTCCCAAGGGCATTAAACGATTTACGCCCTGATAGGACGTAAAAGACTGTTAATGCCCAAAAGGGCATAGTTTTTATGCCTTTGTATTACCAGTGTGGGTAATTTCTGTATCATTTAGAAGAGATAACATTAAGATCTTTTGTCGTTGGTTCTACTCCACTGCTTTACTCAGTCGTCAAAAATTTTGTCGTAGAAAGACTTCATAAGTTCCTGGTTGAAACATACGTGAGTCGTCTTGCATGGAATTTGTTCTTTGATGACATGTCGACAAATTTTAGTGAGGATTTCTCAACAAGGATCCCTACTTTTGTCTACTGACACTCAAAAAAAAAGTTTGAACAGAAGCAAAATATTTCACCTTTAAATTTATATAAATTTGAAAATTTCTAACTTGGAATACGAGTAAAATTTGAAGTTTTCCTCACTAAAATATCTGGTATACATCATAGGAATAACGCCAAAAGTTCATGACTTTCCGTCCCAATGAAAGACGCAGGAATTATTTTTCCTTACGATCTAAAAAACCCATCAAAGTGGTTTTTTTCTGAGAGAGGTAGTTTGGATTGAATTTTGTTTTGGGAACTCAGCATAGTTGACCTAAATTTGGCAAAGTTTCGTCATACTGAGGTTTTTGAAAAGTCTACTTGCAACTTTTACCGGAACTGTGAAACCAAACGTGGACAAGTCTACACTTCCTTGTCTGGAGTAAGGGAGTATGGGGCGATTTGTAACAGGGGCGATTCGTAACAAATGCGTTTATTAATTTAAGTGGAGGGAGCAGAGAAAAATCTGAGTATGGCCCCTCTTTCGCTTCGCGTACAGGGTCTTTGAACAATTGAACCGGATGTGATCGGTGCTCAGGTATAGTTTTGAAGGGCGTCTGAAACATAGGGTACACCGAAATTTCGGCAAACAGGCAAATCTTTTATTTTGAGTTTTATTAAGTTTCTGTCTGAGGCTCCCCAGGTATGAATCACCTTTGAAGTACCGTTGGGGCCTTGAAGCGTGACCCCTTTACAATGTGAACACGTGGCATAAGTTGCTTTTACTTTGTCCAGTGATAGTTACGGACGGATTTATTGCGTAACAGGCATTTGGGGTGATTCGTAACAGACCCGCATAAAAACAAGAATTAAAGTAGTTTTTGCTGTTAAATGCTTGAATTTTTCCTCGAATCATCTGCTGTTTTATTCCAATACATTTACACAGCTCGAAATGCATTTTGAAGCGAGTTATTCTATGCTTTCCTCTAAAATTGAAAAAAAGTGAGGTTAGGATTGACGTAGCCTATCAGTTAATGCTGAGGCGGTCAACGGCAGCTTGTAATGTAGATTTTCAGACGTCTGCAGGACACCCGAAGAACAACTGGTGGAGGAGATAACATTCCCGACGATGTTTCAATTAATGTGTAGGATGTTACGAAAAGCCCCATGGCTGTTACAAATCACCCCATGCTGGGGCGATTCGTAACAGCATGCAAGAGTTTGGAAAACGTCTTTGATATCAAAGATTACGGACTCCAGATTGATCCAATGGAGCTGCACAGTCTAGATGAAGGGCCAGACTGCTCAACTGGCACAAGTTTGACACATGCAGAATGTTCTTAATTTTGTATAGAGAATTCCGAAATCTGTTACAAATCACCCCATACTCCCTTAAGTCTCCACACTTGCAAGTGCAGAGTTTGCAGTCGCCAAACTTATCATGGTGCAAACGTGGACAACTCCAGTGTGGAGACTGCAAACTCTGCACTTCCGAGTGTGGAGACTGAAAATTCCGCACCTCTGCATTTCAAATGAGGAGTTTTCCACGTTTGGTTGTGGGGGTCTCCCCTTAACAACACTCAAGTCCCCTTGCTGGGAGGTAATTGACAGCGTTGAGATTTGGCGAGGCGAAAGGCGTCCCTTGATTGGCTGGCATTGTCACTGCCCCAGGTGGCGCCTGGCGCCGCGCTGCAGCGCCGCCCCGTGGGCTGGTGGCGGCGGCACAGCGGCCTGCGCGCAGCCCCCTTCCCCACGGCCTGGCGGACAGCACCCGTTCGCAGCGACCTGCAGGGCATCACCATGCGTGCTGCCGTCTTCGTAAGGACTCGGTGCCACCGCCTTTACAATAGTCCAGATCCACTGCAAATGCAAAGGCGATACTTAAGTACACTTTTTGGCGATACAATTGAGTATCGCCAACAGACGGCATTACGGAAAAGTATTGCCTTCAGAACGGCGATACACAGAAGTATCGCCAAAACCGCGGCATTAAACTAAGGACTTGTCCCCTTGATTTGTTCAACGTTTAATGCCAAATCGTGGCAATACTCCGATGTATCGCCGTTTTGAAGGCAATACTTTTCCGTAAGGCGGTTTATTGGCGATACTCAATTGTATCGCCAAAAAAGGTACCAAAAGTATTGCCTTTAGATTTGCAGTGGAGGAGATTCTTGAGCAATCTCACTACCGTTTCTATTTCTACATATCCGATCCCACTCGTGCCATTCTATTGCTTTCGATACGTGTGTATGGCTATGCTAGCCAAAACCATCAACGGACTTCAGAAAATACTTTTAAATGTTCACTTCACAAAACGAGCTAGAGTAAAAAGTTGAAATTGCTGTCAATCCTGAATTGAATCTTGTTTCTCTCAACCTTTTGGTGGTGTTCCGAGGGTTGGTACCCACCATTCAAGACAAAACTCCTAGTTCTGAGATGTCCGTGTCAAAGGGTCAGTGGTCTGGCGTCAAATGGAATTCCCGGGAATTCCCCTCGATCTTCGCTTTCTGGACTGCCGTACACTGCTGCCTGGCCATCCTTCCTTGTACGTGCACTGTTATAAAAAGTTGTAAAAAGTGTTGCAATATTACAACACAATCACCTACTGGAGTGTTGTTGTTGTTGTTTGGTGTCTGAACGGGAAATTCATCAATAGACAACTCTTTTGTTGTATTACAACTATCTGGTCCGGTTACAATAATGTCATCGTAATTAAAAAGAGTTGTGTTGTCGTTTAACAAGATTATTGTAATCTGACAACAATATTTGTTTCGAGATTGCACATGCACGTGCACAATGTGACCAACAAAAATGTGGTTTAAAAAAAAAAACAGAAGACTTGACGGAAGTCTTGTCGTATCGATTCATCAGAAAACAGCACCGAGCGCTAGCGCGTGTTTAATACAACAAGATGTGTTGCTATCAAACTCGCAAAATCGTAAAACTGCAGCAACTTTTTTAACAGCGTAGACACTGTCCGGTCCTAGATGAACAGCCACGTCGGCGGCGGCCAAGAAGGCCTGCGGCGCTGGCTCCAGGACTACGGCAACCCGAAGGCGTACGGGCAGACCAACTTCGGCTACGACATGTGCGCCACTTTGCAGGATTTGTTCAACTTGACGTACGTGTTAGAGATTCGTACGCCCAATTTAAAACTTCCATTTCACGAAGTGCGCTGCGACCCCGCTGTATTGTGCAGACAAGTCCCAACGGGTAAAAGAGGTCCTTGGATGTTCAAAAACAAAAAAAAAAGTGGTCATGGATCCCTACCCTCCCTTAAATCTACTGTCGTTCTCTATCGTTCTGCTCTGGTTCTAGGTACCACTTGATTGTGACGGACAAACCTGGATCTCAACTGAACGCCAACGGCAACTTTGACGGCATGATGGGTCTCGTTCAACGCGGGGAGGCTGAGATAGCCGTCACGCCCTTGACCATGGATCTGAATCGCGTGAACGTTGTGGACTTCAGTGTACAGATTTGGCCTCGCAGGTTGGTGAGGAGTTATTCCTTCCTACATTTACATCCCATCACATCGCCCTCTTTGCTCCATTTTTTTGGTCAAAGGATAGGGAAGGTGCCCAGTGATGGCCACTTTTAGCGCACAGATGCGCCTTTCACCTCTTTACGAAGTCTCTCAATCGTCGTACTGTTTGAGATATTTTCAGGAGCGTGCAAGAAGGATAGAGTAGAAGTTCTCCAGTTTGGAAAGGAGCAAAATTTAACTCTGTCTTTGCGAAAAGAGTAACCAAAATATCAGTGCAGTTTGCCCGGTGATGCCCGCCCTTTGCTTAGTGATGGCCTGTGCCCTGCTCGGTGATGGCTACTTTAGGTTTTGAGAGGGGAATAGTTCCATGCTTCCGTTTTTGAAAATAATCAGTTAGAATTAAAGTAAAGATTCCAAATCTGCGAAAGAAACGCTGCGAATACTGGTTTGATCTCAGCTCTACAAAATGAACAAAACATGTCAACGCAGCATTCGTTGCGCTGAGCCCGTGCGGCCGCCCACGACAGTAACGAGACGAAATAATTGCGGTGTTGTGTTGCTAATAGGTGAGGGTACAAAACCCCAAAAGCTCAACTGTTTAACTCATCCCGCGTGGATGAGAAGTCAGGGCAAAGTCTAAAGTGGCCATCACTGGGCACCTTACCCTACAATATGTGACACCCAGCACTGTCGAATGCCCCAGAACGACCCCCACCAGACGACTGTGCGGAGGGGAGGGGAAAAAATCTCATTCAACGAACGTTAATGAAAGCAGATGATACTCGTTTGGTTTTCTTCTACGGGGTAGGGTAAAGTGCCGAACATGGATCGGGGTACCAAACATGGATCACTTCTGTTTGGGGGTCTATAACTAAAGACCAGCTGACCAGATTCTTAATTTCTGTCTTTCCTTGCTTAGACTGACCCTTTGACTGTTCGATGTGAAGCTGACAAGTTTGTAACTGCGTCTCTCTACTCTGCAGGGTTGCGTTTAGAAAGACACCTAAAACAGGCCCCCGAAAATCGATGGAAAAATGACGTTCAAAAAGGTGATTTTTGCACCCCTGATTCTGGGCCAAGCAATCACCGCAGTCACTTCAAAATTTTTCATCGTGCACTTTGGACAGACTAGTTTGATATTCTGGGACTACTGAATGCATACCTTGCTTTGTGTCCGTACGCTGGTGGGGTGATCCATGATTGGACCACCCTAACCTAACCTTAGCAAAAATAGCCATATTTTCTTGTCCTCACAACTTCCAAAGTATTCGAGTTAGAGGTACCATTTTTGGTAGCCATATGACCAGTAAGGTAAACATCAATATTAGATTCAAAAATAGTAGTCACCCATACTTAATTTCGATCACCCTAGTATGGGCTCATTCCAAAGATAATATTTAAAAACTGAGTCTTTTGTGCCGTGGCCTGCACCGCCGCGCCATGAGACTAGGGCTTGGCCGCGCCGCCGTGCCCGTTGGCCCCCTCTGCGCTGTAGCGGGGAGGGATTGTCAATGCTGCGCGCAGGCCGTCGCGCGCGAGGAGGGGGTGCCATTGTCGAATTCCGCGCAGGCTGCGCCGCACACGGTAAAAACGGAACCTGGTTTTCCCAGGAAGCCAATGGTGTAAGTATAGGCGATTTCCAGGGAGTTCCTGGGAAAACCAGGAACCGTTTTTACCGTGCAGCGACAGACTCATCAGCCCGCCCCGGCAGCCAGCCCCTATTATATTGTTAGGTTACGCACTTGGTTTTTGGACTCTCGAGTAAAAGCTAGCTGACACCTTTATGTGTCTTGTAGTTGTAGTTTTAGGTATGTTTTTGTAAAGGTATCATCTGCTAAAAAGTAGCACTTTATACCATCGGCCAACACTACAAACCTAACTGTCTACTAAGTACACACTTACAAATGCATGCTTAGCAAGTACACACTTACCAATGCCTTAGCATGGAGCTACACGGCGCCAAGCATGCGTTTAGAGGAGTGCCCCCGTTGCAGGGCGGCCTTCATCTTCCGGCACCCGCGGCTGCTGGTGCCCTACAAGGCCCTGGCGGAGCCCTTCGCGCTCTCCCTGTGGCTGGCGGTGGCCGCCATGGTGGCGCTGGCGGCGGTGGTGCTGGTGGCGGTGCAGCTCTGCGAAGACGCCGCCTCGCCCAGCACTGGCGGGGGCGGCGCCGTGGCCCACGCCGTGGTGGTGGCCGTCGGCATCCTGAGCCAGCAAGGTCCGTGGCAGGCATGACTATCGTTTCAAATCCGGAGAAACAGATAACGGATATTGTTATTCAATAAAGGTGACGTCACATTTGTTAATGTTAGTTTGTTACGTTGGTTCGAGTTTGATGTCATACGGTACAGTCTAACATTCACAGTGCGAAAAAAAAACAGAGTGAATCCCGTTAATTTTTATGCCGGGATTTATCGTAGTTCAGAACACATGATGTACTGTGCCTGGCTACAGTATTTACTGCACCTGGTACTGTACATTCCGTACTCCACTCCTGTGGTACTTACAGCAAATCCCGTACAAAGTACAGTAGATCCTGTAAATAAGTACATTAAATCCTGTACTCTGAACTACAGTGACAGCTGTACTAATCACTACAGGATTTACTGCGATTTTTTCCCACAGTGTTGGGCCATTGGGGAACATGACGTGGGTGCGTTGTATTTGCTGCAGGCAGTGCGTGGGATACCACTCTGGCGTCAGGCCGGTGTGCTTTGCTGGTGAGCTTGATGTTCGCCGTTATTCTGGTCAACTTCTACACGTCAAGGATCGTCGGCACACTGCTGTCGCCCGTCCCCCGCACCATCCACACTGTGGAAGACCTGATCCGCAGCCCTCTCCAAGCGGGCCTCATAGACAATGCCGTCTTTCGTAACACAATCCCGGTACCTCAGCTGTTGACACTTATTAGAGCAGTTCTCGCGAAATGGTTAATTTTGGGCGCTGCGTCCCACAGTGGGCAAAAGAGGATAGTCCTATACCATCATCAGGTCTTGCCTATTCGCTATGTTTGGAAAATCTTCAATAATGGGTGCGTTCGTCCACTGAAGGAAAAGTTGGTTCATGAGTCGAGCGAGCGGCCCGCTGGGCCGCAGCTCGCGGCGCATTTAGCCCTCCCAGAAGTATTTCAGGCACCAACGTGAACAAGCCGACACTGTTAAAAATCCGCCGCCATACACTGTGGCAAAAAGGTACGGAAAATTCTGTTAATTTTTTGCCAGGATTCTCCGTAGCCCTCTTATCAATATTCTCCGTAGGCTCTTACAGTATTCTCCGTAGGGCCGTACAGTATTCTCTGTAAGTCCGCACAGTCTTCTCCGTAGGACCTGGAAGACTGTATAGTCCTACGGAGATCACTGTAAGGTCCTACGGAGAATACTGTGCTGTCCTACGGAAAATACTGTAAGAGCCTACGGAGAATATTGATAAGGGGCTACGGAGAATTACCACAAGCTGTTTACAGAATTTTCCGTAGCTTTTTGCCACAGTGTATTAAAACACATTCTCATACAGTAATCTTGTTAAATTACAGCAGTTCTGCTTTGTGTCCGAACCCACATGATAATTTTAACATTTTTTTGAAAAGCACTATGGTCATGTCATGTTCTATAGCAATCCAAACGTTGAAACAGACCAAATTGTTGATACAAACGGTACTTTAAAGACACTGTTTTTTCGCACAGTGCACGTTCCTGAGAGCATTGTGTCATGTTCGTGAATCAGCCATAAATTATCTTACGTTCAAACGAATGTGACTTATTGTCACTTATTGTCACATTCTTTTCAACGCGATGTCACGTTCCTGGAAAGACAGTGAATGTGTGAAAATAAATTGACTGCAATTGCACTGTTATCGAAGTTGCGATACTTTCAACACACAAACGTGCGATGATATCCAAAATGTGACTCCCACGAATCATTGCTCCTGAGATGCAATGACTTCTGTATCGCACAAAATTCTGCACTGACAATCGCAACTTTCTGCAATGAAAATCGGAATTATTGCAAAAAACTGCGATGATGACAACACAAAATCTGAAATCATTTTTGCAATGATCATTGCAAAATCCTGCGATACTGTAGCTCATCACACCTTTTTGCAATGATCATCACAGAAAAGTGGAATGAAATGTGTATTGCGCAGAAAGTGCGGTCTGTATCGCAAGTGGAATAACAGTGTGTCCCGTTGCAGGACTTCAAAGACAAGTGGGCGACAGCCGTGTACGAAGCCAAGATCCTCCACTCGTGGCCCAACAGGACGACAGGCGGCTTCTTCTCCGTGGCGGAGGGCGTGGCGCGCGTGCAGCAGGGAGGGTTCGCCTTCGCCACCGCGGAGGCTCTCGCCTTGTACCAGGCAATCGAGAGGACGTTTCGAGACGAGGAGAAATGCAGCCTCGCCGAAGTGGACGTTCTCCCGCCGGCCTTCAACGCGCCGCTAGTGCGCAAGAAATCGCCGTTCAAAGAGCACGTCAACTACGGGTACGCACAATAATGCACTCTAAATGTTGTACAGTGAAGATTCTCCATATTATGGTGAAAATGTTCCATATGATGGTGGCGCAGCTGACTTTGTACCATACCGTTGAGAATTCACTATATCTTATAGAAATTTTGACCAATTTGGTTGGTATTATGGAGAAAATCTCCACCATGATATGTTGGTGCAGCCTTTTACCGAAAGACATTTACAGTGTGGGTTTTCACTCCATGGCTCGAAATGAATTCAAAAGACTTTGTCTCGCACTCCGAAATCCTTACAAATTATGTAAGCCTTGCGAAGTAAACACTGTAAAAATTATGTTGTGAATTTACAACGGAATATTTTACGAAGGTTTTTGGGAATATCCAAAAGTGCACTGTAAATGTTTCTTTCCTACAGGAACTTTTGTAAATCAACGGAAGTTCGTCGTTAATTTACGAAGGTTCTTAGTAAATTTACGAAGAAAAATCGTAAATGTACAGAATCTGTTGTAAATTTACGAAGGGCTTCGTAAATTTACGACGGGCTTCGTTAATCTACGACGGGTCTTCGTAAATCTACGGCGGACCTTCGTAACTTCGTTAATCTACGACGGGTCTTCGTAAATCTACGGCGGACCTTCGTAAATAAACGAAGGAACTGTTGGCAATTTTTTTGCCGAAGGATCCGTCGTTAATTCCAGACGTATAATTACGAAGGTTCTCAGTATATTAACGAAGGTTCTTTGTTTATTAACGAAGGTTCCCTGTCAATTTACGAAGGATCTTTGTAGATTTACGGAGGTGCTTCGTAAATTTCCTTTGTGATTGTAAAATCGACAGAGATCGTTCAAAAAATTAACGAAGGTTTTTGTAAATATACGAAGAGCTTCGTAAATTAACGAAGGAACCGTTGGCAATTTTTTTGCCGAAGGATCCGTCGTTTATTCCGGACATTAATTTTTACAGTGAAGTAGCTTCACATAACCATGGAAAAGGACTGCTTCTCCATGATCAAACAAAGTATGCTGTACTGAGAATGAAAAAGTCTTGATCAATACCCAATTTCGAGCGAGGTATACTTTCCCAACCAAATTTGGGTAAAAACGTTTTCCTCACCCGAATTCGGGTGATAAAATTATTCTAACCCCAATTTGGGCGATAAAGAATACCTATACCTCGCCCAAAATGTTTTGTCTTGATTAAGACTCTTTCATTCTCAGTGTGAGCAAGCTTACAAAGAAAATAATTCGTAGTTGACGAGCTATTTCTTCATGTTGCAAACTAAATAGTTTACACTCTGCAAACTGAAGTGTGTACATAGTACAATCTTATTAGAGCATGCTTCCAAGTACACTCTTATGTACAGCATACTTGCTAGGCACACGCTAAAATAGAGTGTGCCTGGCAAGTACACGCTAAATAAGTGTGTACCTTGCAAATACACGCTAAAATACGCTCCATTAGTCCTATCTAAAAGCATGGGCCAGTTTAAGTGTACATTCGAGGTACACTCTATTTTAGCGTGTGCCTACACGGTAAAAACGGTTCCTGGTTTTCTCAGGAACTCCCTGGGAATCGCCTATGCCTTCACCATTGACTTCCTGGGAAAACCAGGTTTCGTTTTTCCGTGTATCAAGTATGCTGTAAATAAGAGTGTACTTGGAAGCATGCTCTAAAAAGAGTGTACTATGTACACACTTAAGTTTGCAGAGCACCTTCCGCATTACTTCGTAAAGTTTTAAGCGTGTGTAAAATTACGTTGAAGGTCCCAGAGCCTTAAAGAAACTTAAGGGGAGGTTCTGGTGAAAATGCTATTTTCTACTAAATAGGTCCCACAGTGAAAATTTGTTATCAAGTATTTATTAAAATTTTTCATAGGGGAGGCACATTCTATGCCCTGAACCCAGTCGCAGAGCCTTTTTCTCCCATTTAGGCTATAACTTTAAAAATCTTCTTGCGCATACTATTTTGTCGTGAATGGTTGGTTTAGACATTTTTCACTTCGTCGATTCATTTTTTTAAAATGCCGGCATGCACATCTCGAAATGTCAATTGCCTTTTTATTCGCAAGCTTCCTAACCAAGCATTTCATTATAATTGATCAAAAATGTACAAAATAGACAAATTTTAGAGACTTTTCAGCTTTAAAAGCTTATAATTAATAATATAATGGAAGTTTTGAGCTATGCATGCCGGAATCTTTTGAAAATGAATTGAAGAAGTGAAAAATGTCAGGGTCAACATTTTACGACAAAATAGTATGCGCGAGGAGACTTTTTAAGATACAGCCAAAATAGGCTCAAAAAGTCTCTTCGACTGGGTTTACAGCCTGGCATGTGCCTTCAAAAGCCAAATTTTAGTCTCCTCAATGAAAAATTTTATATTCCGAACAAATTATGACTGTAGGATCCATTTGGAAAATGACAAGATTTTCACCAGAACCTCCCTTTAAGTTGATTGTTCACTTTTCACCTTTTACCTGAAAACAGTGTCCTCGTGTAGCACAACCGCGTCACTGAGTTAAACAGGAAGAAATGTTTTCAAAGTAATAGTCGCAACAGTAAAAGATAGCACAGAGTACGGGGGGTCGGTCATTCACACTCTCATTCCAGGAACGTGACATCACGTTGGAACGAACGTGACAAAGTGTCACGTTCGTTTGAGCATTGTGTCACGTTCGTTTGAATGTGAACAAGCTGATTTTCGGCCAATTCACACCCAAACGAATGTGACACAATGCTCAAACGAACGTGACAGTTGGAAGTTGGAAAGTTTGTCACGTTCGTTTCAACGTGATGTCACGTCCCTGGGATGAGAGTGCAGAGGTTTTTGCTCGCACATTTTTACTCATAGAACTGTTGTGTTCTTTTGTGTATGGTGGTTGCCGTAGTCTACTTCTGATGTACGAGCGAGGCCTGGTCAAGAGGTCAAGGCTGCGGTGGTCCATGCCGAAGCCCTACTGCGAGTCGGAGACGAATGCCGTGGCGGCGGTGGGCCTGGACCCCATCTTCCCCGCGCACGGAATCCTGCTCCTGGGCATCGTCACCTCTTCGTTGTTCCTGGTCTTGGAGCGCTGCAGTGTAGGGGCGTGGCCCAGACCCTGCAAACGAGGAGGCGGCCCAGTTCGCGTACGCCTGGCAAGTCTGGAGGACAAGCCGCGCTCTGAACCTTCCGCATGCCGTATGACTCAACTTAGAAGAAGTACGATTGGAAATTTAAGTACCCACTCAACAAAACATAGTCCGGTCCTGGGCGAGTCCACAGTGGTCCCAGGGCCCTCTGAAAATGTGTCGTCCTTTAATGACAAAATCATTGATGATACTTTCATCACTTTCTAATGATGACAATCTCATCACAAATTTGTGACATTTTCATCAAACAAATGGTTTTTATTTCGTGCATTTCAGATCATGAGGAATCACGTTTGTTTGAATGTGACAATGCGGGCATGTCACATTAAGACGAACGTTCAGTACAAGGTTCGTCACGTTTGGATGTGACACGACCCATGCCAAAGTGTACCATCTATCACATTCGTTTCAATGTGACAGTTCGCGTCCTGATTTCGTTTCTTACCTGAAGTAATGTGACAAAGAGGTGCTGCGAACTATTTTCGCAGGTTGCGAAGGAAAAAGTTTGAACATTGCGAAGCATTGGCTCGTAACGTTGCAAAGCGTTTTCTCTGCAAGTTGCAAAGTAATACTTGGCAATGCAAAGGAAAATAGTTTTTAAGAGAGTTTGCAATACAATGCCGGAGAATACTTCGCAAGGTTTATGAGAGCAGTTTCTGGGCATCTCTGTCACTTGTAAGTGTATTATACACTTATACACTTATAAGTATAAGTGTATTGTAACCTTCATGTAACAAATTTCTGTATCAAGCTCCAAAATGATTCATTTTTCTGTAACCGGCACATCTGTTACAAAATTCTATATCACTTAGACAAATATTTGTAACCAATGCAGGTAATACCAAATCCTGCATCAAAAATGACACAAAATTCTGGAACTTTTTTTAGAGTATACTTTCACTATTATAGCTGGCTTACGGCATGTACACACTGTTTACTGCATGCTTATGTGTATGGTATATACTGCATATGCAATGTAGGCCCAGGCAGTACATGATGCATAACAGGTCAGCTGTCGGAGTACTGAAAAGAGTACTTACAGTGTAGGCCTTGTGCACTTAACACTAGAAGCGCCGGGTTTTCGGATTACCGTAAAGCGCCGAGCGGGCCAATTTGACCCAAGGGCATTTTCGTCGTACATGTCAACTCTTGAACCGTCATTTCGACTCGAAGGGAACCTAAAACGGATTTGTAGACCCTTAACAAGTCTAAGGATAAAATTTGGTGCACAGGGGTCGCAGGGGACGAGGTAGACAACCCGCAAACCATGATTTGCTGTTCTTAGTGTTTTCTACTGTGCCTCGTTGCCGAAACGTTTTTGATGATAATAGATGGCATAATTGTAATCGCCTTATGATCGAGATAGGGGTAGGTTGGGGAAGAAAAGTACGAAACGCGTACTTTGCACTGTACAGAAGTTCCAAATGAGGATTAAACTATTCTGCTCTCGTGAATATGTAATCCAATGCCTTCCTAATGAAATGGATCACTGTTCGTTGATTATAGTTCCCCACATTACGTACAACATGCCAAAATGTATGTGATTTCGGAACTCCTCGAAAAGGGTAAGAAAAGTACACCACCGGGAAAGAAAAGTACAACGAAATGAATTGCGAGTTCGAACCGGGAGACCACCAATCTTGCCTCAATACAGGTTTACCCCTAAAGTGGAGAGCTTTCACTTGCCATTAGTTCAAGTTTCGTCAAAATCGGTCAATTGGTTCTGATTCTACATGGACTCATCACATAAGGTCCAAGAAGCCTTTTCTCAGAGATAAGTGGGTACAGCATTTTTGTACTTTTCTTCCCCTTTTCACGTAAATGCCAAATAACTTGTTTATTTCGAGTCTAATTCTATAAATTGTGATGACATTTTTAGCTTGTCTCGCGTAATCAAATCGATTTCCGAGATCAATTCAATTTTCATCCCGCTTTAAGTTTCTTAGAGGGTGTTCTTTTCGTCCCCAATACCTGTACTTTTCTTCCCCAGCCGACTGTACTTTTCTTCCCCGTTTCATTTTTACACTTTAAAAAAATTGTGTTGAAGCCTAAGAGCATCGAACGGCACTGTTTTTTCAAAGATGATTATGATGGTCTATGCTATAAGGTGGTACCTCACATTGGACTGTCGGCTGATTCTGCAGGAAGCTGTACTTCAAAGTACAAACATTTAAAAAAAAAGATTTTCATAGTTATTTTTAACACAGAAAATAAATATACATTGAACCTACCGACTGCATGCGTATCATTGTCACTCTCCTGATAATTCAAGGGCATCTGACAAAATGAAGTGGGGGAGGACAATTTTTTCAAATCCCAGCATGCAAAATGAGGAAAAGGTAAAGTTTCAGAATACGGAGAAAAGACTAAAAACCTTTCAACTAACGGAAACTATTGGCTCATCATGCACTGAGAAAACCTTACAAACTGTTTTCGGCCTTAGAAAGGAAAGCAGCTTGTTATATGAAAGTATTTGATCCAGGAAGCGGAAGAAGGGGATAACTCAATTTTGGCCATTTTTCAGGAGAAACAAAAAACTGTTAGCAGGGAAAACTAAAACAAAACAAACGAATTTTGCAGATGTTAATAATTTCAAAAAGCATTAGTAAAATTTTGGAAAAAAATCAAAAGTGTAAGGTCACTCCGTAGAGGATTTCTGCGACTTATCACTTTCCGTTGAAATGGAAAACAGAGTCAGCTCACCTTATATTTCCTAAACAAAGAGGAATTTTGAGACAAGTCAAGTGGAACAATAGTCTGCATAAAGTGTATGTTACTCTGGTGTATTTTTTGGACTTAGCTCTTTTTTCCAAATTGAAATTCAAAATTAAGGGGGGGTTAAGTTGAGTTGATTCTTTTTACACTAGATTCATAAAAACACAAGTTGAGTTATATCCTTTTGCCAATTTGTCGAACGAACTCATGTAGACTAAGGTTGAGTTATCTCCATTTACCAGTGAAATTTAGACTGTAAAAGGGGTTAAGTTGAGTTATACCCTTTTTCCATGTGGATTTTCTCCTAAACTGCTTGGAATTCAGTCAAAAAATTTGGTGTAATGATGTAAACCATTCTAAGGCACAATAATAAAATAAAAACTCAATTTGGGGATAAGTCAAGTTATTCCCTTCTTCCGCTTCCTGGATCATTTTGAACATACATAAGCTTACAAAGAAAATACATTGATATTTACGAACTATTTCTCCGTATAACAAGGTAAACAAGGTAGGTTTACGCCAGACCGCGTCTTGTCGTAACAGGCTTCGCGATGTCTCGCTGCCTGTTCCTCCAATCCGCGCCTGGCGGACCTACCTTGGCCTGCGGCGCTAGCCTGCCTTCGGCAGGCCATGGCTTGCCCATCGTCGGTTACTTCTAAATTGTTGCATACTGGGGGGCTCCGCCCCGCAGACCCCCCTTCATTCCAGATAGAGTTGCTTCATCCACAGATAACACGATCTTGACCCTTGTTACTTTTCAACTTGCCGGGGCTGGGGGGCCCTGCCCCCCTGACCCTCCTTTCTTCAAGGCAGAAGATATTTGCCGGCAGAAAACTCGATTTTCGCCGTTTCTTAGGTGTTTTTCGGCTATAAAAACTGAACCAGTTGAGCTAGGATAGTGAAATTTCGCGTGTGCCGAGCAAAGGACATACCCAATAAGTGTGCAAAATCTCAGCCAGATCGGCCGAGCCGTTCAGGAGGAGTAGTGCTGACAGACAGACAGACACACAGACAGACAGACAGACAGACAGACAGACAAAACTTTTCAACCCCACCTGAGTAACGGGCTTCGCTATCGCTCAGCCAATGAGATTGTACAATGTACGCTCAACCTACTTCGTAAGGTGTTAAGTGTGAGGGTAAACACTCGTGAAAGTGTAAACGTAAACGTGCCAAAACGCGTCTGCAAGAAAACACGTGTGAACACTGTAAATCTTAGCATGGGACAGTTTCACACATTTTAGCGTGTAAGGGAGAGGGGGTCACATAGTGACACGGGGCTAGTACACTGTGCGGGATTATTTTGTGAAATTACGATTAATTGTCTGTTAAATCTGTACCACGAACTGCTCGTAAATTTCAAAAACGATGTGATCATCCATCTTTTTTTCGTCAATTTACAAAAATATTCTTAAACTTACAAACTTAATCCTCAAATTTTGGTCGTTTCAGGCATTTTTTCTTCCTATATAGTAAGGAAACAACGGCCGAAAACGCACTTTTTCAGACTTGCTTTTACAATCATACTTGTAAATTAACGATTTCACCTGTAAATTTAAGAGGCAGTTCGTAAAATGATGAGCAGATTGTCAATTTACAATTTACTTTGTAAAAAAACAGTGCAGTTCGTGGTACAAATTTAACAGGCAACTATTCTTAAAAATAAAGCTTCATTTGTAAGAAAACAAGTTTACGCGTTTTAAAACGAGAATAGTCGTAAGATAACGATTTTATCAGTAAAACTACGATCTTTCGTCAGTAACATTAAGATTTCATCGTAAAATTACGAATTTATTCCTAAATTTATGAGTAAAGTATGTAGAAAATATGACAATTGTTCATGTCATGAATCTTGTAGTTATTTTACGAATTATTATTTGTAAAATTACAACACTAATTGTTGGGATTACTGTTGTAAAATAACGACTTCTCTTAACAGTGTAGTGACAGTTCGTGTTTCGTCCTGTTCCCACGCGATTTCTGCCCTCATAATTTTTCATAAGCTTTGTTTCAAGTCCAGAGCGATGTTTTGAGAAGGTAGTGGAAGAGAGAGAAGTGGGAAGGGCGTCATTAATTTTGGGAAATTTGACCCTCCGGAAACGAGGCATAACCTAAATTTTCTTTCCATATTTGAAGTCCTATAGCATGTCTTTAATGATATTTGAAAGCTTATCATATGTTTCTCCGTTTGCTGTACATGTCAATACGTCATATCGACCAAATATTTAATGTATCAGTCGATCTGGATGAAGGAGGTTAAGATGCAAAGTTTACTTTGTCTCATGGGGTAAATAGTGACAAAAATTCGGGGGTAAATAGTGACACTCGTCTACTGGCATTTTTGAATTAATATGCCAAATTTTTGACTTTTGTTTATGTTTTTTATTAGGCTGTTAAGTTTTTGGTCTTTATGTTAGGTTTGGACCATTTTAGGTTTGAGGTGAAGCGTTACAAATTTTTTTGAGGTCTGGTCTCAATTCTTGTCGAAGAGACTTTGCGCTCAAAATGAAATTTTAGCTTTTCTTAATTAACTGGAAAAGTGACTGTTCCATGTCCTCCAGGATCATTCTACCAGTACAAAGAAGTATTTTAAGTAACAAAATATGAATGTTAATACTCTAAACAATAAATCTTCTTGTAAAAAAAAATTAAACGGGTATTTTATAAAATGATCAACCTGACCTAACCTAACCTAGATGTAGGGCCTTAAAGAATATTAGCCGTCAAACGTTGTGGAAGGGCTGTCTGTCAGTGACAGTACACAAGAAGTGCAGGTGCTAACATATGGTAAACGGCAAAGCCGCTGCTCCTCACATTTGGAAACCCCTAAACATCTGTGTCCTCTTTGATAGAAAAATATTGAGTTTTTCCTCTTAATTTAGATTTGGCACTGTTAACATTTCAGAAAACACTTATAAACATTTTATAACTATTTTGTGATGTCAAGAATGGAGGTTTATCAAAGGAAATTGATAGTGTCACTATGTACCCCCAAGCTGTCACTATTTACCCCAGGGTGGGGTAAATAGTGACAGTTGCAAGGTTTATCAGAAAAGCTTTTGGAAGGGATTTGTGTGACTCAGACAACTCGAATGCTACCTTTTCTTACTCAAATAATACCATACTTCAGTTTTATTTTTAAAAAATGGGAAAATGTCCATTAAGACGCCTGTAGGACCGAAAAGAAATTATCTGTCACTATTTGCCCCCCTCTCCCTTACCAAAGTGTCTCGCGCTAGCAAGTGTGATACGTGTATCACACCTGGAAGGGTGAGACGGTCTGTCCCCCACTTGTTGTCAATGCTGGCTCTCAGGTTCAATGCCACGAGGCCGGTGATTGCAAAAGTGAGACGAGCGTGTCACACACTGCCAGGTGGAAGATATTGGTGTCGCACTCGTCCAGGGGCGAGACGTTGGTTTCACACACTTCCATGTTGAAGATGTTGGTGTCTCACTCTTCCGGGTGTGAGACATTGATGTCTCACTCTTCCAGGTGCGAGACGTTGTTGTCTCACACTTGAGAGTGTGAGACGTTGATGTCTCACACTTGAGAGTGTGAGATGCTGATGTCTCAAACTTGAAAGTGGGAGATATTTAAGCTTACGCTTCGTAATGAGAAAACTCTAAATGTTGTACAGTGAAGATTCTCCATATAATGGTGAAAATGTTCCATATTATGGTGGTGCAGCTGACTTCATAACATACCATTTGAGAATTCACTGTACCTTATAGATATTTTGACGAATTTCGTTGGTATTACGGAAAAAATCTCACCATATTATGTTGGTGCAGCCTTTCAACGTAAGACATTTACAGTGAATGCGGCTCACACTTGGACTTGCAGTGCACCAGCGCAGTGCAGAATGTTCAAAACTGCATTGCCTAGTTCGCCTTGCAGCGGCGTACCGGCCCCCACTATCTCCACCACAAGTTTTGAGTTCCGCTGACATTGTCCGCGGGACGATAACGACGGAGACGTCCGAAATAACCTTCGGGGCTGCACGCTGATAGACATCGCGGCGTCTGGGCAAATAAATAGAGGCCCTTTAACATGCTAACGGGCATTTCGCGCGGCGGCGAAAGGCACGAATGGTCTTTGTCGTCTCGCGGTGAGTGTGCGAGTGCAGTGGCGGATCCAGGGTCAGCCCAAGGGGGCGAGAAAAGTAGCACTTTTATCCTACTTATGGCGGGGGAACAATGTTGCTTTTAGCCTACTTTTTTAATCGGTGGAAGCAGTAACAGAATGGAACAGTTTGTTAGCTATGTACGTCTCCCCCCCCCCTCCTTTCCCCCCGCATCCGTGCTCACTGAGAATAAATTGGTCACCACCATCACCGTTTAAATGGGTGACTCGCGCTGCTCGCTGGGGGCTCCGCCCCCAGACCCCCGCATGTGTGGAGCGCGTGCCGAAGTATTTTCATTAAGTCCGTGGTGAGCAAAGGCAAATTTTCTAAGGAAGTAAATGTCCTGCTTCTTTGAAAGCTCTATTTAACCGCTTTTGACCATATAATAAGGCTACTTTTACTGCCCAAATAGATAGCTTGTATTGCATTGGCTACTGTGGCAGTCAATGGGTGCATACAAGGTCCGGAAAATATTGAAGACTGCTTTGACAAGGATAGAGGTGAAAGGAAAAAAACCTTAAGTCTCTACGACCACTCCTCGACCCCAAACATTTCTTTGAGTGAGTAAGTGAGTCAGTCAGTCAGTCGGATTGGGGCTATATAGATTCTTGAAGATGATTGCCCAATTGCCGGTGGCGGGGTCCCGATTACGGCACAGTTTCGGAAATTCTCGACCAGACCTACCGATGGGGCGAATAAAATTTTTTAGTCATTCGGTCCCCTTTTTAGAAGATTGAGTAGCTTTGCTCGGAAACAGTGAGAAATTTTCAACTTTTGAGATTTTTCCCAATTTTCCCATTAAATTTGGAATCGAATGGAAAACCCGCAGGTCTCTACGACCACTCCTTGACCCCCAACATTTCTATGAGTGAGTGAGTCAGTCAGTCGGATTGGGGCTATATGGGTTCTTGATGATTGATGAGTGAGGAAGTCAGTCAGTCGGATTTGGGGGCTTATAGGTTCTTGATGACAATTGATGATTGATTTTGAGTATGTTGCCGGTGACGGGGACCCGATTGTGGCACAGTTTCTGAAATGTCTCGACTTGATTTACCGATTGGGCTAATAAAAATTTTTAGTCGGTCGGTCCCCTTTTTTGAAGATTGAGTGGACTTTGTTAAATTTAGGCCTATTTAATTGTTTTTGAGGATGTTGCCGGTGACAAAAACCCGATTGCGGCACAGTTTCGGAAATGTCTCGAACAGACCTACCGATAGGGCGAATAAAAATTATTAGTCGGTCGGTCCCCTTTTTTGAAGATTGAGTGGACTTTGTTAAATTTAGGCCTATTTAATCGTTTTTTAGGATGTTGCCGGTGACCAGGACCCGATTGCGGCACAGTTTCGGAAATGTCTCGACCAGACCTACCGATGGGGCGAATAAAAAATTTTAGTCGGTCGGTCCCCTTTTTAGAAGATTGAGTGGATTTTGTTGAATTTAGGCCTATTTAATCGTTTTTGAGGATGTTGCCGGTGACGGGGACCCGATTGCGGCACAGTTTCGGAAATGTCTCGACCAGACCTACCGATGGGGCGAATAAAAAATTTTAGTCGGTCAATCCCCTTTTTTTTTAAGATTGAGTGGATTTTGTTGAATTTAGGCCTATTTAATCGTTTTTGAGGATGTTGCCGGTGACGGGGACCCGATTGCGGCACAGTTTCGGAAATGTCTCGACCAGACCTACCGATGGGGCGAATAAAAAATTTTAGTCGGTCGGTCCCCTTTTTTGAAGATTGAGTGGATTTTGTTGAATTTAGGCCTATTTAATCGTTTTTGAGGATGTTGCCGGTGACGGGGACCCGATTGCGGCACAGTTTCGGAAATGTCTCGACCAGACCTACCGATGGGGCGAATAAAAATTTTTAGTCGGTCGGTCCCCTTTTTTGAAGATTGAGTGGATTTTGTTGAATTTAGGCCTATTAAATCGTCTTTTGGGGATGTTGCCGGTGACGGGGACCCGATTGCGGCACAGTTTCGGAAATGTCTCGACCAGACCTACCGATGGGGCGAATAAAAATTTTTAGTCGGTCGGTCCCCTTTTTTGAAGATTGAGTGGATTTTGTTGAATTTAGGCCTATTTAATCGTTTTTTGAGGATGTTGCCTGTGACGGAGACCGGATTGCGGCACAGATTCGGAAATGTCTCGACCAGACCTACCGATAGGGCGAATAAAAATTTTTAGTCGGTCGGTCCCCTTTTTTGAAGATTGAGTAGGTTTGCTCGGAAACGGTGAGAAATTTGTTCCCCTTTTTTGTAGATAAAGTAGGTTTTCTCGGAAACGGTGAGGAATTTTCAACTTTCGGGATTTTTCCCAATTTTCCCATAAAATTTGGAATCGAATGGAAAAAACCGCAAGTCTCTACGACCACTCCTTCACCCCAAACATTTCTATGAGTGAGTGAGTGAGTCAGTGAGTCAGTGAGTCAGTCGGATTGGGGCTTTATAGGTTCTTGATGGAGATGCAACTTCGTTGCCCAAATTTTGGTAACGAAAAATTCATCACCCGAAATTTGGTAACAGGCGTTTGGTCGCCCAAATTTGGGTAACGCCGTCGGCGACGCCGTGAGGTTCCCGATGACGTCCTTCCGGGGCCACCACGATGACCGGAGGCCTCAACGCCACATTGGATCATCGTGGTGGCCCCGGAAGAGCGTCATTACCTCATCACCTCACGGCGTCGCCGACGACGTTACCCAAATTTGGGCGACGATATTATGACTGCCTAAAATTTGGTCACCGCGGGCTCGTTACCCAAATTTGGGCAACGGTGCGTGCGTTACCCAATGACAGGGCGATGGTGGTGACTCATTCATTCTCAGTGCTTATGTGTGTGTGTGTGAAGCGGCGGGCTAGGCTACGTCACAAACTCGTCTTTGCGCCTTGCTCTGCGCAGTGCTCGCCTCGACGGGTCTGGTCCTGCCGCCGTAGTATGCCTACTGTACAGTACAGACGCGAGTTGACTACTCTACAAATCGAAAAGCTTACATTGTATGCTCTACCTGGAGCATGCCTGCAAGTAAGGGAGTATGGGGCGATTTGTAACACATTTTGGAATTCTCTATTCAAAATTAAGAATATTCTGCATATCGGTGTCAAACTTGTGCCAGTTGAGCAGTCTGGCCCTTCATCTAGAATGTGAAGCTCCATTGGATCAATCTGGAGTCCGTAATCTTTGAAATCTAAGACGCTTTCCAAACCCTTGCATGCTGTTACGAATCGCCCCAGCATGGGGTGATTTGTAACAGCCATGGGGCTTTTCATAACATCCTGCACATTAAATGAAACATCGTCGGGAATGTTATCTCCTCCAGCAGTTGTTCTTCGGATGTCCTGCAGACGCCTTAAAATCTACATTACAAGCTGCCGTTGACCGCCTCAGCATTAACTGACCGGCTATGTCAACCCTAGCCTCACTTTTTTCAATTTTGGAGGAAAGAATAGAATAACTAGCTTTAAAATGCATTTTGAGCTGTGTAAATGTATTGGAATTAGGCAGCAGATGATTCGAGAAATAATTCAAGCATTTAATTGCAAAAACTACTTAAATTCTTGTTTTTATACGGGTCTGTTACGAATCACCCCAAATGCTGGCTACACTCTAAAAAATAATATAGGATTTTGTAACGATCTTGATACAAAATTCTGTAACACGTCAGTCGGATACAAAAATTTGTATCCTTGATCCTAAAGTCTGTATCACGTCAAGAATGTTACGAATTTACGAACCAGTGCTTCAAAATTCTAAAACTGACATAAAATTCTGTACTTTTCGTTTCAATATTCACAATCAATGATATAGTTCCATGTAAAAATGCGATCTTTATGCAAATAATTGTAACTGATACAGAAAACCGTAACATATCGTTACAAGTTTACATATCGTCTGATGCAAAAATTAATAACGCAAATTTAGAGTCAAATTACGAGCTTAATTTTAACATCACAGTTGATCGGGTGAGAAGTCCTAACGTGGGGCATGGTACTTTAGAAGCTTCGGGCCAGGAACTCTAACTGTCGCGCCGCAGGGCTCGTTTCCCACCACTACCTGGGCTTGCAGCGGGCCCGCTCGGTGTCATCGACAGTCTGAGGCGTGCCTCCCCATACGGCGCTGAGGCGCAAGCGGTAGCATGCCGAGCTCGCAATCCGGGGGACCGGGGTTCGGTTCCGGAGAACGCAGTTCGGTTTCTCCGGTTGTTCGGAAGTACAGGAGCGACGGAGCGAATGTGTAGGAACGAACGATCGTTGAGATTGAAATTTTGTTTATAAAACGACAAATTTTTATGATTTTTGCATTGCAGAATTCTGTAACCGGGAAACAGTTTACCGTAACGCGTCATACAAAATTTTGTATCAGTGCTGATACAAAATTCTGAAACATTTGTAGTGGAAATTACTGCGTAACCATGTTACAGAATTTTGTATTGAAATTTTTTTGAGTGTACGCAAGAAATACGTGTCTAACTATCACTGGACAAAGTAAAAGCAACTTATGCCACGTGGTTACATTGTAAAGGGGTCACGCTTCAAGGCCCCAACGGTACTTCGATGGTGATTCATACCTGGGGAGCCTCAGACAGAAACTTCCTAGAACTCAAAATAAAAGATTTGCCTGTTTTCGGTGTACCCTATATTTCAGACGCCCTCCAAAACTATACCTGAGCACCGATCACATCCGCTTCGATTGTTGAAGGACCCTGTACTTGAAGCGAAAGAGGGACCATACTCAGATTTTCCTCGGCTCCCTTCACTTAAATTAATAAACGCATTTGTTACGAATCGCCCCTGTTACAAATCGCCCCATACTCCCTTACGCTTTAGCCGGCAACTCCCCCTCCCCTTCTCCCCTACTGGCTCTCTTCCTCTCCTCCCTCTCCCCTATATATCCCTCCCTCTCTCTCTCTCTCTCTCTCTCTCTCTCTCTCTCTCTCTCTCTCTCTGTCTCTCTCCTCTCTCCCCCCAGCAGACAAAACCGGACAAAACCCATTCGCTGAACCCATTTAAATGGGCACTGTTCATGCACCCATTTAATTAGATCCAACCCATGTAACGGGTGTATGAAAAGTACCCACACTCGTAAACTCTTACGAAGTATTTTGAGCATACACATAACAAACTAATTTACTTTGTTATACGAAGAAACAGTTCGTAAATTACGAAGTATTTTCTTTGTAAGCTTATGTATGCTCAAAACAACGTTTCGTTGTAAGCCCCCCCGCCCCCTCTCTCCGTTCTCGTTTTTTTTTTCAGAGTGCCTGTCTGCGGGCACCCGTAGGTCAGGGGTTCCCCTTCACGTCTCCACTCATCTGGCCATCTCTTCCGCCGGCGAGTGTCCCTTATTCCCCGCCTGTTATAAATACACCTCAACACCCGCTGTATTAAAACTTGCATCATCCTTCGTTTGGCTTCGCCCTCTCGAAAGGCGTGCCCTTGTTGCCGGCCCACCAGCCGACAGTGGGCCAGAAGACTGTCGGAGGCGGCCAAAACTCTAGACGCGTTTTGAGCTCGAGTCGCTAAACGGAACTCGCACCGAGCAGGTGACCCCACCGATGGATTGCTTTCCGAACGAGGAATCCATTGGTGGGGTCACCCGCTCGGTTCGAGTCCTGTTTAGCGACTCTGGAGCTCAAAACGGGTCTAGAGTTTTGGCCGCCTCCACCGGTCTTCTGGCCCACTGTGCACCGGCGCGGCGGCGTGTATTCCCCGCCGGCTGTATTCCCCGCGCGCAGTGCAGGCGGCAACAAGAGCTGCGACGTCGAGGCGTTTCTGTGTGTGTGTGTGTGTGTGTGTGTGTGTGTGTGTGTGTGTGTGACGCGCCGGCTGAGTCAGACGGCCAGTCCAGCCGCCAGGCCAGCGCCCCCCGCTCCGCCACCACACCACCGCCCAGCACAGCACAACAGGCGGCAGCCGGCAAGCAGGCAGGCAGGCAGCCACGGCCGCAGTAGTGCGGTGTTGGTCGCCCGGCGTGGTTCTCCGAGTGCGTTCTCCCGCGAGCGAGCGGTCGTTGTGCCGCTGCGTCGAAGTGATCGTCGCGTCTCCAGCAGACAGCTGCACCGAGGGCCCGGCCGTCTGTGCTGCTGGTCCTTACTCGCCCTGCCCTGTTGCGTCACTCTTCAGCCTTAGGACAGTAGGACAGCCAATCAGGGAACGCCTATCGACGGCATAGGTAAGTGTACACAACGTGCAGCTGTTCTTTTTTGACGAGGCGGATCCGAGGAATACGAACTCAGGGCCTCCACTCTCATCCCAGGGACGTGACATCACGGTGAACCGAACGCCTTAAAATGTCACGTTCGTTTGAGCATTGTGTCACGTTCGTTTGAATGTGAACAAGCTAATTTTTGGCCGATTCACATCCAAACGAATGTGACTCAACGCTCAAACGAACGTGTCATTTTAAGACGTTCCTTTCAACGTGATGTCGCGTTCCTGGAATGAGAGCGTCTTTGACTGAAGTCAAGTCTTCAGCCAGTGAAGAAGAAGAATCGTGAAACCGGAAATGGGGCTGGCAACTCAACCCCACTCTCAAAGTGGGTTGATGCGGCACTCCATCAAAATCAATCATACCTTTTCACGAAGGAGAGAAATGTATTTGTTATCGTTTCCCCTGCGAACCGTGGTCGTTACCTACTTCCGGTCCACTCCCGGTTTGGTTCTTCTTGACTTTCGTCTCCGGACGAAAGGGGCCATTCTAATATTCGTTTAACATATTGGATAAGTCTTGTATCTCGTACCCTGTCCCCGCCCTGTCCCCCAAGGTAAATGCGGTGTTACGGTTCTGTCAAACCTTCACCCCCCCCCCTCCACCCCGGCTCCCTGTGCGGCAGGGCGTTGCGTTACGCAGGTCAGTTCAGTTCTCCTTCCTTTCTAGTGATAACAGGACGTCCGCTAGAACCTGTAACTCGTCGATAAATGAGGATTATAAGTAATCAAAAAGCCAGGAACTAAAAGCACGACACCTAGCGGCCGTTACTCTAAGTTGTCCAAAGCTGAACCCTGATTGGTCGAAACCGTAGGTCTGGTCGAAGTTCACAGCAACGGCCGGTAGATGGCGCGCTGATTGGTTCCTTCATTTTGATTCCTTTTGATCTTTCGGCATCGAGCGAGAGGGTCTATTGGGCCTGCTTGTGATTCTGTCCCCCACATTTAAAGAATGGTCCCAGCCGGGACGGTCCCCGCGCGGCCGGGGCGGTATTGTTGGGAGCCGCCGGCGGGACTCGTGTCAGAGTGAGACAGGGCGTGAGTCCACTTCCACTGTTAAAACCAAGTTTCAATATGTCCCGTCAATTTTATGGAGCCTTTACTGTGGTTTCAGGTGCAGGACACTGCACAGTGCACTCTTTCTACCTTGAAATCTGTAACTGTTGAATCGGAAAACATTTATCAGTACCGGATTCATCTTGACGAAATGAATAATAAACATGTCAACGCATGTCGTGGGTTTAGACTCAAAACAAATTGTTTTGGCTGTCGAAAAAGTTCTAAACTCCACAAGGGACATTTTGAACACGTTGGGGCCGTCCACGAAAAGGGGGCAGTAGCACTTTGGGGACTTGGGCGCGTTTTTTCGATTGTTTTGGGACTTTTAGTTTGGACCTCGATATAAATATTGGCATGAATGCTTGACACAAACAGCGTTAACCATGTTAAAGTACAAACTTTTTACATCAAATTTTTCAAAAAGTTGCTTTAGCATCTAGTGATATGTTGCACGTTAAAAAGGTCTGCATCACAATAATGCCCTAGCTTATTATCTATCTCCAGCGATTTACGCCCCTGGAAAGACGTGAATTGTGACTGCCTTAGGGCATAATTTCACCTTAAAACTCTATACCTTTTATGCCCTTCAGACGGGCATTGAACGATTACGCCCTTGAAGGGCATAAAAGACTGTTCACGCCTTAAAGGGCGTAGTTTTTATGCCTTCCAGTGCAAAGTTACGCTAAACACATTAAATATGACAGCAACATTACAGAATTACAAACATTAAGTAAGGAAGGAAAGTGTCAACCCGAGAAATTGTGCGTGACGTTACGCTGAGGGGGTAGGGGGTTCCGGTCCGGCGTAACTCTGCGTAACATAGGGGGACGTGCACTGAGAAAACCTTACAAACTATTTTGGGCCTTACAAAGAAAAGTAGTTTGTATAACAAAGTATTTTGAGCATACGTAAGCTTACAAAGAAAATACTTCGTAATTTACGAACCATTTCTTCGTATAACCAAGTATTTTAGTTTGTTATATGTATGCTCAAAATACTTCGTAAGGTTTTAAGAGTGTGGGGGTCAGAAAGTACTCAAAAGTGCGTGACGTAATTTATGGACGGCCTCGCGTCAGCCAATTTCGGTTTCGTTCAGAGTCGTAGCTCTCACCATATGGTGACATTCTCTACCTTACTGGTGAACCAAAGGCATTACACTGAGAAAACCTTACAAACTATTTTGGGCCTTACAGAAAAGTAGTTTGTATAACAAAGTATTTTGAGCATACGTAAGCTTACAAGAATACTTCGTAATTTACGAACTATTTCTTCGTATAACAAAGTATTTTAGTTTGTTATATGTATGCTCAAAATACTTCGTAAGGTTTTAAGAGTGTAAGGTTATGCCCTTCAAGGGCGTAAATCGGCGTAAACGAATTACGCCCCTGGAGCGGCGTGAATCGTTAATGCCTCTTGGAAGGGCATGAAAATTTTGCCTTAAATTTCTGTATATCATCTACGCCTAGGGCTTAAAACGATTTAAGCCCCAAAGAGCGTTACTTTTGTCTCTGTCTTTTATCATTGTGTTTCGTTTAATTAAGTGGTCTGGACTGTCGGCAAAGTATAGCTTATCTTGTTCGCAAACGTACAGAAAAGGCTAGAAATTGAATGTTTTCAGTGTTTACTAGCTTCGCACCAAATGACTGTAGGTTTTTCTGCGCGTCAATGCACGAAATTAAACATGCACTTCGTAACGCACGAATTTGTGCGCGACAGTGCACGATTTCGTGCGCAAGTATGCAGAAAATCGTGCATTGTCGCGCATTGTTGAGCGACGTTAACGTCCCCTCTTACCCCCTTCGTAGGTTCTGCAAGATATTAAAGTGTACACACTCTTAAAACCTTACGAAGTATTTTGAGCACACATATAACAAACTAAAATACTTTGTCATACGAAGAAATACTTCGTTAATTACGAAGTATTTTCTTTGTAAGCTTACGCATGCTCAAAATACTTTGTTATACAAACTACTTTTCTTTGTAAGGCCCAAAATAGTTTGTAAGGTTTTCTCAGTGCAGGATAGGCTGAAGTTGCCGATTTGTGTAGCCTTTTTTCCAAGTATTTGAACCGGTTCATTACATGAGTTTAGAAACTGAAGGTTGTCGCCAGACCTGTGAGCACTCTAAATTACTATGTAGTTATTTTTGTGCATAAGCTTTGCACAAAACTGCATGCGTTTCTAAATCATTAAATGTTACGCACAATTTTGTACGAGACGTCACATTATTGTTGGGTTCAGATTAACTTTTCATTCAACGTTATTTCCAAAAAAAAACTACACATTTCCCCCCAATTTTGTTCAAAATCGCCTTCAAATTTGAACCGAAAGGTCATCTGCATCAAAGACTGTGACGTCTCCTACCAATTTCGTTCAAAAACGTAGGCGTGTTCGATGAATAGCGCTTTCATTTTTCTATCGTGACAGGCGCAATTTCGCCAATGAACGGGGATTGACATAGGCGTCCTGCAGTGACCTTTACGAGCGGCAACGTCCAGGACCCCGCCGTCGACCAGTTTTATAAACAGAGGGTCTTACAGCAGTGTGAGAGACAGGCCCTGTTTTCTTATCGTGGACTGCCTCGCGTTGTGCATGTGTCACACCCTGTCCCCTTCTCCTGTAAGCTGATTCCAGACTGTTTTCGTCGCTCCGTCTCTCTCGCACTCCCGACGTTCCCTGGGGTTGCGAGGGAGACTGTGCGATAAACAGAGGGCGAGCGTGGAATCCATCTGCTGCGTCACCACAGTTCCGTTCGAACTTTATAGTTTGTTCAGTAGGTGCACTGCAGACCTAACTGTCTACTAAGTACACACTTACAAATGCGTGCTTGCAAGTACACACTTACAAACGCATGCTTGGCCAAGTACACACTTCCAAATGCATGCTTGCAGGTACACACTTACAAACGCATGCTTGGCTCCGTATAACTCCATGCGTCAAGCAGCGTTTGTAGTGTGTACTTGCAAGCATGCATTTGTAAGTGTGTACTTGGCCAAGCATGCGTTTGTAAGTGTGTACTTGCAAGCACGCCTTTGTCAGTGTGTACTTAGTAGACAGTTGTGTTTGTAGTGTGATACTGAATCCTGTAGTCTCTCAAAAGCGTCTGACCTTCCACGCTAGACAACTCATCACAGGAAAAGCTTTGTACAAAATTGTGGGTGCGTTTTAAAATGCACGAATTTGTACGCAATTACGCACGAAAATATGCGTTGTTGCACGGTAAAAATAGTTCCTGGTTTTCTCAGGAACTCCCTGGAAATCGCCCGTGTCTCTACCATAGGGTTTCTGGGAAAACCAGGTACCGTTTTTACCGTGTGTGCATGAAATTGTATATTTCACGCGCATGCTCCCTTTTGTGCAAAAGCGACGCACTACAAAACTCACGTAGTAATTTAGTTTGCTCAATCTACAGTAGGCAGCAGTGATACAACTTTACTCTCACTGTTAAAAAAAATTTCTGAATTTTCAGACTAATTTGAGTGAAGTACTTTTACATAAACTCGTTATTAATTTTCAGACTCGTCTTGGTCTGAAAATGAAGTCTTAAAATTCAGACATGGCCAAGTCTTAAAATTCCCACTGCTTTGTAGCTGAAAATTCATACTTTTTGTCCAAAATTTTAGAACATACTGTGTGAATTCATCCTGCAGCAATCGTGCGGAAAGGGCAGTCTGTTGTGGTGGTCCTAGACGCTTGTTAGGGCGGACCTACTGGACGATAACGATTTTTCTCCTGTGAGAGAAAGAGCAAACTTAAAAGCGCGCCGGGATTCGGCGCACGATGGTCACCATCGCTACTCAAAAATTATCAGACGAGATGGTCCGCAGTAAGACTGAGGCACTCGTCGTTCGAGGGTGAGAGCTCATATAGAACCTCCCATGTGTGCCACTACATTTCGGAGGATCATGCGGGCACCCAACCTAATGACCGAACGCAGACGCCAGCGAGAGCCAACATTGAAATGCGGTTTTATCGACTTCGGAGTAATATTTTGTTTCAAAATTATTGCTAAAGGCTAGAGCTGATAATTACTAAAGCAACAGATGATGCTGTTTGCAAAAATTATTTACTTTAATGACATTAATCGGAAATACAAAGTGGCGATCTGCCGCGGCGCTCCAGGCGCCACCTAGCGGCAGGTCCCTGAAACGTAACTCCAGGCGGCTGCAAGCAAGTGGACCAAACCATGTGAGAAGTGATTGGTCCACAGTTTGCATTCAACAAGCTCCCTCAACATAACAACTGCCAATATCATAATGCTTTGATGCGCGACGTTTTATTTTGTATATCTGGTTTTGTATTAGTCAGCCTAATCTTAATTTTATGACTTCCCTCATTATGAAATTTCAGACTGGGTACAAATATTCAGACCAAGCACGGTCTCAGACTGCCCTGTCTGACATCTCAGACAAAAGTTATGAAATTTCATAAAAAGGTCTTAATTGGTGTTTCATAACGTCAAGTCTGAAAAAAGTTGTCTGAATTTTCAGAATTTTTTTAACAGTGCTATCTCAAACCGTTTTTTCGCACGGGTCACGCCTCACGAAGTATTTTGTGCAAATGTTATCTTCAAACTATTTTGTTTGTGATACGAACAAATAGTTCACAAATCTTTGTAATCTCATGTTTGCCCAAAATATTTTGTTCTGACAACCGACTTTTCTTGGTAAGGCTGAAAGTTTGTAAGGTTTTGAAAGTGTGGAGGTTTTCGAGTAATTATAGGCGACTTTATAGGCGATTTCGGAGGTATCGGCTCAAATCGATATCGTACGAGATCTCGATGACGAGAGATGTTGGGCTCATACCAAATGTCACTTTTTAGTGAGAGGCAAGTAGGTAACTCCCTTCACACTAAATTTTATGTACTGTTTTGCGCATAAGCTCCGCTCAAAATTGAGCATGCGTTTTGAAATGCACGAATTTGTGCGTAACTCAGCACGAAAGTGTGCGTTGTTGCGTTTAAAGTGCGTGCACATCGAAACGCATGCTCAATTTAGTGCAAAGCTTGCGCACCAAAAAGTTCATAGTAATTTAGTGTGTTTAAATAGGCAGTTTCTGTTTTGTGTTGTTCTGTTTTGTTCCTACACTCTCAGCACGTAACTGTATTATTTTTCATTAATAACGTATTCCCTCAAGCAACAATAATACTTAGTATTTTTCTAAGTAAGTATGACTTATTCCCTCAGTAAAATTATGTACAAAACCAAATTGCCAGTACATTATTGAATATTTCCTAGGTAGTTCTTTAAAATAGGAAAAGTACGTGGTATGGATGCACAAATTATTTGCATAAGTACGTCAGAGCAAAACGTCAGTAACGTGCTGAGAGTGTTCTCTCGCCTAACGGAAACTCGTGGCCATTCATTTCTTGCGGGGCATTTCGCATGTTCGCGATTATAAAAGAATCCAAAATCCAATTTCGGTTATGTTTACGAGGGCATTAAGGGGGCTCATACATGTTAAAAGCACTTTTTTAAAAAAAAATTTTGATGTAGACGGATTAAGATTTTACAATTTCTGTGTTAAAATCCTTTTAGATAATTGAGTAAGCTTCATTTTGGCTTAAGGGAAAGTGACTTTGGACATTTTTTGGAGATTTAGTCGAAACGTTTAAAATTTTGCTTCTCGTAAGATTTTGTTCACATACTTGCTCAGATCTGTGGGGAAAAAATCAGGGAGACTCATCCCCAGTAGTGTCATAGAATTGACTAGAATGGGCTTTATATCTGCAATAGTTTTCAAGGAAAAAAATAAAAACAATTTTTTTAACAATTTTTAAACAAATTTTTCAACAAAAAATTGTTTTTATTTTTTTTCTTGAAAACTATTGCAGATATAAAGCCCATTCTAGTCAATTCTATGACACTACTGGGGATGAGTCTCCCTGATTTTTTCCCCACAGATCTGAGCAAGTATGCGAACAAAATCTTACGAGAAGCAAAATTTTAAACGTTTCGACTAAATCTCCAAAAAATGTCCAAAGTCACTTTCCCTTAAGCCAAAATGAAGCTTACTCAATTATCTAAAAGGATTTTAACACAGAAATTGTAAAATCTTAATCCGTCTACATCAAAAATTTTTTTTAAAAAAGTGCTTTTAACATGTATGAGCCCCCTTAAACTACCAAATAGGTTTATTGTGCATAAGTTATAGACGAAACTGTGCATGCGTTTCAAAATGGACGAATTTGTGCGCAACTACGCACGAAAAGGAAGTTCGTACATTTTCAGTTTGCATTCACAGTTTCGTGCACAGCTTATGGACCAAAAACTACATACTGTAATAAAGTGTGAGGTCAGCTGACTCAGGCAAGCACATTAGCATCCTCGCAATTCGTCGTTGCCGAGTGTACAGTCCCATTGTGCTACAGGCTGCCACGTGCCACGCTCATCTTCCATCGCGCTCATGTGTGTGTGTGTGTGTGTGCGCGCGCGTGCGTGTGTGTGTGCGCGTGCGTGTGTGTGCGCGCGCGCGTGTGTGTGCGCGCGCGAGTGTGTGCGCGCGCGTGCGAATGTGTGTGTGTGTGTGGGGGGGGGGAGATGGGAGACAAGACCGTGTATGATTGCGACATTCAGACACCGGCCACCCCCCACAGACGCAACTCAACTCCAGCCCCTCCCCCTTCCTCTTTCACAGGCGCCATCCTGACGCCAGCCGCTCTCTGGGCGGGATCAATACTCGCACCAAATGTATTTGTACAATCTCGCACGTTCTCTGAATTTTAAACCTGCGAACTTCTTCGCTCAAATTTGTGCGTGAAATCGGTCAAATTCTTGACCAAATTCGTAATTCGTAGACACAGAAAAAAGTCTACGAAGAATCGCTTTGTAATTGGACAGGTTTGGTTAGATTTTACAATACTATGTCTTTCGTTGTCAAAATACAAGGTAGGTTTACGCCAGACCGCGTCTTGTCGTAACAGGCTTCGCGATGTCTCGCGGCCTGTTCCTCCAATCCGCGCCTGGCGTACCTACCTTTAGACCGGCTCAAATTTCCTGAAGGTTCGAAATGTCGATGCGCGGAAACGGAATTCGGTTCCTTTCCGGATTCTAAGACTCTGGGATTTTTTTGGGATTTTTGAGGTCACCGGAAGTGGTCCCGCACGGCAGGGTAAGTTAGGCGCACTGCTCATTGATAGACCAGCAGTAAAGCGGCCTTCATATTCGTTTTTCGGGCATATTCCATGAAACAAAAGTTGTCAGAAATGATCAAATTAATAAAAATATGTGATGTCTGATTTCGAAAACTCAAAATTTGCAATCTGGGTGCCTACCTGTAAGGGGCAACTGGCGTCTATTTTCGCTCTGAGCCCCAAAGTGAAGTGTATCAGGACGGAAAACTGTTTGAAAATGGATTTGGCCCTTCTGGTGGTGCTATTTTGAATGCCTAATCTCCGCCCGGTCTAGCGGATTAATTGAAGGCCTTTAATGAGTATTGTCTTGTTTGCGTTTGGGCGCGCGGATTGTGGTGAAGACTGGTTTCTTTTCGTTTTACTCGGTGATTTGCGAAGATTCAACCCCTGACACAGTAATAGTGCGGAAACTACACTGATAGAAAAGATGCTGTTAATTAACAGCATATATCCTGTTAAGTTTTTTAGCAACACTTGTTGTAGAAGAACGGCATATTGTTGGACACTGAGTCGTTATTCAACAGCAGTGTTGTAAAAAGGGATGATGGCTCTCTGTATCTGATCTCTGACAATAAGTTGTTGTGTAACAGAATTACCATTTCCAAATGGCACCAACCTGTTCATAAACAACACTTTTCTGTTTTCAAACAAAGAAGTTGTTATACATTTACAAAAAAAATGTCGAGGGTACTAATAGTCTTATCCAATACTAGCAGTCATTCAGAAACGCTCTTTTCTGTTTACAAACAGCACTGTTCTTCAACGCGGTCTCTCTGTTATTCACAAAAAGGAAATAGGAGTTTCCTGACGGCTCAAACAAGACATTTGTTTTGTAACAGTTCGTGCAGTTCTTGGACAGTTCACCGCTGTTTAAAAATTGGAAGTGTTGCTAAAAAACTTTACAACACAAATGCTGTTCAGAAACAACAGAATTTATTTTGACATAGTTGGAGTTTGATTTGAGCCGTGAGCTGCAAAATGCTCCGGCAAATCTTCAATTGAATGGTGTTGTTTTTAAATGACAGGATACCGTTCCAAAACAGCATATATCATTAATTTTACAAACAAGATGTTCTGTTTTCCAGCATTGGAAATCGACTATAATTGTTGTTTTCTCCAATGATGAAACTTGCTGTTTCCTAACAGCATTTGTGCTGTTTTAAGTTCCGATGACACGTGCTGCTTAAAAGCAAATCACTCGTTGGTAAATGTGCTGTTTTCCTACAGTTTCTTTTAACAGTGTAGAACCACGGCAAAGCCTCACGGCGAAGGGCTGGAGCGCGGTGATCCGGGGCACTGCGAGGAAACTCTACATGAAAGCGGAGGCAAGACTGTTAGTTATTAAGTGTTGGTTGGGAAAATAACGTAAGTGCCGTTTCATATTAAAGCTAGTATAAATCTATTGGTGCAATTCATCAATGAACACTTCTAACCCTGAAAGTGAGGTGCGAGCTCAGAAACAGTCAGCCAAATTTAAATTTGCGACCGCCGTATACGTAGAGTAACGCGGCAAGCGAGTTTATACGACGTTTTTGATGAGAAGTGTACGCATGACGAAAAGCTCGTCCTATTCTGAATCTGCTTAGCAAAATAAACGGTCTACTTAATACGCACTCTTTGGCGTGCACCCACGAACGCACTCCCACGGGCGCGTAGTACTGAATTCAACACACTTATGATAGAATGTTCTCAGTTGTGACCTGGGAGTATACTCAAATGAGTGCACGCTCGTGACGATCAATGTATTGGTCACAAACGGTTCCGAGTAGGATGAATCTCTAAGACTGAAGTAAGCACTTGCGAAATGAGTTTCGACCGGGTCCATGCGAATGTGCGTTGGTGAAGCAAAGAAATCAAATCGCTAACTTTCATCGCAGGCACAACATTTCAGTAAGGATCGGTTGGAGGTAGGGAGAAGTAAATCACAATGAAAGTATTCTTGTTCAGAATTACATTTCAGACTAGAAAGGCTAAAGGCCTGTCCATCCGGTGTTCTCTTTTACATTCTCGCGCTTCTAATCTCCACGATTGAATCTTCGGAAATTACCGAAAAACTGAAAGAAAACGAACTTAGCCACAAACCGGACGCCCAAACGCAAACAAGACAATGTTCATTGCCTCCAATTAATCCGTTAGACCAGGCGGAGATTAGGCACTCAAAATAGCACCACCAGAAGGGCCAAATCCATTTTCAAACAGTTTTCCGTCCTGATACACTTCACTTTCGCACCTCACTTTCAGGGTTAGAAGTGTTCATTGATGAATTGCACCAATAGATTTATACTAGCTTTAATATGAAACGGCACTTACGTTATTTTCCCAACCAACACTTAATAACTAAGTCTTGCCTCCGCTTTCATGTAGAGTTTCCTCGCAGTGCCCCGGATCACCGCGCTCCAGCCCTTCGCCGCGAGGCTTTGCCGTGGTTCTAGTTTCCGCACTTTTACTGTGTCAGGGATTGAATCTTCGCAAATCACCGAGTAAAACGAAAAGAAACCAGTCTTCACCACAATCCGCGCGCCCAAACGCAAACAAGACAATACTCATTAAAGGCCTTCAATTAATCCGCTAGACCGGGCGGAGATTAGGCATTCAAAATAGCACCACCAGAAGGGCCAAATCCATTTTCAAACAGTTTTCCGTCCTGATACACTTCACTTTGGGGCTCAGAGCGAAAATAGACGCCAGTTGCCCCTTACAGGTAGGCACCCAGATTGCAAATTTTGAGTTTTCGAAATCAGACATCACATATTTTTATTAATTTGATCATTTCTGACAACTTTTGTTTCATGGAATATGCCCGAAAAACGAATATGAAGGCCGCTTTACTGCTGGTCTATCAATGAGCAGTGCGCCTAACTTACCCTGCCGTGCGGGACCACTTCCGGTGACCTCAAATATCCCAAAAAAATCCCAGAGTCTTAGAATCCGGAAAGGAACCGAATTCCGTTTCCGCGCATCGACATTTCGAACCTTCGGGAAATTTGAGCCGGTCTAACCTACCTTGGCCTGCGGCGCTAGCCTGCCTTCGGCAGGCATTGGCTTGTCCATCGTCGGTTACTTCTTACGTGTTGCATGCTGTGGGGCTCCGCCCCCCAGACCCCCCTTAATTCTAGAAAGAGTTGCTTAATCTACAGATAACACGATCTTGACCCTTGTAACTTTTTAACTTGTCGAGGCTGGGGGGCTCCGCCCCCCTGACCCCCTTTCTTCAAGACAGAGGTGATCTACCTGCAAAAGAAACTCGATTTTTCGCCGTTTTTTAGGTGTTTTTCGGCTATAAAAACTGAACCGGTTGAGCTAGGACAGTGAAATTTCGCGTGTGCCGAGCCAAGAACATACCTAATAAGCCTGCAAAATCTCAGCCAGATCGGCCGAGCCGTTCAGGAGGAGTAGTGTACACACACACATACACACGGACACACAGACCGACAGACAGACAAAACTTTTCAACCGCACTGGAGTAACGGGCTTCGCTATCGCTCAGCCAACAAAGCTATTTTTCGTAGATTTTTTTCTGTGTGTGCTGCACGGAAACCTCGGGGAGCGTTCACTTTAAAGATTCAGAGACCGAATGGCCGTTTCAATTTCAAATACCGAGACGTTAAAAAATCTCGAAGTACACTCTCAGCCGTTTACTGACTATTTCTCATTAGCAGACGTATTTCTGTAAGCAACCATAATACTTAGTATTAAGTTCTTAAATACTTACAAATTTCTTTGTAATTTACTAAGAAAACGGTGATATCAGTACAGTAATTAGCTATTGCTAAGTAATACTGACGAAAAATACTAAGAATTATGGTTGCTTACAGAAATGCGTAAGCTAATGAGAAAAAGTCAGTAAAAGGCTGAGAGTGTAGTCTAGCACCAACAAAATATTTGATCGTGCATTCAAAGTCCAGTAATTGGAGGACTCCGTCGTGTTTTTCTACACTCTTAACTACTATGTAGTTTTTTTCTTTGCACCAAATTATGCATGTACCAGGTGGCCCAGAAACCCCGCGACGATTGCAGGCTACACGCTCTGGGGTGGCCACTCGTCCATGGCCAGGGGGCGGTAACACCCTAAAGCGGCAGTGAGGTGCACTGAGAAAACCTTACGAACTATTTTGGGTCTTACAAAGAAAAGTAGTTCGTATAACAAAGCATTTTGAGCATTCGTAAGCTTACAAAGAAAATACTTCGTAATTTACGAACTATTTCTTCGTATAACAAAGTGTTTTAGTTTGTTATATGTATGCTCAAAATACTTCGTAAGGTTTTAAGGGTGTGAAGCGCTCGCTCCGATCTTGCTCCGTGCAGGGGTCACGGGCTTCTTCGAGATTATTCAAACTAGGCCATTGTTTGCAAATCGTTTTGCACATATTGAAAGAGCATCACATAAAGGGTGCATTGGACTCATTGGCAATCCCTTAACTGCTACTTCAGCCCTCAAAAAATCAAAGTGAAAGCACCGAAAAATACAATAAGTCTAATAATTAAGGAAAAAACGTTAACGCTAACGCTAACGTGAAAGCAGATGATACTTATGAGAATGTTTATTTCAATGTATGAATGTGACATTTTGTCAATTTATTTCAAAGAGTAAACACTCGGAACTCTTTTTTTGACAAATTTGTTACACATGGTAATTCATGGAAATGTCAATTTTAGTATAACTTTTGAATATCCTAACGTGCCATTGTTTTGTGTTAAACATGTTCGCAATGACGGTGGGGCACTCATATGTCCGATACCACTTGTGTTGGGTATCATTTTCGTTGTTTCAACGCGAGGATGCACAATTTGGTGGCTAATCACATAAATACTCAATACCCGTAAAAGTTGTGTTCGGTACTAGGGCAAGGCGCCTTGCGGCACGCGGCGTGTCAGCCACATCTCCAAGCGGGGCCGGCCGGCCGGCGCGCCACCCGAACCCGACCTCAAGATAGATAAGCAAGAGTGGCGCACACTGCCGACGCGCCGCTTCTCGAGAGGGGCAGGGGTTCGGGGGGCGCTGAACTACGCGTTCTACGCACTCAAGGCTCAAGTCCGTGTGTGTGTAGACTGCTGCGGGGTGTGGCGGGGCGCGGCGGGACGTGGCGTCTCGGCTAGGGAATGGGCGAGGGGGGCAGCTACGCGATGCGTGCTAGCAGCGTCTCGTGACGACGCGCAACGCGAGGGACGCACTTCTTGAGTACTAGAGAGCTGGGTGTCGAGGTTATACGCCGCGCGCGCAACCCGAGGCCCCCGCAGGCGCCCCGATTCATGGTGCGGCGGGCGACGGCGCGGCGCGGCGCGGCAGACTGCGGGCCCTCCGCTCATAATCTTCTAGGCAGGCGAGCCAGCCGGTGCCTTGCCAGCGAGGCGCTCGGCCTCTTCTAGGCTTGCTAGTCAGGCAACGAGGCAACTCCTGCCTGGCTAGCCGGAAACTCGGTACTCTCTGCACGAGAGTACAAGCACGCTGATACGTGAACGTATCATCTGCTAAAAACCTCGGGGGCGCCATCTTTGTGTAAACATTTCCGCGATTTCCTCTTTTGGACCAAGTAAAATTGGGAGTCGTGGGAAGGTCAATGCACCCTAAATTTGATGCTCTTCCGATCTGTGCAAAGCGTTTTGAAAACAATGGCCTAGTTTTAATAATCTCGAAAAAGTCCGTAACCCCTGCACGAAGCGAGAGCTTCGCCTCACTCCTGCTTTGTAGTGTTACCGCCTCCTGTCCATGGTGCACTGTCCACCGCGGTGCTTCCTTCGCGGCGCCGTCGGTCGCGGGGCTGTCCGCCGCGGACAGCGCCGTGGCGCGAAGGACAGTGCCGCGGTGGACAGTGCGTCATGGACGAGTGGCCACCCCAGAGCGTCCCGGCGCCCGCAGACCGGAGCGTAGGCAAGCCCGCATGCACGGGTGCGGCCATGTAGCCTGCAATCCTTTTTTACGGGGTTTCTGGGCCACCTGGTGCCTAAATGTACGACTTTGTACGTAACTAAGCACGAAAGCGTGCGGTGTTACGCATAATTCATGCTTTTCACGCGCACACGGTAAAAACGAAACCTGGGATTCCCAGGAAGCGTTTTTACCGTGCATGCTCAATTTTGTGCAAAAGCTATGCACACAAAATTACGTGCTAATTTAGAGTGGAAGTATGCACATAAACAATTACAAAGTGACGTTTTATTTTCAGGTCATGATGCGCCGCGCCATGGACGGGGGACGCGTCATCGACGCCAACAGTGACTGGACTCGCGTCACCAACAAACGGAAGGAGCGGCGCAACAGTGCCCGGAAGCAGTCAGGTGGTTCCGTCTCTACCGTCGCTGGGCCTTCTAAACCCAATCTGCCTCCCAAGCCTCAGTCCAGTGTGGTGAAACGAAGGTGGACTAAAATGCAACCGCCATCAATTCCTAAGTCCACCTCTATTCTGAGGCACCAAAATGTCTTGCTTTTGAACCAATGGTCTGGAAGGATTCGAAACCTGGCGCAAAGCAGTTCAAGGGAGATAATCCAGTTCCTCTGCTCGTATTGGAAAACATCCCAGAATCTGATGCAGGTGGGGAGATTCCACAGCGAAACGGCGTCCGTTGTCGAGGCCATGGCGGTTCTTTCTGAGTGTGATCAATTCCCCGATGTTGAGTTTGTTATCCTCCGTGTCCTGCTGCACGTTCATTGGAAAGACCTACCAGCAAGCTGCCAGGGTGTCTCATACTTCTCAGCTCTTTGCCGGATTTTTTCTTCATTTCTTGAGCGCGGGTCTCCAGAAGCAGCTATGTGGATTCATGGACGTCGTTGGGTTCTGACAGCGATTGGCGAGGCCTTTAAGTATTTGGTAGACAAAGGAAAGGAGGCGGAATCAGTACTTGGAAAGCTTCAGAAGATTGACGAAGAATTCTCACTGCGCAAACGGCTACTGGATGAGGATAGCAAGACCCCAACCATAAACAAAGCGAGGGAATGTCCTGAAGATTTCAAAGTTTCCTCTGCAAGGTGCAAGAAGTTTGAACCGACGTCTATTAAGACCAGGGGCTTTGCTGATAGCAACAACAATATTGCTGCCACACACGTGCGTCATGGGAACACGGACGTGACTGCATGGCAGACAGTGGGACGTAAGAAAGGTGTTGTTTCTAACCGCCAACAATCTTACGATTTCCAAATGGAACTCTGCGCCCCTCCTTTAGCGCGGACGCCGAGGGCAAACAAGCAATCTCATGCCACTGCGTCTGCCCCGGGGTGGTCAAAGGTTGCTGGGGCTCACAAGGAGTTACTCACCAGGCTTGGTAGAAATTGGAGTCCTGTTGACTTGCCGTCTTACTTAAAGGACACTATGGAGCTGATCCCGAGGCTGCGTGGCACCAATATAAAACTGGACAGCTTTGTATCCGACGTGTGCAAGACGCCACTTGTGGATAATCTACGGGATTTCCTAGTGATTCAAGAAGAAGCTGGAATTGCATCCACGACATTCCGCCACATCTCTAGCTTTTGTGCTGCTGTTTTAAAAGCTTGCCCGAACATATTCTACGAACATTTTGAGGGCATTGTTGATTCAGCCCTTCAAGCTGCAGATACATTTAGTCAAGATATTCACATTCAACATGCGAAGAAGCAAATACTTGAATTGCATGGAATGTTCGTTCACACAACTTATGTGTCAGATGTGCCTCAGGAGAGCTTTCGGGACATGTTTGTCGTGCCAACCCAGGAAGATTTCCAAACCAGGAAGGTTTATTTGCGACCTAACGTTGTAAGTGGCCCGTTTGTCAGTGAAGAACATTATTTAGATGTGCATTTCCGCTTACTGCGAGAGGATTTTCTGAAGCCTTTGCGTGACGGTCTGGCAGAAGTCAGAGGCCGCATCAAAGTTTTCGACAGGAGTGAGGAAAACAGATTCAATGCCATGAGAATTTACAAGAATGTGACCTTTGAGAAAAACAAGGAGCGTTGGCTCCCTGGAAGTCTCATAATGTACTTTGATCCGAACAGATCACTGAACATAGATTGGCGCGTTTCAAAACGGTTCATGCTAGGGGCCCTGCTCGTCATCTCGAACGACAACTTCACAACCCTGCACCTGGCGCGGGTAACAAGACGAGACTGGGAATGTCTCTCTGCCGGCTGGCTGGTCATCGAGCCACTCTGGTCAGAGGTATCCGCAAAGAAACTGTGCCTGGGCTCCTTTGTGGTGGGCGAGAGCATGGTGTTCTTCGAGCCTTACCTGCACGTTCTCAATGCTCTCCAAAACATCAACCCAGACGAATTTCCCCTGGCACGGTACATAGTTCACGCAGACCCGACTGAAGAGCTGCCAGATTACCTTCAAGTAGAGAGCAATAGGAAGTACTGCATTCCTCTGCTTGGAGGTGAGGTTGTTCAACGAGACATTGTGAACGGTGAATGGCCCACTGCAGCAGCAATGGGCTTGAACGAGTCTCAGCACGAAGCTCTCACCCGTGCTCTCACGCAAAAAGTGATGCTAGTGCAGGGCCCGCCCGGCACGGGGAAGACTTTCCTGGGTCTACGGATTGTGAGCACGCTGCTCACGAACCCTCAGGCATGGAGAGGCAGTGATGATTCAGCGTGCCCCATATTAATAGTCTGCTTAACCAACCACGCGCTGGACCAGTTTCTGTTCGGCCTTCTCGCCACCACGAAGAAAATCGTGCGCCTCGGAGGCCGGTGCAAAGACGAACGGCTCACTGAATACATGCTGAAAAGGAATGAAAATGAGCTGAGTCCGGACCTGAAGCGACGCATGTGGGAACGGAGACAACAACTGCAACAGGCCGAGTACGAACTTGACTGCATCCAACGGGCCAGGCGGGAACTGGACAACAACATTGGCATTGTGAGCTGGGAAAGCTTCCAGACTTACCAAGTAGTCACTGACGTCTCCAATGTGCCAGATGGCTTCAGTATCGTAAGGTGGCTCGAGAAGGGGATTCAACATTCTGCGCTGAGTGACGATGACATTCAGTTCATCAGGCAAAATCCCAAGTGGGGAAGCGAAATCTTTTCCTTTGAAGACACGTTCAGCCAAATGGAGAGCGCAATAGAGGAGCTGCAACAATTCATTGGTGAAGGGCGACTGGAGTACAAAAGTACCCTTGAGTATTACATCGCGAAGCTGGAATATCTGAAGCAGGTTGTTTCCAATGGCCTCCCTCCAGGATTTGCAGCACAAGCAGGAAATGTACTGGACCTGGATGCAGATCAACGTTCCGAGCTCTATCTGTAAGCATTTGCGCCCTTTCATTCTCACACTAAGCTATTACATTTGAAAGTTATTTATGTAAGTGTCACTTTTTAAAAAAGCACTTTATTCAATATTTGTATCAGGAGTGCACACTAAATGTTTATGTACAATTTTGTACGTGGTGATGCATAATTTTTAAACTTGTGTGCCGTCGTGCATAAAATTGTGCGTGAATTTGCATATATTTGTGCATTTTCGCATGCAAAATATTACGCAAATTCCCCGCATGCACAAAATCGTGCAAGTGGCGCGTACAAAATTCTACTTAAGCATTTAGTGTGTGGATTCATGGGTAATATTTCTTCTCTGTCGCATTAACGCATTTTACGTGCGGGGACCCACCTCTTCTTGATTTCTGAGTTATGTGTTTTCACGTTTATTTGGCCGCCACTGCTTCGAAGTTTCACTTTGCAGTGCCCTTAACTCGCATCAAAAGTGGCCAGTCGTGCCAAAAACTTACAGCTAGTAATTGCTCACCGGACGCTCATATTAATGCTCGCACATTTTTTCCCCACAGATTTTGGGTGTCTCAACTTAAACAAGCTTTAGGTACTGCGGAGCGGTGCGCAGCGAAGTATATAAGTGATTGTAAAGCTCGTATGAAGCAAGTTAAAATGCTTAAGGACAAAGAGTTGATTGCCAGCAATTTGGTCGTCGGGATGACCACTACCAAGGCGGCACAAATTCAACCGCTGCTCCAGGAGCTAAAGCCCAGAATAGGTGAGTTCCACATATCCGTTATCAAAATTGCACGCATTGCATAGTAACACGGAAAATCGTCATAAATACAAGATAACTTTTTTAAAAAATATTTTCGTTGTTGAAGTGCATGGAGTAATTATTCTTCAGTTTAACTTTATGTTCGAGTTATTTGACTGCGATACTGTAGCACGTTTCCAGTAAGATGTTTTTCTCAGAGCTTCAACTGCTTAAGGTAAACTGATGACGTGCGGGTATAAAAATGGCTCGACATGCTGCCTCTTTGCACTGAAGTTGTGATGCAGTTCTGCAGTTGCAGTCAGTGTTGGACTGACTTCGCTCTGAGTCCGTCAAAATGATCGCAGTTATACTTGACGCGCACTGAAAGAGTGCAGTCCGACAATACAAACTCGTCAGAAAAATGTTAATGATCGTCAATGTATGATCGTGGTCTGATCTTTTCAGTTGTCGTTGAGGAAGCCGCAGAAGTCTTGGAGTCACACATCATCGCTGCATTGACTCCAGCTGTGCAGCATCTCATACTTTTGGGTGGGTGTACCATTATAATCTTACTTTTACCTTTTGTCTTACTGAACTCTCATTACAAAAACGTTACTTCACGTTGTGACTTAAAGTCACGTTCTTTTTAGCATTGTGTCACATTTGTTTGGACGTAAATCAGCCGTAAATAAGCTTATTCAAATTGAAACGAATGTGACGCAATACGCAAAGGGACGTGACATTTTGTCGCGTTCGTTGCAATGTGATGTCACGCTCCTGGTATGAAAGTGGTGAGCCTTCTAATAAGCTGCAAAGTTTGATGAGTATCACAAACGTCCGAAACATGTGAATCTCGAACTCGAATGACTATGTGTTCTGCTTTTTTTGTAGTCCGGTTATAAATAGTCTCACTTGGTGTTAATTCCCTTACGCAAGCGTTAAAATGTTCTAATACTTATTATTCATTTCATTTTTTTTTTCTCTTCAGGGGACCACAAACAATTGAGACCCAGTCCCTCGGACCATGAGGTGGGGAAAGACTTCAAGCTGGAGGTATCCCTGTTCGAAAGGCTGTCAAACAACAACATGCCCTGCAAGGCGCTCAATGTCCAACATAGGATGCAGCCCAATATCGCGAAACTCATTGAGTTCATTTACCCCGGCCTTGAGAACCACGGCTCTGTGCTCAGATATCCTGCCGTCCGTGGGCTGAAGAACAGTGTGTTCTTCGTGGATCATCAAGAGCCCGACCGATACGTACGTCGCCAGGCAGAAACAAAATACACTCTCATTCCAGGAACGTGACATCGCGTTGAAACGAACGTGACAAAGTGTCACGTTCGTTTGAGCATTCTGTCACATTCGTTTGGGTGTGAATTGGCCAAAAACCAACGTGTTCACAGTTTGTCACGTTCGTTTCAACGTGATGTCACGTTCCTAGAATGAGAGTGTAGGAGCTTCATCGGTTGTGCTTGGAATTCCGTCGTACATGTCCTAAGCATGCACCATTTTCTCTCTCTCGCAGATGGATGAACTGATAAGTCACTGCAATCCGCACGAGGCACGGTTCATCGCGGCCCTCGTAACCTACCTCCTTCTCCAGGGATACGACGAGAAGCAGATTACAATTCTCTCGGCATACGCTGGTCAGCTCATGTACTTCAGGGGGGTGAGTGCACTGCCATTCGCCACCAACTTGTTGCCGTTGTCGGGAACTGAGGAATGTTTCCCCATGCAAGAGCTTGTCCGAAAATCGTCCGAAAACGGAAAGCATTGCACGCACATGAACTGCAATGCCTTCCCATGCCCATGCATTAGCAAGGGTAGGGCATTTTCGGGACGCATTGCACGTAAGGTGCAATATGGCTGAGGCATTGCACGTTTGCAGTGGTGCATTGCACCATACGTGCCAAATTAAAAAAATAATCCAATGGCTTTTTCGAACAAATTTGAAGGCTAAAGGGGCCCCTTGGGTTTTTTTAAGTTTCGTTTTTCCTTCTCACTGAAAACTTGGAATTACCAAAAGTGAACCATTTACCACGAAACGGGGCCCAAAGTAAAAAACCCCTACTCATTAAGGCTCCTTAATCGTTGACCCGGGGTTAGGCACTCAAAATGCCCACCCGAAGGGAAATGTTTCAAAAATTTTGCCCGTACCTTATTTTGGGCCCGTCGAATGGCCATTGCCCCTTCGTAGAATGAAATTTTAACCGAAATCAAAATATTATTTTTATTAATTTACCATTTTACAATTTTTTTCATGGGTATCCCAAAAAAATTTGAAGGCCGCTTTACTCGGCCTTCAAAGGATGGCCCCCCTTACCCCGCCGTGGGGACCACTTGGGGGCCCCAAAAACCCCCAAAAAATTCCCAGGTCTTAAACCAAAGGAAGAACCTTTCCCCTCGCATTTCGAACCTTGGGAAAATTTTTGCCGGTCTAATTCCCCCTTTATTTCAAAACCAATTGGGTGGCTCATTGCCCATTCGTTTCTTTGTAGAGGGCGGGTAGAGGGTGACTTAACCAGCATCGACAACTTATTATTAAAAATTGTAATTGCAGAAATTTTAAACGCATTTTTACTGATTTTTTTTCAGCTTGAGTCCGACTTCCCAGATTTGCGCAAGGTGCGTGTCTGTAACATCGACAACTTTCAGGGCGAAGAAAGTGACATAATTTTACTGTCACTTGTAAGGAGCAACCCACAAAACAATATTGGGTTCCTCAAGACTGAAAACAGAGTGTGCGTAGCGCTCTCAAGAGCCAAGCATGGTAAGACACCCATCTGCCCAACTTCGCATTAAGCAGCTAGCCATGGCAATTGCAATTGGATGCCGCTGTCCGTAATAAACACTCTGTTCATTCTCAACCAACCACTCTCAACCCAGGAGCGTGGTATCACGTTGAAACAAGCCTGACAAAATGTCACGTTCCTTTGAGCATTGTGTCACGGCGCACTTTTGAATGAGAATAAGCTAATTTATGGGTGATTCACACCCAAATGGGCGTGATACAAGCTCGTTTCAACGTGATGTCACGCACCTGGAGTGAGAGTAAATTGCTCTGCTCAGTTGCGTCGAAGAGAAAATGCACTGAAAACAGTCGTAAAATATTTTGTAACACCTTGTCCGCATTGTTTGGTGGAGACGTAATTGGCGGTTTCCAGACATTACAGCCATAGCCATTAGATAGGTGGTGCATGTAAATCTGCAGATTTTACCACCTTAACATCACGTGATGTTATAGTACTTTAGTAATATTTGTACCGCCACACTGAAGTGCACTGTAAATGTCTCTTACGCTTCATTCAAGCATATAACTACGTTTGAAGACTTCACGCGTGAAGTCAAATTCTGATATGCAATTAAATGGACGAGAGAACGGTGGAGCGCACAACAACGCTTGAACAAAGGCTTAAAAGTACGGTTCACTTCCAGCAGGGAATTTCCCATTACTGGAAGGAATTCACGCACGCATAATACAAACTTAGCTTTCCTTTGTAGAACAAGAGTTTTTCTTTGTATCCTACAGCGTAAATAAATAAAGCAATGATAATTCGTATGATGGAGATATTTTGCTTCACATTATGATTGCGCTGAATTCATTATAACGTAGGTCAATTTTCATTTCCATATTTGGAGAGAGTGAGCGCCTACCGTCCGGGCCACACAGTGAGCCAGAAGACCGCGGTTAACACTCAAGGCGCTTTTGGAGCTCCAGAGCCGCTGAATGGGACTCAATAACCAAACGTGTGACCCCACCAATGGATTGCCCTCCGAACGAGGAATCCATTCGTGGGGTCCCACTTTCGGTCCGAGTCCCGTTTGGCGACTTTAGAGCTCAAAACGTATGTAGAGTTTTGGCCGCCTCCGCCGGTCGTCTGGCCCACTGTGCGCCACCCGCCTACGCTTGCTGTGTCTGGCTCTGTCTTTGGTGGCTTAGCGGTGACAAGAAGCTAAATGCCTGTTCGCTTCGCACGCATGTTCTGCAGGAATGATCATAGTCGGTAATCTCAAGGTGCTGACTGCGAAGAGTGAGACTTGGCGCAAAGTCCGGAGCAACCTGCAGTCGCAGGAGGCCGTCGGCCCCGCTCTGACGCTACAGTGTATCAAGCACCCCGGACAGTCCCTGAAAGTGAGGAGTGACGCTGACTTCAAGCGCTGGACTTTGGGAGGCTGTGAGACGAGGTGCGAGTACACCTTGAGATGTGGGCACAGTTGTCCTTTCAGCTGTCACAGGGACAGACTAGATCACCAAGGAATTGTGTAAGTACTATTTGACGACTGCCTTCTTGATGTTGCATTGGTTTCAGAATCTCGATAACAGACCTTGCCTTGATATTTTGAGTGAAACGCATTTCATTGATAGTGATAGCCGTACGTGTACGTAGTTTTCGATAGTGTACGATAAAATAGTTGAGTAGGTGCTTAGAGAGTAGGCTTGGCGTGAATGGCCCTTTTTCAGTATTGATTTGGAAAAGCCTTAATCTGGTCCTGTTTCCCGAATCAATAATTTTACATCATTTCGAAAATTTATAGAAACATTAGGTAGGACTAAACCGTAGTGAAATTCGGAGTTGTTGGATGTGTATTAACATCATCTTCAAGAAATGTATCGTTTGCATATATGCTGGAAACTACATGGTAAAAACGAGGGGGTAACCACTTGCGTAATACCCTGTACACCAAAACCGTGTATTACGCGTAATACACGTGATCGTAATATCATTTGTGGGTCAAATGTGCCAAATTTTGGCATTTTAAGGGCGTAATACACGTGTAATACACCGTAATACAGCGTAATACCGAGTAGTCTGTACACGATTTCTTGAAGTGTTTACCCCCTCGGGTAAAAACGGTACCTGGTCAGGAAGCCTATGGTAGGTGATTTCCGGGGAGTTCCTGGGAAAACCAGGAACCGTTTTTACCGTGTAGACGATGCGTTTCTATTCAGTTCGCAATCAGTGCAATTCGGCAGCTTCAAAATGAGATTCCCCCGTGAAAAATTGTAGTAAAACAGCAGTTTGAAACAGTTTTATCTCCCGAACTCCTGGAGGTGGTGATTTTTGGGTCCTGATCGGGGCTTCCCTGTTGGGGACAGAAGAGTGACAATTGTGGTAGTATAGCAGGGTTGTTTACGTTAAATCTAAAACGTAACGCGTTAAGTTACACGTTAACCAAGAAACATTTTAACGCGTTAACGTTACGCGTAACGTTTAACGCCGTTAAAGTTAACCGTGTTTTTACTAAAACGATGAAAAATTATGTTTGTTTACTATATCAAAAATGCCTCAGTGGGACGATTTCAGAAATGAATCATGTTAATTTAGACTGTTTAAACTACGGAAAATAGGAGGTTTAGTTGACCCGAATGCATGTCAAAGTCTCTTACAAGTCATTTTTAACCGAATATTTTGCAGAATTAGTCCGTTTCGTTTGCCGTAATTTAACTTTAACGTCGTTAAAAGTTACAGGGGTCGCGTAACGTTTACGCTTTAACGTTACGAACTATCCCAATGTTTAACGAGTTAATGTTAAATTAACTTTAGACAGACTAATGTGGAGACAGGCACTGTGCAGACAGAACTAGTTTAACTTTTGAGTTCCTCTTATATTTCTAATGCGGTTTCATGCAATAAGGAGCGATGAAAAGGCTTATGCGATTCCTTCAAATTATCGCATTCATGGCAGCAATGAAAAAATTATCGCGTTGGAGTAAGTCTGTTAGGTTTCGGCCGGTCTGGCCCAGATTATCACAGTTTTGCTGCGATAGAGTGATAATAACTACGCTAGAAAAGTGACGAATACGCTCATGCAATACAATACCCATCGCACTTATAGTTCAATAACTTTTTCATGGCGCTTAAAATACAATCGAAATGTTATTACTTTTAAAATTAGTTCATTATTACACTTAGAAAACTAGTGAACTAGCTTTTTTTATCGCTTAGCCAACAAAGCTGAAAAAATGCACAAAGTTTTACTTGTGTTCATCCTCTTCTTTGCAGGTGTGTCGAACTATGCAACAAAATGGTTTGCAAACAGGATCATACTCCGTACTTCTGTTCGCGGCTTTGCCATGAGACTTGCGAGCCTTGCAGAGCTAAGAAATACGTGCCGCTGAAGTGCGGCCACTTCGGAAAAATGAGATGTGCGGAAGATCCGCAATGGTATACTTGCCAAATGGGCAAGACTGTCGCGTTGCAATGCGGACACACTGCCAAAATGCCTTGCTCACAAGATCCCAGCACGTACCGATGCAAAGTGAGTAGTCAAGAGAGTGCTCCCTTGGCGTAATGGAGCTATCAATAAAGTAAATAATGTGTCCTGCAAATGCAACTGTCTGATAAGCGAGTTCTGGAATGATAACAGAGCAGACTTTGAGTTTCGTGTAGTTATGAACGTGCTCGATCACTGAGTTGCATTTGCAGCGTCTGTGGTTTGAAAAGTTATTGGTAGTGACATACTCACTCACCACGAACGTCTTACTTTCAGAGAAAGGAGAAGCGGGTCTTGGAACATTGCGGACATGAAAACGTCGTTTTATGCTACCTCAACGGTCCCTGCAAGGTTCCTTGTAGAGCAAAGTTAGCCTGCGGTCATCTTTGTGAAAGGAGTTGCCACATTTTTGATGACCCGCTTCACGCTGATGTAAGTAAACCCATAACCCGGGCCGGGATACTCAAAAAAGTCAGCAAAGCATGTGCTTCAAGCGTAGAAGCGTTGCACCAGCAAGTGTGAAATTCTCCACACTCGAGTTTGGCAGTTCAATTCACGTGCAAAGCACCGACTCGCGTGTTTTTGTACGGGAAAGACGTGCAACCGCTCATTTCACTCGGGAAGAAATCCTCTTGCAGCAGACCCAAAATCTGCCGACGATTTTACATCACTTCTTTACATAATTCGTTTATCAAAGAGCTCCTGTTATGACTGGCCATGTGTGTTTAAAGTCTCAGTCAGACCGACAAATTTCTAATCAATCTAGTGGCAGAAAACTTTAAAAAAAGAAGTAAGAGTTAACAAGACACCATCAATGCACAGAAACACGGAAAAAGCTGTTTCTGGTTTTCCCAGAAACTCCCTGGAAATCTTATATGTCTATACTATGGGCTATCTGCACTTTGGCAAAAAGCTACGGAAAATTCTGTAAACAGATTGTGGTAATCCTCCGTAGCCCCCTTGTCAATATTCTCCGTACGCTCTTACAGTATTTTCCGTAGGACCACACAGTATTCTCCGTAGTATCTCACAGTGTTCTCCGTAAGACTATACAGTCTTCCAGGTCCTACGGAGAAGACTGTGCGGTCGTAAGGAGAATACTGTACGGGCCTACGGAGAATGCTGTAAGAGCCTACGGAGAATCCTGGCAAAAAAATTAACAGAATTTTCCGTACCTTCACTGAGAATCCAAACGCTATGAATATAGCGTCAATTGGTGTGCAATGCAAAAGCATTGCACATGAAGTGCAATGCCTCCCCATTCCCATGCATTAGCATAGGGCGGTTTCGGGATGCATTGCACGTAAGGTGCAATATGGCTATGGCATTGCACGTATGGTGCGATATGTCAACTGCATTGCACCATACGTGCTATACTCGTAGCGTTTGGAATCTCAGTGTTTTTGCCACAGTGTGGGAAAACCGGAAACTTTGTTTGCCGTGCACAATGGTTTTTAAATTGGACATGTTCTATGCGGACTCGTAATGCAGTGGTGTGCCCGTTTGTCACACAGTACAAGTGCAGCCAACCTTGTCTTCGGACGCGACCGGGCTGCAGCGCCGAACAGAAGCACGCCTGCACCCTGAAATGCAGGGAAAAGTGTACCGACTGCGACGTCCTCGTGACGAAGAGCTTGCCCTGCCACCACGACATGAAGATGCCGTGCGCCGAGTCGGTGGCAGACGCCCAAAGCCGCTGCAAGGCCAAGTGTGCGAGCATCCTGAGCTGCGGGCATCCTTGCAAACAACCATGTGGCCAGAAGTGCGGGCCATGCGAGGTGGAGGTAGGTCACGCTCTCAGAACCTTGTGAAGAATGTGCACAGTAAAAACTTTACGAAGAATCGCTTCGTAATACGAAGAAAATGAAGGCGTTGTAAAATCTACGAAGAAATGCTTCGTATTATGAAGCAAAATCGTTCGCAATACGAAGCATTTCTTCATAATACGAAGCAATTCTACAAAGCCTTCATTTTCTTTGTAGTTATAAGGCAAATGCTTCGTAGGCTTTTAAGAGTGTGTTCATACACTGTTCGGGATTATTTTGTGAAATTACGATTAATTGTCTGTTAAATTTGTACCACGAACTGCTCGTAAATTTAAAAAACGATCTGATCATCCACCTTTTTTTCGTCAATTTACAAATATACTCTTAAACTTACAAACTTTATCCTCAAATTTTGGTCGTTTCAGGCATTTTTTCTTCCTATATAGTAAGGAAACAACGGACGAAAACGCACTTTTTCAGACTTGCTTTTACAATCATACTTGTAAATTAACGATTTCACCTGTAAATTTTAGAAGCAGTTTGTAAAATGATGAACAGATTGTCAATTTACAATTTTCTTTGTAAAAAAACAGTGCAGTTCGTGGTACAAATGATCCAGGAAGCGGAAGAAGGGAATAACTTGACTTATCCCCAAATTGAGTTTTTATTTTATTATTGTGCCTTAGAATGGTTTACATCATTACACCAAATTATTTGACTGAATTCCAAGCAGTTTAGGAGAAAATCCACTTGGAAAAAGGGTATAACTCAACTTAACCCCTTTTACAGTCTAAATTTCATTGGAAAATGGAGATAACTCAACCTTAGTCTACATGAGTCCGTTTGACAAATTGGCAAAAGGATATAACTCAACTTGTGCTTTTAGTACAAAAAGAATCAACTCAACTTAACCCCCTTAAATTTTAAATTTCAATTTGGAAAAAAGAGCTAAGTCCAAAAAATACACCAGAGTAACATACACTTTATGCAGACTATTGTTCCACTTGACTTGTCTCCAAATTCCTCTTTGTTTAGGAAATATAAGGTGAGCTGACTCTGTTTTCCATTTCAACGGAAAGTGATAAGTCGCAGAAATCCTCTACGGAGTGACCTTACATTTTTGATTTTTTTTCCAAAATTTTACTAATGCTTTTTGAAACAATAGGTAGGTTTACGCCAGACCGCGTCTTGTCGTAACAGGCTTCGCGATGTCTCGCTGCCTGTTCCTCCAATCCACGCCTGGCGTACCTACCTTGGGCGCGGCGCTAGCCTGCCTGCGGCAGGCAATGGCTTGTCCATTGTCGGTTATTTTTTAACTTGTTGAATGGTGGGGGGCTCCGCCCCCCAGACCCCCCTACATTCTAAAAAGAGTTGTTTTATCTATAGATAACACGATCTTGACCCTTGTCACTTTTTAACTTGTCGAGGCTGGGGGGCTCCGGCCCCCAGACCCCCCTTTCTCCAAGCCGGAAGTGATCTTTCTGCAGAAAGCTCTATTTTTCGCCGTTTTTTAGGTGTTTTTCGGCTATAAGAACTGAACCAGTAGAGCTAGGATGGTGAAATTTCGCGTGTGCCGAGCCAAGGACATACCCAAGAAGTGTGCAAAATCTCACCGAGATCGGCTAAGCCGTTCAGGAGGAGTAGTGCACACAGACAGACAGACAGACAGACATGAAAAACTTTTCAACCCCACTGGAGTAACAGGCTTCGCTATCGCTCAGCCAATTATTAACATGTGCAACATTCATTTGTTTTGTTTTAGTTTTCCCTGCTAACAGTTTTTTGTTTCTCCTGAAAAATGGCCAAAATTGAGTTATCCCCTTCTTCCGCTTCCTGGATCAAATTTAACAGGCAACTATTCTTAAAAATAAAGCTTCATTTGTAAGAAAACAAGTTTACGCGTTATAAAACGAGAATAGTCGTAAGATAACGATTTTATAAGTAAAACTACGATCTTTCGTCAGTAACAATAAGATTTCATCGTAAAATTACGAATTTATTCCTAAATTTATGAGTTAAGTTTGTCGAAAATATTACAATTGTTCATGTTTTTTTCCAACCCCTTTTTCCCTGGTCCCCAATTGGGGGAAAAATTGAGAAATTTGAGGTTTTGGGGAAAAATTTTTTTAAATTTTCCATCTGTTCGGTTTGAGCATGTACAGGGCCTGACCACAAAAAAAACCTGAAAAATTGGCAAAAAATATTTCGTTTTTTGTTCCAAAAAACAAGGTTGCCACAGCTTTAAAAAGCCCATGGGTCCTGGAAAAATTTTGAAACCCTGATCTCGGGCTTCAAAAAGGGGGCAAAAGCCTCCCCGGAAAAAAAAGGGCCCCCCCCTTCCCCTCCCCCCCTTTCCCCGGTTACTTTTTTTTTGAAAAGGGTTGAAAAAATTTAAAACCCTTGCCCTAAAAAAATTTTTTAGGGCCCTTTGGGAACGGTGTGCCCCCTTAAAACCTTACGAAGTATTTTGAGCATACATTCGTACAAACTAAGGGAAGGTGGGGACCCATGTATCACGGCGTATTTAATTTCAGTTTCGCCCGCGAGGTGAGTCACGTGGTGCGGAATCGAAACACCATCCAGAGAGCTTCATTTTATGGAAGGATGTGACCTTGCATCTTCAACAAACATGGCGGCGTGACTAAGTAAAAATTTTGGTCCCCAAAACTGAGGGAAAGTAAAAAAGAAATTTCTTCAAATATCTTTCATCAGCTTCCTGCTATGGAACATTGTCGCAATTTTTTGACGTGGGAGTGTGCGGTAGGGCTTTAACAACAATTAGCAGTGCCGAACAGCAACATCCGAGCATAGGTTCTGGCAGTACACCGCAATGTCCAATGCTCCGACAAGTGGGGACCGATGTATCACATTTTTTGGGGTCCCATGTATCACTCAAATTTCATGTTGGGGGGCAATTAATCACGGAAATTTTCATGTTTTAATGCCTGTGCTGTAATCATTGCAATTTTATAATAGAGTGACAGGCGACAGGTGTTACAGTTTAGTTACATTTTGCCATTGAACAAATACCAAAAATAAAGTGATACATGGGTCCCCACTTGTGATACATGAATCTTCACCTTCTCTCTTTGACCTCAACTTACCTTCTCTGCAAACTGTACAGAGTGCTCAGTACACTCTATTTGGAGTGTACTCGTAAGCACACTCCTGTGAGAGTGTACTCAGCTGAGTACACTCTAACGAGAGTGTGCTTAGCTGAGTACACTCTAACGAAAGTGCACTTGTGCTTAGCTGAGAACACTCTAACGAGAGTGTGCTTAAGTCTGCACAATTCATGCAGCTGAGTACACGTTCGTGGGAGTGTACTCGTGAGTACACGCTGAAGAGAGTGTACTCATGAGTACACGCTAAAGATAGTGTACTCATGAGTACACTCTAAAGAGAGTGTACTGAGTACACTGTTGAGTTTGCAGAGTTAGGAATGGTCAAACTCGGTCAAACTTATAAACATATTGTAGAAATTAATGCTGCAAGGAAACGTCGCATAATTTGTCCTTTCTTAAAAGTTATTTTGGAAGAAAATAGCTGTGATACATGGGTCCCCATGGGTGATACATGGTACCCCAGGTATGGGGTCCGATGTATCAAATAAATGAATTTAGTAGATTGCGCTCCTATCCAAAACCAGATGAGATACATGAACAAATTCAGTTGGCCCTTGTAGAAGGAAGATTAACTCATGCTTGTGACCCATAACATTTGATTTATGCCCAAAACCAAAATTTTGACACTCAAAACAAAAAAAGTGATACATGGGTCCCCACCTTCCCTTAATTCACTTTGTTATACGAAGAAATAGTTCGTAAATTACGAAGTATTTTCTTTGTAAGCTTATGTATGCTCAAAATACTTTGTTCTAACAACTCTGCAAACTGAAGTGTGTACATAGTACACTCTTATTAGAGCATGCTTCCAAGTACACTCTTATTTACAGCATACTTGCTAGGTACACACTAAAATGGAGTGTACATTGCATGTACACGCTAAATAAGAGTGTACCTGGCAAGTACACTTAAACTGGCCCATGCTTTTAGATAGGACGTATCGAGTGTGTTTTAGCGTGTACATGGAAGGTACACACTTATTTAGCGTGTACTTGCGAGGCACACACTATTTTAGCGTGTGCCTAGCAAGTATGCTGTAAATAAGAGCGTACTTGGAAGCATGCTCTAATAAGAGTGTACTATGTACACACTTCAGTTTGCAGAGAAACTGCTTTGATTTAAAAGGCCTGAAATAGTTTGTAGGGTTTTCTCAGTGTTTAATGCCTTTAAAAGGACATTAAAATTATACCTGAAAGTCCTGTACCAATTCACGCCCTTCCCAAGGACACCAAAAGATTCACGCCCTTTAAGGGCATGAAAGACTGTTTGCGCCCTTAAGGGCTTTGTTTTCATGCCTTTCACGTTAAAAACGGTTCCCCACTGAAAAACTAAACGTGGTCTAGACCGCACCACAGGTGTGGTCAGATGGGTGCCATTTTGACCACATCAGTTGGTGTGGTCTAGACCACGTTTGGCCAAACGTGGTCTAGACCACATACTGATGCGGTCACAATGGCATCCATTTGACCGCACCATTTGGTGTGGTCTAGACCACGTTTGGTTTTTCAGTGCCGGTTTTCCCAGGAACCCCCTGGAAATCGCCTATGTCTTCGCCATAGGGCTCCTGGGAAAACCAGGTACCGTTTTTACCGTGTTGTTGTACTAGTGAGCACCTTCTTGTTTGAGCATTCGAGAGCGCGTGACAAAATTTCATATTCTCCTGCGAGCATTGTGTCACGCTCAAGCTGATTTATGGCTGCTCATCCAAATGAGCGTGATAATGCTCAAAAGAGAATGACATTTTATTTTGACACTCGTTTCGAGGTGCTGTCATTCTCCTAGGAGGAGATTGAGCTTCATCTTGTTCTCGCTGTGACAGGTACCGAAGAAACTGCCTCACTGCGACCATTGGAAGGACCTGCCATGTGGGACGGGAGTCGAGGACGTGGTCTGCACCGAGCGGTGTGACAAGTACTTGCCCTGTAAGCATCGGTGCCGTTCGCGCTGTGCAGAGCCTTGCCAGACCGAGTGCCTCAGGCCGGTCCCGTGCCGGGCCCCCTGCGGCCATTCCGTCAAAGTACCGTGCAACGAAAGAGGTAAGTTGTTGTACGCACTCAATGTCTTGCGAAAAATTTTTGCGTAATAAGGAAATGGCGCAAGCGTAATACGAACGTGGTTTTCCCTCGTGTTACGAAAGGTATCTCTTTGCATCTTACAATAAAAATACGAAAATGAAGGCATTGTAGAATTGCTTCGTGTTATGGTGAAATGCTTTATATTACAAAGGATTTTGCTTTCGTGAAATTTACAATGCCTTGGGTTTTTTTCGTATTACGAAGAAGGCAGCGCTAACTTTTTACTGTGAGCAGAACAGAGCCTTCGTTAAAACGGCCTGTAAGTTACGCGGTTATAATCCTGTTTTCATGGCATTTTGTTTGTTAGCTGCCAGGAACGGTGTGGACTACCGTGCCTTCCATGTAAACAACCTTGCCCAGTCAAGTGCAGTCACTCGAATTGCTCAAAGCATTGCGGCCAGCGATGCTCTCCTTGTTCGGTGAGTATGATGGATATGCTGCACTGTCCTTCGAAGTGTGGTACAGACTACAGTTAATGTGTGGAAGGCGCAAAACTGTGGTTACCCGACTTTACCACACGTGGTAATGCGGTCAATATCCCTTAAGGGGGGACCCTGGTGAAAAATTCCAATAAATAGTATTTTCAAAGTTCATAGATAAAAATGTGCATAGAAGGTTTCAGATTCAACAGGTTGAACACCTTTAAGCTGAGTGGGTAGTTTCTTTATCATTTGGAAGGAAATAACATTGAGATCATTTGTCGTTGGCTTCTACGCTCAACTTCACAGCTTTGCTCAGTCGACAAAAAATTTTGTCGTAGGAAGACTACCTGCGTTCCTGGTTGACACCTACATGAGTCGTCTTGCATGGACTCTGTTCATTGATGACTTGTCGACAAATTTTAGTGACGGAATCTTGATATCAGCCCTCCTTTTTTAAAAACACACTTAAAAGTCTGAAAAAAGGGAAATTTTTTTTTTTTTTGAATATTAAAATTTGAAAACTCATGTCTCAGGGCAGAAGTTGAATTTGAAAATTTCGTCACTAAAATCTCTTCTATACATCTTTAGGATAACCCAAACAAATTTTCAAGATTTGCCGTCCCATTAAAAGACGCAGGAAGATTTTTTCCCAACGCTCCAAAAAAACACTACAAACACTCTCATTCCAGGAACGTTACATCACGTTGAAACGAACGTGACAAAATGTCACGTTCGTTTGAGCATTGTGTCACTTTCGTTTGGGTGTGAATTGGCCAAAAATCAGCTTGTTCACATTCAAACGAACGTGACACAATGCTCAAACGAACGTGACACTTTGTCACGTTCGTTTCAACGTGATGTCACGTTCCTGGAATGAGAGTGAAGCCACTTTCCTCAGAGACCGTTCAACATTTTGGATTGAATTTTGTTTTGGGAACTCACCATAATGAACCTAATAATTAAGCAAAGTTTCAACTTCCTGGGATTATTTTGAAGCCTACTTGAAAGTTTCACCAGGGTCCCACCTTAAGATCAGTGGTTAGCATAGTACTACATAAAAACCATGGTGAATACCACAGCAAATACACTGGTGAAACAAAGGCATAACAATTATGCCCTTTAAGGGCGTAAACGATTTTGCCCTTAAAGGGCATAAATCGTTAATGCCTTTGGGAAGGGCATTAAAATTTTGCTTGAAATTCCTATACCATTTACGCCCTTCCCAAGGGCATAAAACGATTTATGCCCCGGGAAGGGCGTAAAAGAGTATTTATGCCCTTAAGGGCGTAATTTTTATGCCTTTGTTTTACCAGTGTATGTGGTCAGTCCCCTACACCTCACAAAAGGGTGGTCGTGACCACGCAATACATGAGGTAACAGCTAAATTTTAGGCTCGTACACCACTTTTTAGAAGGGGTGTAACCGCATTTTAGGTCTTACCACAGCCAAATGAGGTAAATTCACCGCACTTTCGATTTCAGTGTGCAAAACAGGTTTTCATGTCTGACGAATAAATTTCCCATTATACGAAGGACATGGCGCAAGCATAACACGAACGTAGTTTTGATTTGTGCGTTTCAAAGGTTTTTTCTGTGTATCTTACAATGAAAATACATAAAATATTCATGAAGAAATATTGATTTGTATCATGCTTGCGCTGAGTTTACTGTAACATAGTTGCTACTGTAACATAGCATACTCCTACTGTAAGACAGTAAGAGTGTGGGTCTTAAGACCCTTAAATGAAAGGGGTAGTACACGCGCACACTGTTAAAAAAAATCTTATAATTCAGACCAATTTTGTAAGACCTAGTGGTCTGATTTCCGAATTAAGACCAGAAATATGCATAAAAAGAACCCTCGGATGCGTTGCGCACGGTCCCTAATAAAACGTGTACTTGTGAATTATTTCCGGACGGAGGTTGCAAGAGGCGTCAAAACTTATCTCAGGGATTCATCATACTTAAGGAAATCTCGTAATCTCGTTCCAGTAACGTGACATATCACCAGTTTGGACGTGCCTCTGTTCGCAAGCAATCCTTGGAAACACTATTGTTTAACCTCGTGAAGTACTGCCCCCTTTACTTGGGGCATTTCGCATGTTGCACATTCCTTGCTCGTCTCTTAAACATAAACGAGGCACACAATGGTCTCAAAAATACATTTGACCGTCGACACAGTGAAAATCCAAACGCTATGAATATAGCGTCAATTGGTGCAATGCTTTTGCATCGCACTGCACATGAAGTGCAATGCCTTCCCATTTCCATGCATTGGCTGAGGGAAATTTCGCGAAGCATTGCACGTAAGGTGCAGTATGGCTTTGGCACTGCACGTTTGGTGCGATATCTCAGTGCATTGCACCATACGTGCTGTACTCATAGCGTTTGGAATCTCAGTGCATAGAGGTGTGGACATCGCCAGCATCTGCATCTCAAATCCTTATAATTTCTTCTTTTATTTGTTGCAGAAAAAATGTGAGATGGGAAAACCCACTTTCAAGTGTGAAAAGAAATGTAGAGACCTGTGCACCTGGAGCCCCAGCAACAATCCCTGTAGGTTCCCTGTAAGGAAATGCAAACACGACTGCATAGGTTTCGAAGGAGATCCTTGCCCCAGCATGTGCCGAATATGTGATAAGCAGAGCAAGGAATTTGAGAAGTCTTCTGAACAAGATCGGTAAGACTTCTGACAATGTAGCATTGCAACACAGCATCTTTGGAACCCCATGTGTCAACTGCGAGGTATCGTAGACAGTGACCGTGAAATTTTTCAGGTTTCTCGTGTTGACCGACTGCAAACACATCGTGCGGTTTGACGATATGGAGAGGAGCATCAGAGAGAGACCTACAGTCGTAAGACTTCCGGTGAGTGCAATTATTTAGAAATGACAAGGTGATTTTAATATCACTTTCCTTAGAGAAACTTCTGCGAAAGTTCATGAAACGTTGTTAAGTAAAAGTAATCGCAGATATTTAGGCTTAGTCTTTTCAGCAGAGACCCAAACCATCCCCTCCCCTCTTTATCCTCTCTCGCAAAGACCCTGGAATATGACTCGAGTACCCCCTTGCATTTTTCTTGCTCCATCAGATCAGTACTTCCCGCTGTCCCCTCACTGAAAAATGTCAGATTTTTTAGTCTGAATGCACTCTGGAAACCTTACAAACTATTTTAGGCCTTACAAAGAAACGTAGCTTGTCATAACAAAGTAATTATGAACATACATAAGCGTGCAAAGAAAATACTTCGTATACGAACTGGGTAATTCTTCGTATAACAAAGTAAATAAGTTTGTACCATGCATGCTCAAAGTACTTGGTGAGGTTTTTTGCGTGTACAGACGTGAAGCGTACACGCCACATGTCATAATGTTTCCCTCTCTGTACTGAAATCAATCTTTTCTTCGTTCGCAGTCCTGTCCAGTGTGCCAGGTTCCAGTTGCGAACTCTAGTCGCTATGGAAACCTGGTGAAAGATCGGCAAGAACACATTGCAGTCATCTACAAGGATTTGGCATCTTGCGCGACAAAGCCCAAAGATGTCATAGACAAACTCAAAAGACTGGCTGGGAAATCAGGTACGTAGTTTTCTCAAAGTTTAAAACACTTGTAGTGTACGTACACGCAAACAAGTGTCCCGAGGATCGCTTAAAAAATCGTTTCACTCCAATGCACGCTTTGTAGGTAACTTTTACCACCAGGAGTCGCACGGTTAAAACGGTTCCTGGTTTTCCCAGGAACTCCCAGGAAATCGCCCATGTCTGTACCATAGCCTTCATGGGAAAACCAGGAGCCGTTTCTGTACCGTGTCTAGAAGCTGAAGAGACGTAAATTAAAAGTGAAAATATTACGGAGCTCGGGTCGGTGTCAAATACAAACGAGTCTTCGTAATTATTTTAACTGTGTACAAGGCAGGCAAAGTCTCCGATTTGTATCGCCCCTTTTCCTGTTATTTTGGTTGTAAATGCAGTTTCTGACTGAAATTTGTTTAGGTTTTAATATAGGCTTTTAAACCACATGAGGACATGCAGTTAAAGTGATGTTTCTCCCATCTAAAGCTGCTTGTTTGTGCAATGTACCCTGTGGGACTAGTAAGTGAGTAAACATGACTTTTCTTGTTGCAGACGCTGACAAGCGCACGAAACTTCTGAATGCCTGTACAGCAGCAGGTAAGTCGACTGGAACGCAGAGAATTTAGAACGTCGATTTGCAGGTTGAGTTTCGCACTTTCACTGTTCTGAATGTGTGTGACTACCATGTACGAATCCGGATCACAAGTCAGCGCAGCAATGTTTTGCGGAGTTTGGAAGCTCGACTTAGTTTTACTGCCTACCAATTCTGTCCAAAGAAAAGGATAATAATTTTCATCTTTGGTCAAGGGGGGGCTGACTGTCCTGAACCGTGTACGAAGTATTATATATTATAAGTGTTATAGAGTATTATAGGTATTATTTCGGGTAATATGTTTAGATAATTGTGTAAGTTTTCGTGGTTTGTCCTACTCTTTCAGGCGTGGGAACCGTGACATTGAACCACAGGGCTAGCATATGCAGCAAGTGTGGCACAAGCTGTGTCTCACACTTGTAAGCGTGAGACAAAATGTTCCACACCTACAAGTGTGAGACGGCAGTGCGCCTCGGAATGACTAAAAGTCCAATCGTTTGCCCTCAGATTCCCCCAGCACACATCGGTTGATGACGACCCTGTGCGAAGCCATGGAGGCGGCGCAGCAGGGCGGTCCATCCGACGCGTCGGCCAGGACGATGCGCGGGCTCTGCACCTACGCCAAGGTCCTCTTCATGCTGAACGGTTGTCTGCGTTCCGTGGCCCGGACGGGGTCCGGCCTCAGACGAGAGGTGGCGCGCCAAGTCGATGCTCTGGCGGCCGTGCTCGCCGCGCGGCCACGCAGCGTCCTCAGCGCTCAAGAGGTACCGCGCCAGTCCGTGCCAGCCGCACTGCAAATCCCAGTGTGGGACCCACGCTTGCGAACGTGGAACATTTTGTCCCACGCTTACAAACGTGGAACAGTTTGTCCTAAGCTTACAAACGTGGAACAGTTTGTTCCACGCTTACAAACGTGGAACATTTTGTCCCCCCGCTTACAAACGTGGAACAGTTTGTCCTAGGCTTACAAACGTGGAACAGTTTGTCCCACGCTTACAAACGTGGGACAGTTTGCATGCCTGTCCCACGCTTGGATTAGCAGTTTGCGCCTTATCAACGAGCGGGTGCACTGTGCAACCAGTTGTGGAGATCTCTACACTCTCATCCCTCAAGGGCGTGAATTAGAATTGGACGCCTAAGCTAAAATTTGATGCCCTTTTAAGGGGAGGTTCTACTGAAAATATTGCATTTTTCAAATTGAGCCCCAGTGTAAACATTTGTTGCAGATGCATAGTAATGCATAGTATATAGTCAGACATAAAATTTAGAGCCCAATACCTCCCTCCAAATCAAGTCGAAGAGGTTTTTTCAGCCTATATTAGCAATATTGTTAGAAATTCTCCTACTCAACGTAAACTGATGTTGTGGTCATTTTTCACTTCATTGGCTCATATGCAATTAAGCGTGGCATCACAAAGACATGGGACCCAACAAATTAATTTTGGCGTTGCTTTTCAGAAAAAAAGACACAAAAATATCAGGATTTTTACCATTTTCTTGAAATTTTATTGACATGCTGTCTTAAAGACACAGCTTATGATTTTGTTATGGTCCCAGTATCTTACTAATGCCACGGTTTATCAAGTATGAACCAAATAAGTGAAAAATGCCCAGAACATCAGTTTACATTGAAATACTTTGCATAGGAGAATTTTTCAAGTTACAACTGGAAAAAGCAGAAAATTCATCTTCGACTGGATTTGGGGCCAGTTATTGCTCTTCAAACTTCAAATTTTACTATTTACAATGAAATACTTTAAATTTACAATGAATATTGATACTGGGACTCAATTCGAAGAAAGTAAGAATTTCAGTAGAACGTCCCCTTAAATGTTAAAATAAGTTAAGGATCCTTGCTATTTTGGCGTGTGCTTTCATGGACAGTGTCACTCAACTTTTCTGCGAGTGATTGCCCCCTCGATTATGAATGCTCCATTTTCACTCAACTGCACGCACCAAATGCTTGTGCATAATTTTGTATGTGTAGCTTGCACGATTTTGTGCATGCGTGGAATCTCGACGCGTCCTTAAAGAATAATCCTAACTTTCGGAGCAGATCTAAGACAATTCTAACAGCCAGAAGCTGGTCCAAGACAATCCTAACTGTCAGTGCAGATTTAGAACTATTTTAACTGCAGAGGTACCTAAAAGTGTCAGTGAAGTATCTTCACTGCAAATCAGAGCATCTCGATACAACTGAAATACAATGTCCACTTATCAAGAACCTATAAAGCCCCAATCCGACTGACTGACTCACTCACTCACTCACTCACTCACTCACTCATAGAAATGTTTGGGGTGAAGGAGTGGTCGTAGAGACTTGCGGTTTTTTCCATTCAATTCCAAATTTTATGGGAAAATTGGGAAAAATCCCAAAAGTTGAAAATTCCTAACCGTTTCCGAGCAAACTTACTTAATCTTCAAAAAAGCGGACCAAATTCCTCACAGTTTCCGAGCAAACCCACTCAATCATCGAAAAAGGGGACCGACCGACTAAAAATTTTTATTCGCCCCATCGGTAGGTCTGGTCGAGACGTTTACGAAACTGTGCCGCAATCGGGTTCCCGTCACCGGCAACATCCTCAAAACGATTAAATAGGCCTAAATTTCAACAAAACCCACTCAATCTTCAAAAAAGGGGACCGACCGACTGAAATTTTTTATTCGCCTTATCGGTAGGTCTGGTCGAGACATTTCCGAAACTGTGCCGCAATCGGGTCCCCGTCACCGGCAACATCCTCAAAAACGATTAAATAGGCCTAAATTCAACAAAATCCACTCAATCTTCAAAAAAGGGGACCGACCGACTAAATATTTTTATTTGCCCCATCGGTAGGTCTGGTCGAGACATTTCCGAAACTGTGCCGCAATCGGGTCCCCGTCACCGGCAACATCCTCAAAAACGATTAAATAGGCCTAAATTCAACAAAATCCACTCAATCTTCAAAAAAGGGGACCAACCGACTAAAAATTATTATTCGCCCCATCGGTAGGTCTGGTCGAGACATTTCCGAAACTGTGCCGCAATTCTCCGTCACCGGCAACATCCTCAAAAACGATTAAATAGGCCTAAATTCAACAAAATCCACCCAATCTTCAAAAAAGGGGACCGACCGACTGAAATTTTTTATTCGCCCCATCGGTAGGTCTGGTCGAAACATTTCCGAAACTGTGCCGCAATCGGGTCCCCGTCACCGGCAACATCCTCAAAAACGATTAAATAGGCCTAAATTCAACAAAATCCACTCAATCTTCAAAAAAGGGGACCGACCGACTAAAAATTTTTATTCGCCCCATCGGTAGGTCTGGTCGAGACATTTCCGAAACTGTGCCGCAATCGGGTCCCCGTCACCGGCAACATCCTCCAAAACGATTAAATAGGCCTAAATTCAACAAAATCCACTCAATCTTCAAAAAAGGGGACCAACCGACTAAAAATTTTTATTCGCCCCATCGGTAGGTCTGGTCGAGACATTTCAGAAACTGTGCCGCAATCGGGTCCCCGTCACCGGCAACATCTTCAAAAACGATTAAATAGGCCTAAATTCAACAAAATCCACTCAATCTTCAAAAAAGGAGACCGACCGACTAAAATTTTTTATTCGCCCCATCGGTAGGTCTGGTCGAGACATTTCCGAAACTGTGCCGCAATCGGGTCGCCGTCACCGGCAACATACTCAAAATCAATCATCAATTATCATCAAGAACCTACATAGCCGCAAAATCCGACTGACTGACTCCCTCACTTATCAAGAACCTATATAGCCCCAATCCGACTGACTGACTCACTGACTCACTCACTCACTCATAGAAATGTTTGGGGTCAAGGAGTGGTCGTAGAGACCTAAGGTTTTTTTCCTTTCACCTCTATCCTTGTCAAAGCAGTCTTCAATATTTTCCGGACCTTGTATGCACCCATTGACTGCCACAGTAGCCAATACAATACAAGCTATGTATTTGGGCAGTAAAAGTAGCCTTATTATATGGTCAAAAGCGGTTAAATAGAGCTTTCAAAGAAGCAGGACATTTACTTCCTTAGAAAATTTGCCTTTGGTCACCACGGACTTACTAAATACTCCGGCACGCGCTCCACACATGCGGGGGTCTGGGGGCGGAGCCCCCAGCGAGCAGCGCGAGTTTACATATAAGGATGAATTTTTGTAACAAGCCCTTCAGCTAGTAATTTTATGAAGTGTGTTGGCGTCACGGACTTTGAGAAAACACCGCTTTTTCACGTGATGTATGCAGTGAGGATAGTTCTGCATCGGCACGAAAAGTTAGGATTGTCTTGGATCTGTTCTGACAGTTAGGATTGTCTTGGATCTACCCTGGCAGTGAGGATTATCCTATCAGGACGGGTCGATTTGCATTATATTATGCGCACAAATGCACAATTTTACGCAAATTTGAGCACAAGTTTGGCACAAGCAAAACTTTTAACAGGTTTAAGGTCATGCATCACCACGCATCAAAATGCACGGAAACATTTAGTGTGCACGACTGTTCTCGCTTCGTTACAGGTTCTGGATTTGAACACTGAGCTGCTGCGGATACAACGGCTGCAGCAACTCTGCATGGTGGAGGAGCAGGCTGCTCAGGATGGCACCGACGACCTGCATTCCGACGACGAGTACTCGAAGGTGTCCTGCATTGTCCGAGGCACGGGACCCTACCCGCGCAAGACTCTGGACGACGCCGTTGATAGGACCATCGAGCGGTTGGCCGCGAGCGTCCAGGTAATATTTTGATCGTCCAATCACGAGAACGAAATTGACGACAGAATCGGACCCACTGTCAGTCAGACTGCAACACCCTCAGTCTCTGTGTTGCAATGAAATATATTCCAATGTTTCATTTATGAGCATAAAAAAATGCAATGAAAAATTGTAGGAAAATTTGGTGCAGGCTTTTTTCTCTTTTTGCACTGAAATCGAATGTGTGGTGAAGTTACCACATTTGGCTGTGGTGAGACCAAAAGTGTGGTTACCGCATTCTACCACACGTACAAATGTGGTAAGAATTACACCCCTTCAAATAAGTGGTGATTAAGGTTTAAGGTTGGACGCTCAACAAGCGGCTCTGTCAAGCAAGAGCCTTACAAGCCTATAATTTAGCCGTTACCTCATGTATTGCGTGGTCAAGACCACCCTTTGATGAGGTATGGAGGACTGACCACATATTTGCTGTGGTATTCACCATGAATTTTATGTGGTACTCTGCTGACCACTGATTTTTAGGGGTATTGACCGCATTTCCACGTGTGGTAAATTCGGGTAACCACAGTTTTGCGCCTACCACACATTACCTGTAGGCTGTACCACACTTCGAAGGACAGCACTGCAAATGCAACGGCGATACTAAAGTCCATTTTTTGGCGATACAATTGAGTATCGCCAATAAACGGCCGTACGGAAAAGTATTGCCTTCAGAACGGCGGTACAAAAAAGTATCGCCAAAATTTGGCAATACTTTTGGATATTGCCAAAACCACGGCACTTAACCAAGGTCTTCTCCCCTTGATTTGTTCGACGTTTATTGCCAAATCGTGGCAATACTCCAAAGTATCGCCAAATTTTGGCGATACTTTCGTGTATCGCCGTTTTGAAGGCAATACTTTTCCGTAAGGCCGTTTATTGGCGATACTCAATTGTATCGCCAAAAAAGGTACTAAAAGTATTGCCTTTGGATGTGAGTGTGCTCAAAATCGGGCTACGCTTCAAAGCGAAAAGTGGGGCAGTCGCAAGTGCCACTCTCATACTTGTGTTCTGTAAGAAACTAATTGCGAAGGTGCAAAGCTACTTCTGAAAGAATTAAAACATTTCCTCAGTGAACATAAGATTTTTTGTTCAATTTAGTGTATTTATTCACAGCAAAATGTTTGGCATCGAGTGCATACCGGCTTAAGTCAAATAAAATCCTAATATATAGAATATAGGGCGGGGAAGAACTGGACACCCCATATTTTACTTCAATACAGTAGGCACAGGAATAACAACTATCAAAAGTTGTTCCGTGGCATCAGCGGTTCATTACACGACAGTTGTCAGGCCAGTACATGAGGGACATTCCACGTGAATCCAAGGACGGTTTGGAATCGAGGTCCTCGGATTTCGACCTAAGTGGTATCAATCGATTCGGTATCGGCCCCTGACTCACCATGTAAATTTTTTTGAAAAAATTTTGAACGGTTTAGTTTTTGCACCAGTTTTATGGTTTTAAAAGTTTTAAAATAGTAAAAACAAAATTTTTTTTTCAAAATTTTTTAGGTGTTCTTTAGGGTTTAGGAATGAGGGAAAAGCATTGAAAGTTGTTTGAGAACCATCTGGGAGGTTTTAAGGGTAGTGAAACCGGTGAATTTTGGTGAAAATTTGACAAATTTCACCGTTCTGAAAATACGTCATCATGGATTTTGGCCAAACTTTTTTTTTCTTTTCCTCTACTATTGGTGCATACTCCCTTAAGAGGGTTTGGATGGCCCGCCACAATTTTTTCTTCTGGAGCCTATAACATGTCTAATTGCGGCATATTTTCCCCTTTAATTGACTGTTTTTTTGTCGTTTCTCTCATGCGCTTACTTGGTCGACCATGCAGATCACTCAAAGTAAGGATATCAGGGCCCAACACAACTTCTGATAGCTAGCTCTTCTATATGCAGACTTTTAGGGACCCATGCAATCATTATCATAGTTACTTTACACAAATTTATTTTATTTTGAGCACATTTTCACTCATAGATCTCGACTAACCTGAGACATGGAGTTTTGAAGTGGACAAAAGTTTAGTGACAACTCACTATTTAAGGATGGCAAGATTCAGAAATTCTTAATGGAAAGAGTAATCGAGTTGAAACATGTGCTGTACTACATAAAGTCCCCTTCGAAACTCCGTGTCTCAGGTTAGTCGAGATCTATGAGTGAAAATGTGCTCAAAATAAAATAAATTTGTGTAAAGTATAATGATTGCATGGGTCCCTAAAAGTCTGCATATAGAGGAGCTAGCTGCCAGGAGTTGTGTTGGGCCCTGATATCCTTACTTTGAGTGATCTGCATGGTCGACCAAGTAAGCGCATGAGAGAAACGACAAAATAACAGGAAAAGTAGCGATATACATCGGCAACTTTGGCCCGTCCCGTACATTAAGAAACGTACGAATTTCTCCTATGTTTGACCCTGACGGGAATTAAATCTGAGTCTGGGGTTAAAATAAATGTCGTTTTCGTCATCAGCACCCTCATAAACATCAGAAACAATGCAAAAACTCGAATAAAAAGAATGTTCCAAAAATACCCCGCTGGGATTTGAACCCGGGTCCGAACTTCTCCGATTTGCTCGAAACTGGCATTATTGGTTTTCTCTCGTCGCCCCGATTCCAAAAATACCCCTACATGCCCTCCTAGCTGCATCCGTTGCCGAGATCCTCCTGGACCCCATGTAGACCATGATGCACCTGCAGCAGCGCCCCCGGGGCTCGGATCGGATTTGCTGCCACCGGGCGGTTCTTAGGGTCACCCAAGGAGGCTGCATACCAAATTTGGTCAAGATCGGACCACGGGAAGTCCTCGGACGAACGAACGAACGAACGGACGAACGAACGAACGAACGAACGAACGAACGGACGCACAGCATGCATCATACTATATGCCCGTCCCTCCGTCATTTTTTTACAAAAAATAAACGGGACGGGCCAAAAACAGTCAATTAAAGGGGAAAATATGCCGCAATTAGACATGTTATAGGCTCCAGAAGAAAAAATTGTGGCGGGCCATCCAAACCCTCTTAAGGGAGTATGCACTAATAGTAGAGGAAAAGAAAAAAAAAGTTTGGCCAAAATCCATGATGACGTATTTTCAGAACGGTGAAATTTGTCAAATTTTCACCAAAATTCACCTGTTTTACTACCCTTAAAACCTCCCAGATGGTTCTCAAACAACTTTCAATGCTTTTCCCTCATTCCTAAACCCTAAAGAACACCTAAAAAAAATTTTGAAAAAAATTTTTTGTTTTTACTATTTTAAAACTTTTAAAACCATAAAACTGGTGCAAAAACTAAACCGTCCAAATTTTTTTCAAAAAAATTTACATGGTGAGTCAGGGGCCGATACAGAATCGATTGATACCCCTTAGGTCGAAATCCGAGGACCTCGATTCCAAACCGTCGTTGGATTCACGTGGAATGTCCCATACGGCATTTGAAGTAAAATGTGGGGAGTCCAGTTCCCCTGTCCAGTTTTTTCCCGCCCCGCCCAAGCTTTCTTTTATTTCAATGTTTTCATCCATAGAATATAGTTATTTTTCGATTGACCACTTCTTGCTTGGTTTAAAAAAAAATTCTTATCATCAATTATTTTAAATTCATTTCTTAAGGGGGGACCCTGGTGAAAAAATGGCCAAAACTGCCAAAAATAGTATTTTTAAAGTTTATAGATAAAAATGTGCTCAAAAGGTTTCAGTTTCAACAGGTTGAACATCTTTAAACTTTATGGGTAGTTCCTTCATCATTTGGAAAGAATTAACATTGAGATCAGTTTTCGTTGGCTTATACGCTCAACTTTACAGCTTTGCTCAGTCGACAAAAAAATTTGTCGTAGAAAGACTTTCTACATTCCTGGTTGACACCTACATGAGTCGTCTTGCATGGACTCTATTCATTGATGACTTGTCAACAAATTTTAGTGACGGAATCTTGATATCAGCCCTATTATTTTTTACAAACACCTAAAAGTTTGTAAAAAAGGCAAAAACTTCACTTTTTTTTAATGTTAAAATTTGAAAATTCATATCTCAGGACGAAAGTTGAAATTGAAAATTCCGTCACTAAAATCTCTTCTATTTTCAAGACTTTCCGTTCCAATGAAAGACGCACGAAGATTTTTCCCGAACACTCCAAAAAACACTGAAAAGCCACTTTTCTCAGAGACCGTTCAACATTTTGGATTGAATTTTGTTTTAGGAACTAACCACAATGAACGTAATAATTAACACTAGAACCGCTGACTTTTTCGTATACCTAGAACCGCGGAAGGGGTCATTTTGACCCCCCCATTTTTTCTGCCCGTATTTTTTTTATTTTGCTCATGTTATGGGCCCTTAACGATGTATAATGATGTATCTGAGATCAACAATGATATTTTGAATTATATAGGGCCTTAAAAGGTCAAAGGTAGGCAACCCGCATGGCACGAATAACCTGTTTTGTTCCTTTTCTACCATTTTTGGCCCGTCCCTTGTATTTTTTTTGTTAAAAAAAATGACGGAGACGGAGTATGCTCCTTGCTGTGCGTCCGTCCGTCCGTTCGTTCGTCCGTCTGGGGACTTCCCGTGGTCCGATCTTGACCAAATTTGATATGCAACCTACTTGAGTGACCCTAAAGAACCGCCCGCTGGCAGTAAATCCGATCCGAGCCCCGGGGGGCGCTGCTGCAGGTGCATCATGGTCTACCTTAGGTCGATGAGGATTTCGGCAACGGATACAGCTAGAAGAGCATGAAGGGAAATTTTTGGAATCGGGGTGACGAGACAAAACCAACGGTGCCAGTTTCAAGCGAATCGGAGAGGTTTGAACCCGGGTTCAAATCCTAGTGGGGTACATTTAGAACATTCTTTTTATTCGAGTTTTTGCATTGTTGTTGATGTGTATGAGGGTGCTGATCTAATTTATGCTGATCTAAAAACATCTATTTTGACCCCAGACTCAGGTTCAAGTCCCGTCCAGATAAAAAATAGGCGAAATTAGCACATTCCGCAATGTACGGGACGGGCCAAAGTTGCCGATGTATATCGCAACTTTTCCTGTTATTCAGTGTGGGGACGTAGATTTTTTACCAGATGATACCTTTACACTTGAAACGTATCTAAAACTATTAGACACATAAAGGTGTCACCGTGCTTTTACTGCTGAGTCCAGAAACCAAGCGGTATCCTAACAATAATACAATAATATTAGGGTGGTGGCTGCCGGGCGGGATCGTGAGTGTCGCATGGCAGGCAGTCTGCTCGAAACATCGACAATACCTCGCGGGTACAGCGCGAGCGGCACCGGCCAACAATCCCCTGTCCCCGGGTACAGCGCGCACAGAACAGCAACAGTGTCTCACGGCTCGGCCGGTGCAAGCCACAGCTCGTCTCGCACCGACATTGGCCAGCTCGCTTAGGTCCATGTATATTATTGGGCTATCTATTTATTTCATACACAGTTATAAAAAAGCCCGAACTACTACCTCGAAGGAATCCAAACGAGTATCATCTGCTTTCATTAACGTTCGTTGAATGAGATTTTTTTATTCTACAGATACCTTACGCGGAACACACATATCTTGCATACATTTAGGCGTTTGCTCGGCGGGTCGCCAATGCCGTTGGCCAAGTTAGGTCTCCCAGGGCAGTCCTTAGCACTCCCAAATGATTTACCACTAAAATTGACGCTTGTGACGCTTTTTTATTGCCAAAATTCGAACTTCCTGAGTGCAAACAATACAGGGGTCAAAATGACCCCTGCCGCGGTTCTAGGTATATTGTTGTCCTACGCCCACAAAAATGGTCCGACAGCGCCGAAATTTCACTCAAATGTTCTTTTCTGGTATTTATAAAAAGTCAAAAAGCCCCAAATCCGAGAAGAAAAAAATAAGTCAGAAAAATTTATGACGAAAATTAAAAGGGGTCAACCCTCCGCGGTTCTAGTGTTAAGCCAAGTTTAAACTTTCTGGGATTATTTTAAAGCCTACTCGAAAGTTTCACCGCCCCCCCCCCTAAGAAATTGAACATCTTACTCATGTTGAAAGGAAGTAAGAGCCGACAGTAGGAATAACCTAAGGTTTGGTCAGTCGACCACTATCATCGTTTTAATGATACATAAAAGATTTTAAACGCGTTGGGCTGACAATTCTGAACCCAAGAAACTTTAAACTTTTAATCCTCTTCACTCTTAAAGTTGTACAGTGAAGAATCTCTATATTATGGTGACAATGATCTAGTGTGAGATCTATCGAGAAAATGATGAGCTGTCTTTGTGACATACTATTGAGAGTTCACTGTACACAATGAAAAGTCTACGAAGCATTTGCTTTATAACTACGAATAAAATGAAGGCATTGTAGAATTGCTTCGTATTATGAAGTATTGCAAAGGATTTTGCTTCATAATACGAAGCATTTCTTCGTAGATTTTACAATGCCTTCATTTTCTTCGTATATTACGAAGCGATTCTTCGTAGAGTATTTACTGTGTACTTTATAGATATTTTGACGTATTTCGTTTGTATTATGGAGAAAAAGTTCACCATGGTGGTGCCCTTTCACCGCAAGACAATTACAGTGTTTCCTTCATTCCAGCTGGGCGCCCAGTGGTGGGAGGAGGTTGAACTCCCAAGATCCGCCGCGCAGGGAAGCTGGTACTTCTGCGGCAAGGGGCACACCTACCCCAAGACGGGAACGGAGCGACGCTGCAACAAGTGCCCCAGGGACTGCATGGCCAGAATATTGGAAGATCCATCGTAGACACATTCTCTGCTTCTTCTGCAGAGTGCAGCTTGGTTGTGCCTGAAGCTCAGTATTGTCGGCGAGCGTCAGTGCGTTCGCATTGTGTTCAAATTTGTTTGATGGAAATTTCCTAGTCTACTTTAATCATGTCTGACGTTTACACAAGTGAAGTAAGCTTTAATTTTAACTCATGACTGTAGTAAACTTTAATTTTATAAATAGTGAAGTAAATTTTAAATTTTAAGTATGTGTGTCTCTTAAAGCCCCATGTCTTGCTCCTGCATTTTTCCTCTAGGCTTCTAGTGCGACGCAATTGATCTTAAAGTGCTCATAAATATGCAATTTTATATTGACCAACTCGAAAAGCATTAAATAGGGGTTTACGTTCATACGGCACAACTTACAAAAAACAAAGCGGGGGAAAATAGGCAAACACTGACAGTAGAAACAGTCTTTTCGGGTATGGTCCATTCAATACTGAACAGATCAATATATTTCCGCAGAAAAACAACAACAAAACGTCACTATGAAATGGTACAAAAAACGTCATTCTTAATCAGTCTCACTGTTTATTCGGATATAATATTGGTTTATCACTTCCGAAAAAAAGACGAACACAACGAATGGCGCGACGAGACACAAACGGCGCTCTTACACGAAGGGAAATAAACAAAAATAATCTTTCATTTGAGAAATCCAAAGGGCAAATGAAGCAAACCCGAAGGGAAAAAAAGTAATAATGATACTTTCTAGTCATACGGTACAGATGTACTTGGAGTAGGAACATGATCTACAGCGACGAGAACATCAGCATGACACAGCAAAGTTCCACACTCAGTGCTATAAACAAAGTTGAAAACAGGGGGCCCGTTTCAAACGCGTGAGTGTCCACAAGCCGTCGGTCAACTCGAAAGATTTCGTATCACGTGACACGGACAAGGCCTTTCCTCTCACAACACATTCTTACGGCTTCTCCCCAGAGTGAATCCTCTTGTGTCGCAACAAAGTATCTGGCCGAGAGAATGCCTTACCGCAGACGTCGCACTTGTAAGGCTGCTCCCCGGTGTGGATCCTCTTGTGTTTCACTAAGTCAGATGAATCAGAAAATGCCTTCCGGCAGACGATACACTTGTAAGGCTTCTCCCCAGTGTGGATCCTCTTGTGTTTCACGAAATAAGATGAATCAGAGAATGCCTTCCCGCAGACGTCACACTTGTAAGGCTTCTCCCCGGTGTGGATCCTCTTGTGTTTCACTAAATGAGATGAATTAGAAAATGCCTTCCCGCAGACGTCACACTTGTAAGGCTTCTCCCCGGTGTGGATCCTCGAGTGCCTCACAAAGTTGCTCTTCTTGGAGAACTCCCTGCCACACACCCCGCACGAGTGAGGTCCGCCCTCAGTGTGACTCGCAAGGTGGTCCCGCAATCCGCTCTCAGTCCGGAAACGCTGGCCGCACTCCCCACAGTTGAATCCGCGGCGCGCCTTCCTGCCCGTCTCCTTGCTCGAGGCCTGCTCGTCCTGGACCGCGTCGCCAGCCGGCACTGCGAGGGAGAAGGCCTCGCCGACGAGCAGCTGCTGGGCCTGCTCCGCGCCGACGCCTGCAACCAAGGGACGGCCATGGTAAGACGGACCACGACTTTCCAGGCTTTCCTTGCGATAACTTTCCGAAGAAGTTGCGGTGGCAGGAATTTGTTGCTGGCCCTTAAGGGAGAAGCTACGTTTAAATGCCATTTTGCACAAAGTTCTTCGCCTGTACCATTTTCTGGTACCTATGAATTTAACAGTCAAGTGCATTTCAGGCAGGCCGCCCTGCACAATGGTCGACCACCCAAGAGAACGCATTTCAACTTGCGTCAGGGTTGCAGGACAGCGCCAAGTCTAGCACACTTAATTAGCCTTTTTAACCGTAACTATGGCCATATTTGCACTGCGATTTCAAACGCTATGAGTATAGCACGTATGGTGCGATGCAGGTGAGATATCGCACCATACGTGCAGTGCGATAGCCATATTGCACCTTACGTGCGATGCGTCCCGAAAATGCCCTATGCTAATGCATGGGAATGGGGAGGTATTGCACTTCATGTGCGAACTTTTGCATCGCACCAATTGACTCACATAGCGTTTGGATTCTCAGTGTGTACAAACATAAGTTATGCTTAAATTGGAACATAAATTATGTACAATTTCGTAAATACTGAAGCACAAAATGAATTTTTGTCCCAAATATTCGTTTACAATTGTACACACCATACGTAAATACTAATATGGCCGTGGTTATGAACAATAAAAGTACGGAAACATTTAGTGTGCGTGTCGTAAGGGAACCCATAGAGGGGAGTTGGACCACCCCCTATCATTTCAAGGGAGTTGCATTGGCTGCCGAAGCAACACGTACACTCTCAGACTCGTATTGACTTTTTATCTTTTGCCATAAAGGTTTTCGTGCAAACGTAATATGTACTATTTTCTCTTTGGCTATGCACTATTTTGTTCATTGTATAATGTTTATAGTCCATTAAAGCGGACGTTTTGTCATTTGCAATGTACTTTTCTATTTCTACAAGGTCTATTGACTTTTATATCCCTAAAACGATCAAAATTGTGCATAGTTAAGGAGAAAATAGTACATTTTACGTTTGCTCAAAAACCGCTATAAGCAAGAGAGAAAAAAGTCCATATAGGTCTGAGCGTGTAAGAAGCCTCGCGAATAACTCACCTGCAGCGACCTTGGAGTCCGGCATGCTTCCCTCCTCGTCAAGCTGGTCGAACACTCCGTCCAGCGGCGGGCACGGACCGCCATGGCCTGGGCCTGGAAGAGAACCACCGTCATTGGAAGGACCAGCCGAGGGCGCAGAAGGGGCGGCGAGGGCCTTACCGCACACAGCGCACTGCTCGCACGGGGACGGCTGCAGTCCGGAGCTCCAGTCGCAGTCAGCACTCTCCGTCGGCAAGTCAATGCTCTCGGCTTTCAGATCTGGACAGAAAATACGGCAATCAACATCCGACAAAAGAGTCGGCGCCCAATGATCCCGGCATGCAAAAGCGCCACACACTAAACTACACTCCAAAGTGAGGTACCGGGTTCAGACTTAATTATTGAGGAATTCAGTCGACGCTCTCGGTTTCCAGATCTGGGCAGAAAATAAGGAAGGCAGTATCCGATAAAAGAGTCAGCTCCCAATGAACCTGTTCCCAGCACACGGCATGCAAAAGCGCCACACAATTTGAAAACTACCAGCCAAAAAGGGGAGAAGTGTAGGAGGGGAGAAGGGTAGGAGGGGAGAAGTGTAGGAGGGGAGAAGTGTAGGAGGGGAGAAGTGTAGTGGGGCAGATTTTATTTTTGAGGAATTTTGAATGAATAATTCGAAACTTTGCAGCAATTGCATTGGAAGATACAACAAAAACCTTCGTATAACGAAGAAAAACCGACTCCGCATTATCCTTGTGCCATTTCTGTTGTGTTACAGGAAATTTATTCGTAATACATTTAGGATGAATACATTACAAAAAAAAGCATTCCACTTCCACACACAACAACGCGTTCGTGAAAAGCAAAAAAAAAAAAAAAAACTGGGGCGGTTGCTACTGCACGCCCGATCACCACAAGTTAAGAGAAAAAAGCAAGGCATATCTAGCCAACATTAATGGTAGAAACCCTTAGACACTGCAAATGCAAAGGCGATACTTAAGTACATTTTTTGGCGATACAATTGAGTATCGCCAATAAACGGCCTTACGGAAAAGTATTGCCTTCAGAACGGCGATACACAAAAGTATCGCCAAAAGTTGGCGATACATTTGGGTGTCGCCAAAACCGCGGCATTAAACTAAGAACTCGTCCCTTTGATTTGTCCAACGTTTAGTGGCAGTCTGTGAAGTATCGCAAAATTTTGGCGATACTTTTGTGTATCGCCGTTCTGAAGGCAATACTTTTCCGTAAGGCCGTTTTTTGACGATACTCAATTGTATCGCCAAAAAAGGTACTAAAAGTATTGCCTCTGTATTTTCAGTGGATTCAATAATGGTCTACTTGCTTTTTCACGACAAGGGAGGATAGAAAAAGGTGCTACAACCTAAATGGTACTCTGCAAACTCAAGTGTGTGCCAGGCATGCACTTCTTGGTGCATGCCTGCAGGCACACACTTCCTGGTGCATGCCTGGCAGGCACACACTTCTTTTCTGCATGCCTGGCAGGCACACACTTCCTGGTGCATGCCTCAGGCACACACTTGCCGTCGCTTTTGCATGCATACAAGCAAGTGTGTGCCTGAGGCATTCACCAGGAAGTGTGTGCCTGCCAGGCATGCAGAAAAGAAGTGTGTGCCTGCCAGGCATGCACCAGGAAGTGTGTGCTTGCAGGCATGCACCAAGAAGTGCATGCCTGGCACACACTTGAGTTTGCAGAGTACTCAACACGCGATTTGTAATCAGTCTTACTTGTCTCGTTGATTGTCACTACATAATCATTTCTAAAATCAACATCTATAGTTGGCGAAGTTTCGACACAGAGAGACTTTCAAAAAAGAAAAAGAAAATATATTCCATGTAATCAATGCAAAACAAACTCAAGCATAAACGAAGCGTAGCGCTGATACTGGCACTATTAAGTTTTACGGTACGAGAATAATTGATACAAAAAAAAGGTCGACAGGTTCGAGTCAGGAATGCTTTCCTCTCCGTCAGGCACGCAGGGGGACGGCTGCGGTCCGGAACCCAAGTCGCAGTCAGCATACTCTCCATCGGCAAGTCGATGCTCTCGGTTTTCAATCCTGGGCAGGAAAAGATACGTAAGCACCCCATAAGACAGGCAGCGTCCACTGGACGCGTCCTGAGCGCCCGGCATGCAAAAGCGATACAGGCATGCATTGCTTCACTACAAAAAGTGAGGTACTGGGTGCAGAATGCCAACGGGAATTCCAGCGAAGAACCACAGTTCCAGGACTCTACGCCGCGATTATGAATTCAATGAACCCTTTTGAAGCCGCCTGAACCGAACAGACGTGTGCGGACGAGGTGACGGAATAATAACTGGTTCTTGTCGCCACCCACGAACGTCGCCCTGGCCGGGACGAAAATTCAGGGCCGGAACCTGTGGAAATCAGACGGCGCCCTGGACTAGACTTGATCCAAAGGAAATGCAGAAACTCTCACGTTGCAAATACGGACGAAACGAGGAGCTTCCGCATTACAAGCGGTACACATATCATCACGAAATGCACACGCACTGCACTCGTGTGGCCTCGGGTTACAGTAGTTTTAGGTGTCATGACAAGGACCACTCCCCATCGCACACTGCGCACTCAGCCTGCACTGCCAGGGAGTGGGTCTCACTTGATACATTTAAAAAACCCTACGAACTGGTTACAACTAACGAAGTAAAATAACTTCAAATAACAAAACATTTTAAGCATACGTAAATTTACAAAGAAAATGAATCGTAATTAACGAATTATTTCTTCGTTTGCATGCCTAAAAATGCAATGCTTCGTAGGGTTTAACTCTTGTGGGAACCGCTGGGTCTGGTCCGCGCCGACACCTGCAACCGAAGAGACAAAGTTAGCGTCCGTGAAAGCAGCGATTGCACTCCGTCCATCAGCGGCAGGGAAAAAGTTGATGCTACCAGGATCTTTCAGGTTTAAGCACCGCGAAAACTCTCAGACTTTTGTTGACTTTTCGTCTTTAAGTAATGAGGTTGAAAAGCACCATTAAAAAGTACTATTTCCTCCAAAGCTATGTAAGATTTTGTACGTTATGTTGACTCAACATGAGTTTCCTATAACAAGGAGTCGCAATTGACTTCAAAAATTGTCAATAATTGGGGACAATTTAGTCTTTGCAGGGAACAATACTAAACATGGTTCCAAGGAAAAACTCCTTATTATTGCTGCTTAGAAAACCAAGTAAGGTAAAAAATCAATTGAGGGTCACGAATCAATTATGGGTCATTTTTTTCGACGGGTCACCGCAGACCCGACGGAGATTGAATCGATTTGAATTTCGCGGTAGACCTTTCTCCAACCTTTCCTTGTCTCCCCAAATAGCGTGTATGTCCGAGCGACAACTGTGACAGCTCCTATCAGGCTTCAAAGGAAGGCCCGAGATAAAACGTACCTTGGAAAAGAATTTCATGATGTTGCCCGCCCTACTTTCTGCTGCTGAGCTGACACTGCCTCCTTCACGGCATTCTCATTCTCGCCCTTGCTGGCAGCCTTTTCCTTCAGTGCTTTCCATTCGGCTACACACAAACTTTGCACTTTGCCTGCTGCCAAACCACAATGGCTCTTTTTCATTGCATTAAAGAGGGAGTGATAAAGTTTGTTTTTATCCACTGGCATTGTGTAGTTTTGTTTAATGCGCCCCTCGAACACCACGTGAATTCAGGTTGACTTGACACTACCTAGTGGGCGTTCGCCGCCGCTTTTCGCCGAGAGATAGCGCTGCACGCGCGTCTAATGAGCGCGCGGTTTGAATTTTACGTGGCATTTCCGCTTGATAAAAAGTGTTGCGCCACAAAGCCCCCCCCCTTTGGTCACGCTTTGGCCTTACCCCTCCCCCCTTCCCCAAAAAAGAGTGACGTCATTTGTGAACGCCCCCTAGTAGGAGCAGAAGATTCATCCACAAGCTTTCTACAGCTGTACGCTCCTAAAACACAAAAAAAAGAACAGTTTCAAGAACAAGTATGTACGGAAGACTCCAAAGAAGTATTGTTTTTTTACAATCGAACTGTCAGAAAACAGCACCGAGGGCTACAACATGCTTGTAATAAAACAAGACGTGTTGCTATAAAACTTAACAGCATAAGTGCTGTTAATTTACAGCACTTTTTTAAACAGTGTGGCCCTTTATGCGTTTTGGAAATTTTCTTTACGATTTTAATGAGATTTTGCAGACTAGTAGAACATTGAACGCTGATTCTGATGATGAAATGTGGTTAAAAAGTTAACGACCAATTTTGAGAAATTTGCTGTCAAAATCGCTGTTTCCATGGCAAAACTCGACTCGTCAAAGAAAAAAAGGGAGTGGGGGGGAGCCGAGCCGGGGCAGACCAATAGCCGAGCTTCTTTTCAGGTCTGTGTACAGCTTACTCCAAAAGCTGAAATAGCACGTTCGAAATGAAAAATTTCTTTGACTGCAGGTAGAGAAGGTGCAACAATAGAATTGGTGTCGGTTCGAATGCAGTTTTTCGGGCAGAACTTTCCAATAATACTTCTTGATCGGAGTGTTTTTGGACATGCGCAGTAGGTTTGCAACCTGTTAAACAGTTTAACCAACTGTAGCATTCGAAATGTGTATTCATTTTGCTGTCTTTCTTGTTTTATCTTTGTTTGCTGTTTATGAAAATTCATATAAAACAAATTGTCAATTTATATGTGACAACTTTTTAAAAAAATATCTACCAAAAATAACTAAAATAAAAGTTCTTTTTTACTGACATGAAGTTCCTCAAATAAGGCAAAAAATCAATTGTGGGTCACATTTTTGAAAATTCCAAGTTAAGGCCTTTAATTTTGACCTGATGACAAAAGTGCATGTGCGGCCATTAACAATGGTCCTTGGACTAAGTTTTGCAGCATAGCAGCCCCGTCTATCATCCTTATTTACTAAGCTGTGGCTGTTTTAAAAATAGTCTGTTTTGGCCCACAATTGATTTTTGGCCCGTCCCGTTCATTTTTTTGTAAAAAAAAATGACGGAGGGACGGGCATATAGTATGATCCCTGCTGTGCGTCCGTCCGTCCGTTCGTCCGTTCGTCCGTTCATCCGTCCGAGGACTTCCCGTGGTCCGATCTGGACCAAATTTGGTTTGCAGCCTCCTTGGGTGACCCTAAGAACAACCCGGTGGCAGCAAATCCGATCCGAGCCCCGGGGACGCTGCTGCAGGTGCATCATGGTCTACATGGGGTCGAGGAGGCTCTCGGCAACGGATGCAGCTAGAAGGGCATGTAGAGGTATTTTTGGAATCGGGGCGACGAGAAAAAACCAATGGTGCCAGTTTCGAGAGAATCGGAGAAGTTCGGACCCGGGTTCAAATCCCAGCGGGGCATTTTTTAAACATTCTTTTTATTCCAGTATTTGCATTGTTTCTGACGTTTTTGAGGGTGCTGATGACGAAAACGACATTAATTTCAAACCCAGACTCAGGTTTAATTCCCGTCAGGGTCAAACGTAGGCGAAATTCGTACGTATCTTACTGTACGGGACGGGCCAAAGTTGCCGATGTAAATCGCTACTTTTCCTGTTATTGGAACCAGTTGTGGGTCAGCATTGTAGAAAGCTCAAATTTGGATATGATTTGCTTCGATGCGAAAGGAATTCACTTTTGAATTTATTTTTCGGAATCGTGAAAACTGCAGGATCTGTAGCACAATGAATCAATTGTGGGTCATATCAATTGTGGGCCATTTCGTCTTTTTGCTTGTAAATTGGCCACTTTTGCAAGATATTTTCTTATTTTCATTAATAAAAGGTCCCTGGTTCTCAATAAACCAAGCAGGCACGTTTTTCACTCAAAGAGGAAAAATACATAAACAGGCTTATTTCACTGTGAGACAGATGTGAGTTAAACGTCCTGGATTAGAGACGAAACTTTTACAGTGCATATTCTAGGGCCGCCGTTGTGGTAGACAATCCAACACCACACCCTGTCATCGTGAAGTATTGCTACAGTTTATAATCTATTTCAGTCAGAATATTTAGTCTGTAGGGATTGATTTGACTCGTTTTAACAGTGCCGGACTGGCCTCGGGTGCCTAGCCTGCAGTTAGAGAACGGTCCCCTTCCGGGCGCTATGTAAGCCCCGCAATGCTCCCCCCCCTCCCCAACAAAAAAAAGCCTTATGGCGGACTGGAAGTAAGAGCTAGCGTTGTCATTCGGGGCTGTACCCTAAGCTTAACCACCTTCTTATCGTAGTACAAAATGTGACAGTGCAGAAAAATGGAATTTACTGTGATACATCAGTCATTCAGAAGCGCAGAAAACAAAAAATATAAGAAAAACTACCGTACGTCTAAAATAATGGGTTGGACATGGTAGCGAACGCTACTTTGCCATCACCCGCGCACCATGGCATCGAATGATTTCGGCTGTACTATGGTAAATTTATGTTCCCTGACCTACACTGCAAGAAAAAGTGTGGATAGTACAATAAAAGTACAACAAAAACTGTACAATAAAAGTACAACAGGGATTGTAGAAAGTACAACGAAAATTGTACAAACCACAACGAGCCCTGGACTGTCCAGCACTCGTCATGCCGGTTCCATTGTACTTTGTACAACAATTGTTGTACTTAAAAAGTACACTAAATTCCTGATAAAAAATTTGCCAGAAATTTGTGTACTTTTGTTGTGGTTATTTCCTGCAGTGTATTATGAACCTAAATCAGCAAGGGCTTCCCGTTTTACCTAGTAATAGCTTCACGGTGGCAATTTGAAAAAATCACGATTTTTCGCTTTGTTGGATGGGCGCTTTTTTCACGGCTTTTTGAAGGGCCTTCCTTTGAAGCCTGATAGGAGCTGTCACAGTTGTCGCTCGGACATACACGCTATTTGGGGAGACAAGGAAAGGTTGGAGAAAGGTCTACCGCGAAATTCAAATCGATTCAATCTCCGTCGGGTCTGCGGTGACCCGTCGAAAAAAATGACCCACAATTGATTCGTGACCCACAATTGATTTTTTACCTTACTAAGCTGTGGCTGTTAAAAAATAGTCTGTTTTGGCCCACAATTGATTTTTGGAACCAGTTGTTGGTCAGCATTGTAGAAAGCCCAAATTTGGATATGATAAGCTTAAATGCGAGAGGAATTCACTTTTGAATTTATTTTTCGGAATCGTGAAAACTGCAGGATCTGTAGCACAATGAATCAATTCTGGGTCATATCAATTGTGGGCCATTTCGTCTTTTTGCTTGTAAATTGACCACTTTTGCAAGATATTTTCATATTTTTATTAATAAAAGGTCCCTGGTTCTCAATAAACCAAGCAGGCACGTTTTTCACTCAAAGAGGAAAAATACATAAACCGACATAAACAGGCTTATTTCACTGTGAGACAGATGTGAGTTAAACGTCCTGGACTAGAGACGAAACTTTTATAGTGCATATTCTAGGGCCGCCGGTGTGGTAGACAATCCAACACCACACCCTGTCATCGTGAGGTATTGCTACAGTTTATCATCTATTTCAGTCAGAATATTTAGTCTGTAGGGATTGATTTGACTCCTACAGGGCCGTACTGGCCTCGGGTGCCTAGCCTGAAGTTAGAGAGCGGTCCCCTTCCGGGCCCCGGGCTTGTAAGCCCCGGAATGCCCCCTTCCCAACAAAAAAAGCCTTATGGCGGACTGGAAGTAAGAGCTAGCGTTGTCATTCGGGGCTGCAGCCTAAGCTTAACAACCTTCGTATCGTAGTACTGTGTGTGACTGAGCAGAAAAATGGAATTTACTGTGATACATCAGTCATTCAGAAGCGCAGAAAAAAAATATAAGAAAAACTACCGCAAAATTCGTCAAAAATAATGGGTCGGACATGGTAGCGAACGCTACTTTGCCATCACCCGCGCACCATGGCATCGAATGATTTTGGCTGTACAATGGTAAATTTATGTTCCCTGACCTATTATGAACCTAAATCAGCAAGGACGTCCCGTTTTACCTCGTAATAGCTTCACGGTGGCAATAGGGTACTTCGGAGAAAACCCAGACCGGAAGTCAGCGACAGACCGAGAGAAACAAAAGAGCGTCGTGAGGCCGTGCTGAGCGGTGGTGGGGGTCGAAATCGGCGGGGTGGGGGCAGCATGCGCGCGCCGCCTTCACCCCCACTCCGCCGATTTCGACCCCCCCCACCGCTCAGCGCGGCCTCCTGACGTTCTTTTGTTTCTCCCGTTCTGTCGCTGACTTCCGGTCTGGGTTTTCTCCGAAGTACCCTATTTGAAAAACAAACAATTTTTCGGCTCGTTGGATGGGCGCTTTTTTCGCGACTTTTTGAAGGGCCTTCCTTTGAAGCCTGATAGGAGCCGTCACAGTCGTCGCTCGGACATACACGCTATTTGGGGAGACAAAGAAAGGTTGGAGGAAGGTCTACCGCGAAATTCAAATCGATTCAATCTCCGTCGGGGTTGCGGTGACCCGTCGAAAACAATGACCCACAATTGATTCGTGACCCACAATTGATTTGTTACCTTACAGAGAGCCTTCGTAATTATAGGTCTGGGATTAACAACGGATCCTTCGGCAAAAAAAATTCCAACAGTTCCTTCGTTTAAGGGGAGGTTCTGGTGATAATGCTATTTTCTCCTAAACAGATCCCACTGTGAAAATTTGTTAAAAATTTGATGTCTTATCAAGTATTTATTAAAATTTTTCATTGGGGAGGCACATTCTATGCCCTGAACCCAGTCGCAGAGCCATTTTCTCCCATTTAGGCTATAACTTTAAAAATCTTCTTGCGCATACTATTTTGTCGTAAAAGGTTGGCTTAGACATTTTTCACTTCTTCGATTCATTTTTTAAAAATGCCGGCATGCACACCTCAAAATGTCAATTGCATTTTTATTCGCAAACTTTCTAACCAAGCATTTTACTATAATTGATCAAAAATGTACAAAATGGACAAATTTTAGGGACTTTTCAGCTTAAAAAGTTAATAATTAATAATGTAATGGAAGTTTTGAGCTATGCATGCCGGAATCTTTTGAAAATGAATCGAAGAAGTGAAAAATGTCAAGGTCAACCTTTTACGACAAAATAGTATGCGCAATGAGATTTTTTAAGATACAGCCAAAATAGGCTCAAAAAGACTCTTCGACTGGGTTTACAGCCTGGCATGTGCCTTCAAAAGTCAAATTTTAGTCTCCTCAATGAAAAATTTTATCTTCCGAACAAATTATGACTGTGGGATCCACTTGGAAAATGGCAAGATTTTCACCAGAACCTCCCCTTAATTAGGAAGGTCCGTCGTAGATTTACGAAGGCCCGTCGTAGAGTAACGAGGCCCGTTACGAAATTTACGAAACCCTTTGTAAATTCACAACAGACTTTGTAAATTTACGATGTTTCTTCGTAAATTTACTACGAAACCTTCAGAAATTAACGACGAACTTCCGTTGATTTATAAAAGTTCCTGTAGGAAAGAAACATTTACAGTACACTTTTGGACATTCCCTAAAACCTTCGGAAAATATTCCGTCGTAAATTCACAACATAATGTTTAGAGTACACTAATAGCCTCCAAGGTTGGATATTCCTGCAACAGGTTAAAATGGTGCAGTTTTCCGTTCAGTTTTGATGGTTGTCTGTGCTGCCCGATAGGTGGCGCTGAGGTCGTTGCTCAGATGTCCGCGCTCTTTCAGGTGACGAAGGAAGGTTGAGGAAAGACCCATACCGAATTTGAAGTCTATCTCTTCAATCATGGATGTGTAGCGGCCCGTAACTGATCCGTGACCCACAATTGATTTTTTACGTCACGGGGTTTGATTTTATGGATAAGACCCAGCTTCATACCTTTTATAAATCGGATCGTGACATTGTAAAGTACCTTTCGTGAGTGGAATGCGTCACAGGCGTGCGGGTGACATGCAACCAGTCTGCTAGTCTAGCTTGTGGCTCCGACATCTCATAGCCATTTCTGTGTGACGCTTTCGCTGTTTCCAGAGGCTTCAAAATCAAGTTCAGTCCTTGGAGTAGGGGGCCGGGTCAAGTATGTTCCCATCAAGATTCTTGTGGGCGCTTATGATTCTGGCCCAACACAGCGTCGAAGGAAAACACATAAATACTTTTGCTGTAAGAAGCGACCTCTCGAGAGTCAGGAAAATGAAAGAGCCAAATTGTCCTTTGACATCATCGGACTCCGACAGCGACATCGATGGCTACTAAAAGACACTTCCACCAGAACGCCGAATGAAGAACAAGAGGAAGAAATGGTGCAGGAACCAGTTCCCATAAACGTCTTATTTATAGGTTTTGACGGTCTAAAATCATAAAACTCGTCTTTGTCTAATTTTAACCGATCGTAGAACTCAAATGAACCCATAATATGGACAAATGAGCAACTTTTATGGACTGTTTCTGGGTTTTGTTATTCTTCTTGTTCTTCACTCGGCGCTCTGGTGGAAGTGTCTTTTTACTTATGCTGGCCAGTTATTCCTGCCCCCCTCCCCCCAGGTCGCAAAGTTCCGAAAGTGGAGTTGTATTGAAAATGTCGCGAGCAGCCCATCTAGCTTACGGCTTTATCCTTGCAGGGCTGTTAGGTGCTGAAAATTTGAAAATAGAAAAGTGAGAATGATTGACCACACTATGAACTTACAATCTGCATTGTAGAACAGTGAACCCAAGAGCTTCATTTAAGTAACAAACATTTTTTAAACGCGTTAAAAGTAAGGGAAAAAATGCAATTTGCTCTGCAGTGATGTTTAGCATCTCCCATGGAGATGTTTTCAGCCAAATACTTGATTTGAAGTTGAAATGATTACTTTTTATAAGTTGTTCGTTTGCCGCCTCTTGAGAATCAGTGTCCCATAATGTATCTTTCGATACCTTTCATAAGTCCTGTAAAAAGATTTATTTTTTAAGATTAATTGCGAAGTTGTTTCAAATGAAACCAGGCTCTGTGTGTCGGACCAGGGGGTGGCAACGGCCTAGGGAGAGCGTGAAGCGATGCTCGCGCCGTCAGTGCAGAGGTTGCGCACTTGTTCAAGATTATGAAAACTAGACTGTGTTTTTCAAAACGCTTTGCACCGCTGGAAAGGGCTTGAAATTTAGGGTGCATTAGGCTAATTGCTCTTCTCGAAACTCCCCCATTACCTAACATTAAGGTGCAGTAAATACACCAAAAAACACGAAAAATCATAAAATTTGGGGGAAAAACAGCGCTATGTTGATGTAAATGATTCCGCCCTTGCGTTCGGTTGAATTGGAAGTATCGGGCAGTCTACTAGGCCTAATGCACCCCAAATTTTGTGGTCTTTTGATCTGTGCAAAGCGTTTTGCAATCAACGGGCTAGATCTTACAATCGAAGCAAAATAAGTATCCCCTGCACCTCACTCGCGCATGGCTTCACACGCTTCTTAGGCCGTTGCCGCCCCCTGGTCGGACAAACAGGTTAAGGGGGGACATCACTCCAAAATGATCAAAAATTGCAACTTTTTTTATTCGTTAATATTATAGATCATTCTTTTCTGCGTCGAATGGCGAAAACCGCATTCCGAAATTCAAAAAATTGCAGTTTTAGGAGGTTGTGGGCCGAAAACATGCATAGGGGAAAAGCCCAGTTTCCCCAACTTTGATCGCGTTTTACTCGGAACATGAAATTGCAAACGGTTGCAGGCCTCTAGGGCGCAGTTTTTGAGCTACAGCGGGGAGATTTAGCATGGAAGCTCCTACGACATGCCGCTATGGTGGGTAGCAAAATAATTTGCATTGGTCAATTTTTATTATTTTTTTAACGTTTAAAATTGAACAATTTTGACCAAAACAATTGAACAATTCTTTTTGGTATGTAACAAATACAACTTAAAATGACTTTTTAAATGTGATTGAGGTACCCACCATAGCCAGACATCTCAGGAAGGCTGTCACCAAATTTCGTTGTTCTACGTCAAACCGTTTGGCGTCCAGCGCTGCAACAGTGCGAAATGGTCTAACCTAACACTCAAAAATGTGTTTTCGACGAAAGCGCTGTACTGCCCTGGCGGATTGACTTTGTGTTGTTTTATACTTTATCTGTTAAAATATGAACAATTTATCTCTTTCCGTTTGGTTTTTATGACGTTTTTACAAAAGCACTGTTTTTGGAGTGATGTCCCCCCTTAAGGGGAGGTTCTGGTGAAAATGCTATTTTCTCCTAAATAGGTCCCACTGTGAAAATTTGTTGAAAATTTGATGTCTTATCAAGTATTTATTAAAATTTTTCATTGGGGAGGCACATTCTATGCCCTGAACCTAGTCGCAGAGCCTTTTTCTCCCATTTAGGCTATAACTTTAAAAACCTTCTTGCGCATACTATTTTGTCGTAAAAGGTTGGCTGAGACATTTTTCACTTCTTCGATTCATTTTTTAAAAATGCCGGCATGCACATCTCAAAATGTCAGTTGCATTTATATACACAAGCTTTCTAACCAAGCATTTCACTATAATTGATCAAAAATGTACAAAATAGACAAATATTAGGGACTTTTCAGCTTAAAAAGCTAATAATTAATAATGTAATGGAAGTTTTGAGCTATGCACGCCGGAATCTTTTGAAAATGAATCGAAGAAGTAAAAAATGTCAAGGTCAACCTTTTACGACAAAATAGTATGCGCAAGGAGATTTTTTAAGATACAGCCAAAATAGGCTCAAAAAGACTCTTCGACTGGGTTTACAGCCTGGCTTGTGCCTTCAAAAGTCAAATTTTAGTCTCCCCAATGAAAAAGTTTACATTCCGAACAAATTATGACTGTGGGATCCATTTGGAAAATGGCAAGATTTTCACCAGAACCTCCTCTTAAGGGACTATACTGAAAATAGGTTTTTCCAGGATTATCATTCCAGAAATTTTCTTTTGCTTTACATTGATAGGATACTACTCAAAATAATTTCAGCCGAAGTATGAAAATTTTCGGCCAAATGGTTTAGGAGATATTCACAGGTAAAGTAAAAACATACACTGTAAAAATTTATGTCCGGAATAAACGACGGATCCTTCGGCAAAAAAATTGCCAACGGTTCCTTCGTTAATTTACGAAGCTCTTCGTATATTTACAACAAGTTAGAGAAGCAATTTATCAATTTTGCTAAGTGGTACTCGTTCTTTGCCTTCAGGTGACACAAATGTAATCTCAGTATTTCAGTCAATATAAGGCGTAAACCATTTAACTGATGTCTTCTGAATAGTTCAAGGTTTTGGTAACAACATTACTTCAGAGAAAAATAATGCTTGTATAGTACAATCTATGGGCATTGAACTTGGGTTTAGAGATCGGGGGAGCAGGGCTGTATCCATTGGTCTACATCACGTTACATGGCTGGGGTGTGCTAACAATGCCCCTAGAGGAACGGGGCTTCCCTGAGACCTAGCGGCGAGAGGGCGCATGCGCCGGCACCGTTGTTGAGGTTAAAATCGTGGGACTTAGAACATTTTGGCTGGCAACAGCACAACATCTAGTAATCTCAAAAAATCATGTAATAAACGGGTAAAATTCATAAGAGGAGAATTTTAGGACTCATTGTTGGCTTTCTAATGAGTCACAACACTTGGTCCTAAATGTTTAACTTTGCAAAATATCCTATTCCATCATTCAGTCCAGAACTTGCACTTCTCTCCTATTGATTTTAAGGTAAAAAGTGCTTCATGGTAACAGAAAAAAGCTTCTAACATTAGTTTCTCACCAAAACCATACCTATTCAAAAAATATTACATTACAATTGTGTGTTAAGTATTTACTGAGTTAAACATGTGTCACCAAGTTGTGTCTTACCAAACACAATACTCGTCTTTACCTTTGTATGGATATAGAAAGTAGGTAAAGAACGAGTAAAAACCTTCGTAATTTTTTTGAACGATCTCTTTCGATTTTACAATCACAATGGAAATTTACGAAGCACCTTCGTAAATCGATACCTCCTTATAACAAACACGTAGTTTGATTACCGGTTTCAACACTCACATAGTTTGTGCACCGAGACCAACAAACACGTAGTTTCGCGGCCGTTCGGGAGTCGCGAGTAAACACTCACGTAGTTCGGTTCAACAATCACGCAGTTCCATTTTCTACAGTATTATTGCTGTATAAGTCGTTTGATCACTATTAGGTGGTAAAAAAACAGTCATTGTGACCGAATTTAAGCTTGGAAACGTGTTCTGAGGCAGTTTTCAGTAAAAATACAGTCAAAATACAATGTGGCGAACAGCTTCTCAAAGTACTTTCAGAGTGCCCCTACCGACAATACTCTCCACTTTTAGGTTGAAAAAGACTCAAAGCACAAATAATTTAGTTTGTACACCCTCAATGGATGCCCAATGTCCATTTTCAGTCTAAAATAAAACACTCGAACAAACTACGTGTTTGCTAGCCCGCAGCGGAAAACTACGTGCTTGTTCCGTCTTCTAGCAAAACTACGTGTTTGTTGACCTCGATGCTCAAAGTACGTGAGTATTGAAACCGGTGATCAAACTACGTGTTTGTTATTAGGAGGTAATTAAAAGGTCACAAAGTGACCGCAATTCTGGTTCCAGAAGGTTTTATACTCATAAATTCCTAAGACTATTTTAACTGAAGGTCATGCCAGAGGAGATTTATCATCAAGGCACTGAAAAGAGAAGAGTTTTTTGCAATTGGTCTTGCACTCAAATTATTTTCCTTTGAAATTTCTTATTAAATTATGTTTCTCTTATATGGTTTTATTTTACTCAATCTTATGTAACTATCTGAGTCTCATATAACAAATTTAAATATATTAAGTCTGTTTTATTAAAGTTTGATAAAAATTCTTATTTGGCTCATAGGACACTACTAAACTTATAACGTCCTTATTTGATCCAGAAAGAACCATTCTTATCAAATGTGATGCTTAATACGGTCCAGGTAAAAAATAAAGTCAAATAAAGCATATATCTGCAGCCCACTTCAGCTTCAAGTTAGAGGAAAGAACGTCAGGAAAGGGGGTGAAAGGGGAGAAGCGATCTTTAAATTGAAACGCCTCCCACCCGCTCATCGCCCGTCCCTTCGGTACAAAACAAGGACAAATGAAAGCGGTGGAGCAGCCGTGGAATTTCTTGTTGTCACACACTTTCAACAGCACTGCACTACCGCGTGTTCGCGACACTTAAGAAACGCACTGCACGCGCAAGGGACGCCACAAAACTTTGTACTGAACCACTGCACTGGAGCCAAACTCGCGGAATCAGGCCTCGCCTGGCTTCAAAACTGGTCGCTTTTTGGACATGTTCAAAAAATCTAAATTACTGTTTTAATCCACAACCACGGCTTGATTGAGAACATCACTCAGAATAATAGTTAAAGCGCGTTTTATTTCCTTTAATTTGATATGTGAATTTGGTCTGTAGGCTAATTTGAGCCGGAACTACGCCCGCCGGAATTCACACCTGACGTCTGCACTCGGCTGGCGCTCTAGTGGTAGAACAATGAAAAATGGGGCCGACAGCTGATATTAAAGCTCGCGGCGACGTGCAACTTGGAGGGTTTATAGATATTGTTATGGCAAACAATGTGAGCCCTATTTCGAGTTCATTGAATCAAAGGTTTGTTCTACATATATCGGCCTTTTTTCCAATATTCTATAACTGCAGCGGCAGATGACTACCGTCAGGGTCGACTTCCGGTGGGCGTAGCTCGGCCCCAAATTTAGCTACAGACCTCGCATGCATTTCAGATTGTAGAAAGTAAAACACGCTTTAATGCTTATAAGCAGTATTTTTCTCATTTACCCGCTAGTTTCGGTTTAAAACGGTTATTAAAATTTTTTAAACATGTCCAAAACTCAAAATTTTACAGTTTTTGGCTTTTGTGTCCAAACGAAAGCATCAAACTAGGGATGAAAATGCCCGGAAAGTTTTCAGAAACATTGGAAAAAAACTGTTTTTTTCCGTTTTTTTCCCTGGCCTCGGAAAAATTGGAAAGATTCAGCCTGAAAAGTAGGCAAATAGTCGGGCATTTCGCCTGAAAATAAGGCTAAAAGCATGCCGTTATCCCCACGTGAACACGATTCTCAGTGCACTCATACTACTTATACCCTGTTATGATTCCTTCTCGTGCGTTTTTTTTAACTTGCTGTTGTGAATCTCGGGTTGTCAGTATAAGTAAAGTTGTAACAAAGCACAAAAGTAGTAGGTTTTATGTTCGTGGTGCTTAAAAACGAATTTTTACTTCTTTTCCAATTTTTCCAAATTTTCCTGGTTTTTTTTTTTTCAACTTTTCCGTTTTTTTTCCGACCCTTTGAAAGTTTCCGGAAAATTTGCATCTCTACATCAAACGTAGCAACACTATATATATTTGGAATCAGCATTTCATTTCGCGTGTAATGACGCCAATCTCAGCCTTCTGCGACGAAAAAGGTAAAAAATTTGAACTTTAAACGCCGATTTTGAACGAATCCCACGTTGAAAAAACTTGAAATATGGCTCATTTTGTTCGTCTTGTCAAGCTTTATCAGCCCACCAAGTTTCATGGTGTCGCGAATTGTTTGTAGCTCTTATATTTGTCACACAGTCCTCAAAGGGCGGAAGTTCTTTCTAGGACTTCCGTTTGGGGCTTATGTGTCCAAACAGCACCTTATCTATCAAACCACTACATATTCGGAATCTGCATTTCATTTGGCTTCCAATGATGCCAATTTTATTGTTCTATGACAGTTTCAACGCCGACAGCAATTTTTTGAACAAAGGTCCAAAATTTGAACTTTGAACACCGATTTTGAACGCATTCGTGGTTGAAGAAACTCGAAATGTGGCTTATTTTGTTTGGCATAGTTAGTATTGTAAGCCATCCAAGTTTCACGTCGTCGCGAGCTTTAATATCAGCCGTCGGCTCTATTTTCCATTATTCTTCTAGTAGATCGCACTGCAAAAAAAATTTCTGAAGTTTAAGACATGAAAATGTCTTAAATTTAATAACATTTTGAAATGATGTGAAAACTCAGAAAAGTATGTGAAAAGTGCTATACTTTATTACATTTACCAAAACTAAAATAAAAAGTAATAAATAGTTGGTAAATTTCAAAACCACTTTTAAAACTTGGGAACTGGGTTGTCAAAATTAAGATTGCCTGCCAAAAGTAAAAATTGGTTTCTTAAAATCCACATAACTGATGACTTTTCAGAACAAGACTTCTGAAACTAACTGATTGAAGTTAAAGTTGAACGCTTAAGTGATAGCTGTCACATTCAACGTAAACCGAAGGTGTAGTTTGATTACTTCACGCAAACTGTCGACAAGCCACTTCTCACACGGTAAGGCCCACAGTCAGCCGCTGGGTTCAAGGTCAGGTTTCACAGACCTGCCGCTAGGTGGCGCTTGGAGCGCCGTGTCCGTTCCCGAATAAGTATTTCCTATTTGTATTCCTAAAAGAACTTCTTTTGGCAAATGATACCATCTGTTGCCTTAGTAAATGTCTTCTCTAGCCGCTTTCTCAAATTTTTTAACAAAATATTCCACTGAAGTTCAGAAAAACGTATAACCATGCTGCCACTCGCTGGCGTCAGCGGGTAGAAACTCCGTAGGGGCGGCTAGGACCAAGTCTCGAGCGGCTCGCCACGGCCCGGCCGCGGCCCGGTCGCGACCAGCAGAAGACACGACCGGGACGCACTGATACACATTTCAGCCTGCCTGCCTATTTTACGAACCTATTTCGAAAATCCGGGAATGCTAAGCCACAATTTAAAGTCCAAGGAATCCTCCTCAATCGTTATTTTTTCTATAAAAGAAGTTCTTGTGGGAAAATAACTCATTGAAACTTTTCCGGGGGACGGGAGAGGACCGACCCGTCACCACAAAACTGAACAAAACCCGTATTTAGAGACATCCCACTGCCCTACATGAAGCGTAGCGAAGTTTCGTTACACTTTTTTCTACTCAGTGCAATTGGTCAGCACTCACAAAGACTTACCCACAAGGAAATATCCACATTTGAACGACGAGCGTCCAGAATGGCGTCCAATAACCTTCGCACTTCCAAACCATTTTGATGATACAAATCACACTTATTTCTTGAAAAGATGCCTCCTACGCCACACTAAATTTCTTGCAGAATCTGATTCAAGTCGCGGATGCATAAATGGAGCCACAGATTATTGGATCGGACTCGATTAAGATGACGGTGAAGAGCAAAGCCATTCGAAGTGTTGTTTTGGATCGCTGTCTGCTAGACCGGATGTTGTCGCGAGGATGGCAAATTCATAGTGCGGTTTGGATTTGTTTACATTTTCTCGTAGCAGACGTATGTGTGTGTGTGTGTGCGGTGTTCGCTGTGTTGTGCTCTGTGCTCTGTAATTCCTATTTTGCTATTTGATCAAGAGTTCTCTCCAGTGTACGTATTAATGGAGGAAAACATTGGAAATGGCTTGTTTTAACAATATATAACATCACCAGCCTTTGTTTCCAGGCTCCAAAATGAGTCAAGATCTATTTGCCGATGAAGAGGACAATGTATATTTATTTGATACCACCGAGGATGCTGTCGAATTTAGTGGAATAAGTGGAAGTGGTACTTCGTCGTCGCCAGGTAGCCAGCAGTTACTTCAAACACCTGCTCCTACTCCAGCACCTGCTCCAGAACCAGCCTCCTCCTCAAAACGTCAGGTACTATTTTCTTTTGTGTGTATTGTTTCTATATTTGATTGATTTTTTACTTATGCCTGAATCCCTTCGAATTCTGTAGGAGTATCCCTGCACTGTTTGTAAGAAGGTGCTCAAAACCCTCAAAGGTTTCGAGGGGCACATTGCTCGTCATGCTCAGACCACTGGACCAGAGACCAGTACAACACGAGCATCGACAGTCAAAGCAGTTCCACCATCTAGTAAGGCACAGGTAAATCTCCATTAGAACTGCAGGAATCTAATAATTCCCATTTCCTAATCAGTTTTATTGTTTAGTCTTTCATAGTTTTCTTTTATTTTATTTGGATTGAATCCTTTCAGGCGGAAAAGCTTTATAATTGTACCGAGTGCAAGTCAAAATTAAAAACCAAAAGTGGGTTTGTGAGGCATCGTGCTGCCCATAAAATGAAAAGTGAGTGTTCATGAGTCTGCCTTTTAAATGAAAGATTCGGTTTAATTTATCTCATTTATTGTTTTATTGTTTACAGATGCTTTGCAACTTAGGCCAGCCCCTTCTGAATTTCTTTTGAGCTACCTTCCCGATATTATCAAGAAAATAATTTTGGATATTAAGGCTGAGCCAAGTGGTGGAAGCTCAAAAGCCTTGTTTCTGTCTCAGTTAATAGAAATGTCTGAAGATGACAAGTGGCTGAACTTTGTACAGGATTTAGGAAACTTCATCTCTGGAATTGTGTTAGAAAAGCAGGCCAAAGTTTTACCTGCTAACCAGTACGAGGAAATGCAGAAGAAACTGAATTCCTATTTAAATGATAATATCGAGAACCTTGGGAACAAATTGAAGCAATTATGTCCAGTGGAAATTGATTGCTCCTTGGCTCAGCGCTTAGTGTTTCGAATTGCAACCAAACTGCTACAAGAAACACAGATATGGGCCATGCAAAAAATGAGACCCACTTTTACCGAAGAAGATTTAGTACTACAGCAAGAAATGAGTGAGTCTGAAGAGAAAAGCTTCTTGGGAGAAATAGGTGGCTTGCTAAGAAGTTTTTTTATGAAATCACTTCAGCAGTCCAACCAACAGAGTCAAATGCAGAGCCAATGCATAAAAGAAACATTTGTTGATGGTCCTCATCCCATCAGTAGGTCTCAATTTCTCATAAAAACTAACTGGTTTTCTGGAGAAGATGAGTGCATTACAGTAAGTTACCATGCTGCCCACTTTTTAAAAAAAATTGAACTTGAAATAATACCAGCATCTGTGAATCCATGTAGCTCTGAGGAGGTAGTTGAAAATGTATTAGCTTTCCAAGAATTGTTGGACCACTGGTACCATTTGACAAAAGCCTACTTCTCAGAAGAAAATTCCCTTTTATTTCTGAGGAAGATAATAGCTTCATATGTCAAGTTGTCCGTTGTTTTTGAAGAGAAGAGAGGCAACAGATTGGAAGAAAAATCGGTGAGAGCATCCACAGCCCCACTCCGCACTCATCTTCAACACAATTTGTTGGAAAGGGAAGAAGAGGATGAAGATTTAATTTAGAAGATTGTTAATTCAATTAAAGAGCCAATACTGAGATATTTAATAAGCACATAAACATAATATTTGACATAGAAATAATTCCATTTCTCTTTCTTAACTGACATGTTCAATCCTTTGACACAAATTGTATTATTATTTTAACATCTTGTAATAAAATGACTAAAAATTCTGACAAAATATTGTGTTATTTATATACAATTTCTAAAGCACACACAACTAAGAAAGGATCAGGGGGCATACACTTTCATTCCTCATTCATTTGATCTTCTTGGTGCTTTTCTTGATTGTAAGGGAGTAGAATCCACTTCAAAATCTTTTCTCTTCGATACTGATGTATTTCCTTTCCGAGATGCCAGAGAAAGAGACCCTTGGGCATGTATGTTCATGCGATCATCATGAACATTTTTGAGAGTGGGGTTTCTATTGTCACCATGCTTTCTTCGTATTTTACCGAAGTACTGTTCCAATGGATCTTGATTAAAGACCCTTGCGCAGACAGATGGAGCTCCAACTACATCCAGCATGTACCGTATTGCGCCTGTGATTCCCTTCACAGTCACTTGCATGGCCCCCAAAGCTTGATGGCTTATAATCATACGGCTTCTTTCATCATTAGTAAAAATCCCTGGTCTGTTGATAACTTCAGTCTTCCACTCTTCAAAGTAATTCAGAAATTCATCTTCTAAGAAATTAAGCCTTTCATCACTTGAGGATGTGAATGGAAATTTATCTGGATTATTCCCTTCATTGGTCTCATCTCTTCCGTTCACACAATCAAACAAGCTAGGGCCCGCCCTTCCGTCGAACCGAGTTGCCAGCTCAAGCGCGGATCCAGGGGGGGGGGCAAAAGGACAATTGCCCCCCCCTTGGGCTCAGCCGCACTTGAAAAAAAATGAGGAAAGGGAGGAAAGGAGGGAAAGAGAAAGAGGGAGAGAAGGAAAAAGGGGAGAAAGGTAAGAAGAAGGAAGTGAAAAAAAGCAAATTGTTATGGTTCAAGTTCAGGCTGTGGTCCGCCTACGCCTCATCTATCATCGGCAAAAATATAAAAAAGGACGCATTGAATTGAATGACATGGCCATGGTCGCGGCCGCGACCCGGGCGTCGGATGCTGCACTCGGAACCGAAAGCATATGCAAAAGGCTCAGCCCAAGGCCCAAGCTGACATCACTGACTGCCGGGGCTGCCGACCGACCGGACCATCCGCATTCGCCAAGAAGCTCAGCCGGGGCCGTCAGCCAGCCAGCGCGTCGTCCGTCGAGCCCAGTGACAAGCTCAGCTGAGCTGACTCTGACTGCGCCGTGGCGCGCCGCAGGACACGGCCACGCCACGGCGTATTGTTGCGCGCCGCGCGCCGGCCAGTTCTGCCCTGCCCTGTCGAAGCCCGTGCTCCCGCCTGCCGCGTCGCCGCGAGCCAGCCAGCGCCCCTCCCCCCTCCCCGCCCCGTCACCCGCCTGCCTTCCACTAACGGCGTGCGTGGCTTGCAAGTGCCACAGTTTAGCCCTGTTTACCCGAACTCCACTCAGCCTATTCTTCGGCGCGTCGTGCATCATCGAGACGACACGCCATGGGCATTGATTTAGCCCAATGGCGAACTGCCATAGGCAGGTTCCGCCGAGCGCGAGGATCATTAGCCTGTGGCTGCGGTGGCGAGGCTGCTGCAACAAGCTTCTCGTACCCGTATCGAGCACCTGGTACAGTAGACCCGCCAGACGTCCAAAAGGCTTTAAACAAAGTAAGTTTTCAGTTTTCACACTGTTTAAACATCAAAGCACGTCACATAATGTGTCGTTTTGTCCTCATATCACTAACGGTTCTTTTCCTTGGTTTCCTGTAGCACTACCATTTTTTCTACCTGGCGGCTGTTATTCTTCCCATTGATGCATCTGAAAGGAAGCAGTTTTTCAACTCACTGGTCGTGCGACTCCTCCTACTTGCGGCAGGCGTCGAAGCCAACCCAGGGCCCAGCAGCACCTCAAACTCAAAGGTAATTTAGATTAAGCTTGAAGCGGGAGCGGGAAAGAGAAAATAAATGCAAGGATTTGATGAGGATAATAATTTATTTGATTTGTACTTTTACAGTCAAACCAACATCAGGCGAAGCGCTTGAAGACAATTGACACCTTCTTCAAAGTGAAATCTGCTGCTGACCTGGGAGTCGCTGCCACTTCTCCGCGGCAACCCGTTGAAGTCGTAGCGCCGGTGGAGACCAACATTGGCAGTGCGAGTGCGTCTTTCCCGACTGAGGCGTCTACGTCGTGCAGGACTCCAGTTGAACCCGAACCTGTAAGCAGAACCAACACCGACAATGTCAACTCTTCTTTCGTGGAAGACATGGACACGGATAATACATCAGCGTCTGTCGTGCCTTCTCCTTCTCCCTCCAAGTCTCACAATAATGTAACCAATGATATAGGAAATTTCATTGGACAAAGGATTTCTGACTTTCAAAAGCGAGAGCTTCTTCTTAATCCTTGGCAGCCGCCTGCTGATTATGATTTTCCATATTCTAGTTACATGTGCAAGGGAAAGGAGTACAAACGTTATTTAAATCAGAACCACCTTAATACATACAAATCTTGGTTGGTCTTGTCTCACTCTGCTCGAGGCCTGTACTGTAAATATTGCCCGTGGTTTGCTGTTGGTGCCGTAGGCGGGCAGCACAAGACTGTTCCGTTGACAAAACTTGTGACTGCACCATTGGTTGTTTTTAAGGACCTGTTAGGAAGTAAGGACAATAGTGTATTAGCTCATCACGAACATCATCAGTACCATAAGATGGCTGTGGAAAAGGCCAAAAATTTTCTAGATACTTACCATAAGCCTTCAAGTGATGTCATCAATCAGGTGAACCAACAGCGACTTGATCAGATTCAAGATAATAGGGAACGGCTTGTACCCATTGTTAGATGTACGCTTTTTCTGGGAAGGCAGGGCCTGGCATTCAGGGGGCATCGTGATGATGGGCAGCTTCTTGTCACTGAATCAGAAAAAAACAATAATGAATCTGTAACAGGTAATGAGGGTAATTTTAGAGAGACTTTGAAGTTAATGGTTGCATCTGGCGACTCAAAGCTTAAAGACCATCTAAAAAATACATCTTCTAGATCAACTTATATAAGTAAGACAATTCAAAACGAATTAATTGAATGCATAGGTACTGAAATTGTAGACAAAATATTAGTAAGATTGCACAAATCATTGTTCTACTCAATTCTGTTTGATGAGACCACTGACCAATCTCACAAATCTCAGCTAAGCCTAGTGTTAAGGTATGTAACTACTGATGGCGTTTATGAAGATTTTGTTTCTTTCGTGGATGCATTTGCAGATCTTGATAATTCTAAACAGGATGGTACTTACGATTCTGATGAAGATGAATGGGATGAAGTACGAAGAGCTGCAAGAAGGGATGAACAAGACACAGAACTTAAGCTGACAGGGAAGGCAATAGCACAAATTGTTTTAAGACTCCTGAGCCGATTAGGGCTGCCCCTGCAAAAATGTGTTGGGATTGGAACTGATGGGTGCTCAGTCATGACTTCCGAGGTTTGCGGTGCTGTAGCTGAAATACAAAAACAGGCCAAAAACGCCCTTCGCACACCCTGTTTTAACCATAAGCTTAACCTATCTATTTCTCAATCCAACAAAATAACTTGCATACGGAACGCTGTGGGTACAATGAAAGAGTGTGTAAGTTTTTTTGATGCTTCTGCGAAGCGCAACCGTACCCTCAATAAATATCTTGGCCATAACCTCTCTGGCTTATGTGAAACCAGGTGGATAGAGCGCCACGACGGAGTTTTGCAGTTTTCTGTAGATTTGCCAAAGATTTTACAAGGACTTGAGTCTATTGAAACATGGAATGATTCATCTACGTCTTCCAAAGCAGCAGGTCTTCGAGCTGCTCTTAAAGACAGCTTCTTTTTGGTTTCTGTCATGTGTTTAAGTGACGTCCTGGCACTTACACTGCCTCTCAGCAAACTGTTTCAGAAGCCATCCCTGAATTTAGACGCAGCGTCTAGTACAATTTCCAATCTTATAGACGTTCTTTCCAAGCGCCGTGAAAACGCAGAAGAACACTTTAAAGAAATTTGGAAAAAAATTGTAGAAATGGCAGAGGAAGTAGATACTCACCTTGTTCTCCCTAGAAGATGTGGACGTCAAGGGAACCGGGCCAATTATTCCACAGACTGCCCAGAGACGTACTTTCGGCAAGCTGTGTTCATTCCTTTGCTAGACCAAATCTTGATTGACATCAAAGAAAGATTTCCGTCAGCTGTTCTGGACTGCTTTCAGCTGCCACTTCTTCTTCCGAACAATGTCATTGGGTTATCAGCTACTGACCTGAAACAGAAAGCAGAATTATTAGCAAGCAAGTTTGATGGATTGTTGCCAAATGATGTAGAGATGTCTGAAAAACTACTGCTCGGAGAACTTACCATGTGGAGAGAAAAGTGGGTTGCCCAAAGTCTTCTCGAATTTCCTGAGTCCTCTGGAGAAGTCCTTAAAAACTGTGACTATGATGTATTCCCCCTCATCCATACTTTAATTGCTGCCCTGACAACACTACCGGTGAGCAACGCTGCCGCCGAGCGTTCCTTCTCGGCTTTACGACGCCTGAAGTCGTGGCTTCGGTCTACAATGTCTCAAGACAGACTTACAGGCCTAGCCCTCATGCATGTCCATCGAGACATTCCCATTGATATTGACAGTATTATAACGCGGTTTGCCAAATCCGGCAATCGTCGTTTAGACTTGATTCTCTAAATAATAAGTTTCCCCATGTATTTTAAATTTTCCTCATGTATTTTCAATATCTAGTCGGTTTATGTTTGTTTAGGTTAACAATATATTTTCTTTTTCATGTATGACTGATTATTGATTTCATCTGTAACGTTGATGCTTTGTACGTCCGAAAATTCAAATTACTTAATAAACAAATTTTTCAAGTACTTTAAGATCTGCTGTATAAAAAAATTTCACCAACTTCCCCTGCAAAGTAGGCAACCCGCTACATTTGCCCCCCCCTCAGGCTCAGGCTGGATCCGCCACTGAAAGAAAGTGCTGGTGTTTATGGCCCAAGGCATAACAAGTGAAGTCAAAGATGTGGTGGCTATTTTTTCAACGGATGACCTTTCTGCCAGCCAGCTCTTCGATAGAACCTGGGAAGTAATTTACCATCTAGAGGAATCCGACATCAAAGTTTTGACGCTTACATTTGATGGTGCATCTGTTAATCGGAAATTCATTCTAATGCATGAACGCCTTGACAAATTGTGGAATCAATGCTATGCCACCAAGAATTTAGCTGGAGGGTCAAGGCCACTATTTTTCATCTTGGACCCACCACACTTATTGAAAGCTATAAGGAATGCCCTGGCAAATTCATTTGCACACAAGAAGACCAGAAAATTATGGAAGAATAACCAGTACTTATCCTGGAAGGTAATAGAGGCATTATTTGAAGCAACCAAAGATCAAAAATTCAGAGGACATAAACTTACTAAAGCACATGTAAAATTAACCAGTTTTAGTTGCATGACTGTCTTGCTGGCCACTCAGGTTCTCAGCAACTCAACAGGAAATTGCATTGAGGATCTGTCAAGCCATGAGTTATTACAATCATTTGACACATCTGAACTTGTTCTATTCATTAGAAAAATGAATAGGTTTTTTGGCCCGCCCTTCTATTCAAAAAATAGGGGGAGGGCCTATGCATTTGCCTTTGTGTCTGTGTGTTGTTGTTGTTGTTGTTGTTGTTGTTGTTGTTGGCGTCTGTGTACAAGGAAGGAGTTGAGCTAGAGTAACCAGATTTGGAGGGTACTTCAGGAGTACCGTCCAAACAAATAATCCGGTGGTGCAAATCCCGTCCGGGTCGCACAAGGGCTGCTGCAGGTGCATCATGGTTTACATGAGCGGGAGGGGGATTTCCGCCATTATTGGTGCTAGCAGGGCACATAGGGGTATTTTTGGAATCGGGGCGACGAGACAAGATTTTCATCTGAGACTCCCAGAACAGCCTCTGCAACGGAGTCATTTTATGCTGGTGCACCCTCAGTATAGAAGAAAGGTCATCATTCAGAACTTCATCAAGCTTTATTTGGAGAGAATCCAATCTTTTTTGTAAGCGATCAGCGCGTTTCTTTTCTTGCTTGTGCATTTTTCGAAATTTGTTCTTCTTGGCTATAATTGCTTCTTTTGACAAGTCTACATCACGAAGCGTTGGACAGTCATCTGTTTCCTTCTCTCTTCTCAGCTTTTCTCTTTCAAATTTTTAATTTGAGCTTGACAAGAGAAACAAATTTTACGGCCACCAGGAGAATTAATCAGATAGAGACAATGTGCATTCCTAAAACATGGAGAGTCTACTGATGAGCTGTAATCCAAAAATCCTTTCGCTGATTCCCACATATCTTCATGTGAATCAATTCCTGCACAGACTTTGAATCCTTGAAGTCTTGTCACCAGCTCAAACAAATAATCAGCCAAACTGCCAATATTTTGGGGATCAGGAATGGTTTGACAATCAAAGACTACATTTTCTCTTGGAACAGGCATACCCTGCACAAACAAGCCAACAGACCCATTGGTGTGGTCGTAGTAAATGCAGTTTTGGACAGCAGCATTTTTTGTGGTGTTGAGTTTCATCAGTCGCAATACATTGTTTTCCAAATTTCGGTCTGCCAACCTTTTGGCAGTAACAATTTTAAAATTTGGTCCACTAAAGTTGAAACAAAGATCTGAAAAAAAAAAGATTATGATTTTTAATACAACAATACATAGATAAAAAATCTAAAATAATTGTAACGAGTAAATAAAAACTCTCACATCAGGCCCCAAAGGCTGAGGGTTTTTTTCGAACTCCAGCATCAGGTTCTGAAGTTTCGGTTTCCTTGGTCTGATTAGTTTTTTCTTTGCTAAGAGTAGTTTCACACTGTCTTGAAACATTAGAGTCTGATTCTGCCAGAGATGTGACAAGGCCAGATGGAGAACTACCAGGAAATTTTGAAAGCAACCATTTATATATTTAATTGATCGTCAGTAAAGAAAATTAAAACAATCTACAAAATATTAACAAGCACTCTTACCTTGGGGTCAACAGGAGGTTCATTCTGAATCCCAGCATCAGTAGTTTCTGAAGCCTTTGTATCTTTAATCTGTTTGGCACTAGTTTCACAGAGAGTAGTTTCACTCTGGCTTGAAAAATGAGAGTCTGATTCTGCCAGAGATGTGACAAGGCCAGATGGAGAACTACCAGGAAATATCTGAAAGCAACCATTTATATATTTAATTGATCGTCAGTAAAGCAAATTAAAACAATCTACAAAATATTAACAAGCACTCTTACCTTGGGGTCAACAGGAGGTTCATTCTGAATCCCAGCATCAGTAGTTTCTGAAGCCTTTGTATCTTTAATCTGTTTGGCACTAGTTTCAAGAGGGGTGTTTCACTCTGGCTTGAAAAATGAGAGTCTGATTCTGCCAGAGCTGTGACAAGAAGGCCAGATGCAGAACTCCCAGAAAATATCTGAAAGCATTTGATTGATGATAATTATTAGTAAAGCATATTAAAACAATATACAATAAATATTTAGAAACACTCTTACCCTAGAGTCAACAGGCGGATCATTCTGAATCTCTGCATCAATAGTTTCTGAAGCCTGGGTCTCTTTAGTCTGTTTGGCACTGGTTTCACATTGACTTGTTTCACTCTCACTTAAAATGTTTGAATCAGATTCAGTCGGAGCTGTGATAGGAAGGCTAGGTGTAGAAACATCAGGCGACATCTGGAATCAATTTTTTTCAGATAATTATAGAACTTATATTTCCGTAAATAGACAGAGCTGAAGATTTAGTTTTTTGATTTAGTACTATGAAAAAAGCAACTTACACCAATGTCAAAGTCTGACCAGTCCACACCTTCAAACACAGAGGGCTCAGAAATTTTTTTCTTTACTTTCAGTGTTTGCTTGATTAGGTTCATCATTACTCTCGAAAATTTTTTTTCTGTACTTTGAGTGTTTGCTTGATTTGGTTCATCATTACTCTCATTTTCAATCTCACTTTCACTTGTCATTCTATCTTCAATATTATAAAACCAATCTAATGAAAAATAAAGGGAGCATTAGTTCAGAGTAAATGGCACTAGATGCAAAAAAGAATGAGGGAAAGAACGAATATGAACTTACTTTTTGGGAGGCCGTTTTCTTTCACGTGATAAGAATGTTCTTTTTCTCTTTTTTCTTTGGTACTTTTAACTCAACCACATCAACCTAAAAATAAAACGATAATTTAATAATATATCAGCATTTAAAATATATTTCATTACAATCTTAATCATGAAATGAACTGGCTTACATCTTCATCACTCGAGTCTACTTGAAACTCTGATGCAGTAGTAGAAAAGTCTTCTTCAGAAGCTGAACAAATGAGGTGAGCTTCACCAAGAGGCCTGCTACATTTTGTGGCATTCAGACTAGGATTCTGTCAAAAAAAAAGAATAGAAGATGTCACATAAGTTCACACGAATATGCTGGCAAGAGCTTTAAGTGAAATCTCACCATACTAGCATCTGCTTCGGAAGAAGCAGACTTATTTGATGAAGCGGAGGCACTTCTGCTGTCCTGTAAATCATAATAGCAAAGGTTTACCACTTTAATTTAATAAGTATTTAGAAACAAAAAATTTATACATTGAACAACACTCCTAACCTGCTTCCAGGATCCTTTCCTCTTGCGGCCAATGCCACCGCCCCCCCTAATCCTTCCTCTAAATCCCTGTTAGGGACCTGGGACAAAGATAAGTGATAAACTTTAGTAAATAAGACATACATTCAAAGACACAAAAAGAACAATTTATTAGACCCATCAGCCCAAACAAGGAAGATGAACAGAACGGTAAACATTTCATAGTATTTATAGAACCAAACCGTGATATAGAATAAAAGTAACACACCTCCTCTTCCTCATCTGAAGCCATTTCGCAAATGATACGATTCCCAAGCAGTCACGTTTGAAATCGGTACAGACACGTACAATGCCGTAAGACGCACGGCACCGATGTAACCTCACACTGACGGCGCTGAAAGACAAACGTAAACAAATCCAAACCGCACTATGAATTTGCCATCCTCGCGACAACATCCGGTCTAGCAGACAGCGATCCAAAACAACACTTCGAATGGCTTTGCTCTTCACCGTCATCTTAATCGAGTCCGATCCAATAATCTGTGGCTCCATTTAAGCATCCGCGACTTGAATCAGATTCTGCAAGAAATTTAGTGTGGCGTAGGAGGCATCTTTTCAAGAAATAAGTGTGATTTGTATCATCAAAATGGTTTGGAAGTGCGAAGGTTATTGGACGCCATTCTGGACGCTCGTCGTTCAAATGTGGATATTTCCTTGTGGGTAAGTCTTTGTGAGTGCTGACCAATTGCACCGAGTAGAAAAAAGTGTAACGAAACTTCGCTACGCTTCATGTAGGGCAGTGGGATGTCTCTAAATACGGGTTTTGTTCAGTTTTGTGGTGACGGGTCGGTCCTCTCCCGTCCCCCGGAAAAGTTTCAATGAGTTATTTTCCCACAAGAACTTCTTTTATAGAAATAACAGGAAAAGTAGCGATATACATCGGCAACTTTGGCCCGTCCCGTACATTAACAAATGTGTGAATTTCGCCTTTTTTTAACCCTGACGAATTTAAACCAGGGTCTAGGGTCAAAATAAATGTCGTTTTCGTCATCAGCACCCTCAAAAAAAATCAGAAACAATGCAAAAACTCGAATAAAAAGAATGTTCCGAAAATACCCCACTGGGATTTGAACCCGGGTCCGAACTTTCCGATTCGTTCGAAAGTGGCACCATTGGTTTTTTTTTCGTCGCACCGATTCCAAAAATACCCCTACATGCCCTGCTAGCTGCATCCGTTGCCGAGATCCTCCTCGACCCATGTAGACCATGATGCACCTGCAGCAGCGCCCCCCGGGGGTGGATCGGATTTGCTGCCACCGGGCGGGTTTTTAGGGTCACCCAAGGAGGCTGCATACCAAATTTTGGGCAAGATCGGACCACGGGAAGTCCTCGGACGAACGAACGAACGAACGAACGGACGAACGAACGAACGAACGGACGCACAGCATGCATTATATATGCCCGTCCCCCCGTCATTTTTTTTCAAAAAATAAACGGGACGGGCCAAAAAAAACGATTGAGGAGGATTCCTTGGACTTTAAATTTTGGCTTAGCATTCCCGGATTTTTGAAATAGGTTTGTAAAAAAGGCAGGCAGGCTGAAATGTGTATCAGTGCGTCCCGGTCGTGTCTTCTGCTGGTCGCGACCGGGCCGCGGCCGGGCCCTGGCGAGCCGCTCGAGACTTGGTCCTAGCCGCCCCCACGGAGTTTCTACCCGCTGCTGGCGTCTGCTGTCGGCCATTAGATTAGGTCCAGGCACCCCCTCTGATGTGGCACAGTCGGGGGATACAAATCTCAGGTCTTCGTGCTTCGACTAATTTTTGACAACCGACACTGTTATGTGACACGATGTAAGATGCATTTCAGAATTCTGACATCCACACTCGAAATCAGACGTCGGTATAGAAGTTCTCTTCTCCCACTTTAGTCAAATATGTTTATGAATTTTAATAAATCATAATCTATGAATTTCAAAAACTTGGTCATTAGTTTTAAGAGGAGAAAGTTTCTTACTTTTAATAGCAAGAAATCTTTGTAAACTGCTTCACAAACTAGTTTCTTAAAATTAAGATGGATTTTTTTTGCAGTGATCCCCAGCGGACTGCATGCGTCAGGGGTGACTTCCGGTGGGCGTAGCTCGGGCCCAAATTGAGCTACAGACCTCGCTCACGTATAAAATTGTAGGAAATGAAACGTTCTTTAACGTTTATAAGGAGTAGTTTTCTCATCAACCCGCTAGTTTTGGTTTAAAACGGTTATTTCGATTTTTTGAACATGTCCAAAATTCAAAATTTCACAGTTTTTGGCTACTGTGTCCAAAAGAAAGCATCAAACGTAGCAACACTATATATATTTGGAATCAGCATTTCATTCCGCGTGTAATGACGCCAATCTCAGCCTTCTGCGACGATCTTGAAGTCCACAGTCGCGTTTAGAAAAAATGTCAAAAATTTGAACTTTGAACGCCGATTTTGAACGAACCCCACGTTGAAAAAACTTGAAATATGGCTCATTTTGTTTGTCTTGTCAAGCTCTATCAGCCCACCAAGTTTCATGTTGTCGCGAATTATTTCCAGCTCAAATGACGGTTTGACTGGACTACAGGGTGAGTTTTCTCAATGTGTCAATAATTTGTAGGTAGTTTGGGCCCCCCAAGGGGATCATTTTCTACCAATAAACTAGTGGGCGCAAACTTTCTAGGTACGGAGATAATTGGTGTTTTGAAATTTGGCCTTCGCGCCTGCGAGGTAGGCACCCGCTGCCACTGATGGGCGCAGGACCTCACGTGGGGGTGTCGCGGGTCTAGGAGGGGTGCATCGAGTCTCGAAGGGGTGCGGCGGACCTTGCAAATGTCTTTTGGGAGGGGTTGCCGCGGGTCTCAAGGGGCTGTCATGGTGGCCCCCGTTACAGTGGATCTCGCGGCTGTCTTTGCGAGGGTGGCGGGTTTCCCACGGATACTTCCGCGAGGTAAGTGGCACTCCCGCGAGTACTGCTAGTCCCGCGACACCCCTCGACAGGCCCTGCCACCCTCAATGGCACCGGGTGCCTACCTTGTAGGCGCAAAATCCAACTTCAAAGCACCAATTATCTCCGTATCTAGACGTTTGCGCCCACTAGTTCATTGGTGAAAAATGGTCCCCTAGAGATGCCCAAACTGCCTTCAAATTATTGACACAGTGAGAAAACTCACCCTGTATTTAGGGACTTTGCGGGCCAAGCGGGCCACCGGACAGACGATGTGCACATGTCGGGCGTCACGTGGGAACTGAGAAGACGCTATCCGAGTCGCCCATCCGATGGCCCCATCGCCAAAATAATCCCAAGGTGCACCACGTCTTGCTAGGGACCCACTCGGAGCCACGGCTCCGAGCCTACTCGGGTGGTGGGCCCGAAGGGAGCGGAGCCGAGTGGTCGAGCCGAGCGCCGGCCCGAGAGGATCGGAACCGAGTGAGGTCGAACACCTCCGTGAAGTTGGCATAGCCACTTAACGCACAAATAAAAAGCTATACGCCAATCATTTGAGCGTAATTTGAGCGTTCGATTCGCCATAGGTACATAATTTGTGCGTCGAAACTAAAGCGTGTATCTAGAAATATATTTTGGTGATGCCAAATTCACGTTGGCATAGCCACTTGACGCACAAATAAAAAGCTAAACGCCAATAATTTGACCGTAATTTGAGCGTTCGATTGCCAAGTACCGCGAAATTTGTGCGGCAATACAAGTATGAGAAATTCAGCTCCTGAGCGATTCTCACGTTTCGGGGTAGTTTTGGCGTCTCTGATTTGCCGAAGTGAGAAATATCCAATTAAGTTTTTCTGATTATTGGGGTCCTGGATGATACTAGAGTTATGGCAATGGTATTTATAGTAAAGGGGCGGAAAGTTGGAGTATGTTCTCTTTGGACAATCACGGAAGTTACATTTGGGGTATTCCAAACGCTACGTAGACCAATCCAACGAACGTGAACTTTTCGAAATGTGTGCGTTTAGTGGGCAATGGCCCTCCCTAACATCAGAAACAAACCCCATGTCGATATCTGCGCTCGTTTGGGCACAGGAGTCAGAAGAAACGTAACTACCCCGAAACGTGAGAATCGCTCTCCTACATTCCGCCGTACCTGCAGGGCTAGCGTGAAGTTGGCATACCCACTTCGACCTGTCTAAATTCCGACCACACCATTTTTTTCTGCAGAATTTGAGCGTTCGAATGGTCATAGGGGCATAATTTTTGCGTCGAAACTAAAGCGTGTATCTAGAAAGATGTTTTGGTGATGCCAAATTCACACCAGCATAGCCACTTGACGCAGCTATACACCAATAATTTGGGCGTAATTTGAGCGTTCGATTGCCAAGTACCGCGAAATATGTGCGGCAAAACAAGTATGAGAAATTCAGCGTGAATTTGGCATCACTTAACTACATTTTTCGATACACGCTTTAGTTTCAACGTACAAATTATGCGCCTATGACCATTCGAACGCTCAAATTCTGCTGAAGAAAATGGTGTGGTCTGAATTTAGACAGGTCGAAGTGGCTATGCCAACTTCACGCTAGCCCTGCAGGTACGGCGGAATGTAGGAGCTAAATTTCTCATACTTGTATTGCTGCACAAATTTCGCGGTACTTGGCAATCGAACGCTCAAATTACGCTCAAATTATTGGCGTATAGCTTTTTATTTGTGCGTCAAGTGGCTATGCCAACTTCACGGAGGTGAACCAAACGAAAAGAGGATCGGATCCGGGTGGAGCCACCGGGAGGATCGGAGCCAAGTGGAGCCAAATGCTCCACAGAGAATAATCTACAGCCACAGACAGACTAAATTAAAGAAAATTAAACAGAAGATTGAACCTTTCCTAATATTTTTCTCAGTAAAAACGAATAGGACTGTTGGCTTTAAAATGTAAATTTGGTTAACTAATGAGGTTCTTATGAGACATTTGGAGAGACGACTAAAAGTTCACGCAAACCTTCAAAACTCAGAAACTTTTGGGAGTTGTAGCCCCTTACTTTGGGAATTAATTAAATATAATAGTGATTGCATTTTGACCTCAAGTCATTGTTGGAAATAAGTGTTCATCAGGCTTCTGCTTCTTTCCAATCCATCTCGCCTAGTTTCGCTTGAAGCTCCAAGAGCACAAATTTTGTAATCAAATGGTTTCATCCTCATATTTTTCCCTTCGATCCATTTTGAAAGATTCCGGCATGTTAAACCCGCAACGTCGATTGAAAAATTATCAAAAAGTTTGAAAGTTATTAAAATTCCGGTCAAAATCTTCCAATCTTAGTGACGTTTAAGCTTGAAAAACTTGTGAATGTTTATGTGATAGTGTCATTGAGTTGAACTTGAATGAGTCTTGGCAAACGGAATCGAAGAAAAGAAAATTGTTCAGACCAATCGTTTCCTTTAAATAGTCTGCATGAGAAGTTTTTTTTCTCTTTAGAAAATACAGCCAAAATGAAGGGCTTCCCAGGGAAATTTATTTGACTTTGTATTTGATTTCATATTTATTTCATGTTGTGTTTCAGTGAATGGAAATTAGGTTGATGACGTTTAAACTAAAGCAAAACATGATTTATTCAAAATGTTTCTTTTAATGTCAAAAATACAATTTAATATTTCCTGCAAAGCATAAAAACAAGTTAGTAATAACATTCTTTGAAGAAGGTTGCTGTACTGGTTTAATATCTATTGCAAAGGAACGAATAGTATTTAAATTGTAAAATTGGTCTAGGTTTCAATTTTACTAATGTCAAGCAGGCAGAGAAATTTCACGCAACTGCAAACAAGTTTGTAAGCTGGTGCCAGTTATTAAAAACTTATCAGCATCTGTGAAACAGTACATAGGCGAAGAGAGAAAGATTAATTTCAGTAAACATGCACCTCTTAACCTCACTTTTTCACATCGTCTTAGTTTTAAAACGATTTGATTTCACTCAAGTGGCAGAATTTGACTTTTGCTAGTGCGTGCTTCTGTGTAACGTCAGGTAACATTTATTTCATTTACCATAAATTACATTTTGATGTGGATTGTAGTGGAGCGATCCTTAGAGAAGGTTAGGAAGCTACGGAACGCAAACGTTGAGGACGGAAACATTACGGAAAAGCCTGCACCGACACATTTTAATTAGTTCAGAGTTGGCCTACAGAAACACACATTTCAACCAACGATACTTACTTAGTTAAGAGGATAAAACAGCGTCAGCAAATAAAGCCAATTGATAGAGTTTTCACATCACAAACAAATATGTTAGAACAGGGGTCTCCAACTCGTTGGCCCGCCGCGGGCCCGCGGGCCAGGCGGGCCAAGCCGGGCACGCTGTGGCCCCCCCGGTGCGACCGGAGGAGAGAGAAGGTAGTAGGTAGCGGAGTGGGGGTACTGGCGGGTGGAGGGGGGGGACGGCTTCACAGCGGCAAACCGCTCTGAGATCCGGGGGGGGGAAGAGCGGCGAGTAGCTGAGGCAGCAGTAGCGCTGGCCCGGGCTCGGGCCCGGGGGCCCAGCTGGGCCAAATGGCCCCCCGGGCCTGAGTTGGAGACCCCTGTGTTAGAAGAAAAAAGCAACATGGCGTCTCGTACAGCTTCGGCTCCGATCCTCCCGTCGGCTCCCCGCTCGGCTCCGATCCTCTCGGGCGGCGCTCGGCTCCGGTCCCGAACCCGAGTAGGATCGGAGCCGGTGGATCCCAGTGGGTCCCTAGACACTCCTGGTGCACCGCTTCCCCCCCCTCCCCTCGCCTGCAGCCGGGGCAGGCCGGCCCGGGGTTTTCCGGAAAAAACAGAGGGCCGGAGGCCGGGGCGCGCCCGGCGCCACGGTCGGCCGCCTACCTGGCCCGGCGGGTCTCGGCACGCTCGACTCGCCGTCGGCTCGACTGGGCATAGGTTCGGCTTGAGCCGCAGGTAGAGTGAAGGGTGTGGGGCTTGACTTGTAGCAGCGTAGCGCACTGGTAGGAAATGTAGCACTGGCTTGTATTGTCTTCAACTGTTACAACCTGTTCACCATAACTTTTTGGTTTAAAAGCAAAAAACAGAAGATCTGTTACTTCCTTTCATTTCATCCACTTGACATTGTCAGTCTTGCCGATCACAGAGAAGGGAGATGTTATCTTTGGAAAGTCAAACAGAACCAAAAATGAGGTTACTATTGAGATCAGTGCTGCAATACGTTTGTTTTTTTAATAGTTAACCGCATAACAGCGTCGTTAACACCATGAGATTGGTTAGGTACTGCGGCCGATGCATTTACATCACCTTCTTTTTATGTCCAAATAAGAAATTAATAAGAAATGGTCACCTATATAAAGGTCTTATTAAACGCTTATGTGACTAAAAAGGCCTTATATGGTTACTCATATCGAGCCTTATAAGGAGTTGTGACCCTTATATAACTTGTACTTCCTCTGCCAACTTAATAAGGCCAAAGTAAAACTAAATAAGCTTTCTTGATAAAAACCATATGTAATCTTAATTAGTTTTGTGGCCTTACAAGAGCTTAATATGAAACTTTTACAGTCCATATATAGTTTTATACAGTCAAATAAGATTCCAGTTCAGTTTGTTTGTGAATTTACGACGGAATATTTTCCGAAGGTTTTTGAGAATGTCCAAATGTGCACTAGGGTGGATCTTAATTTCTAACCCCCCGTTTTTTTTGGCGAAATGGGGTCCCTAGGATAGTAGAAGATCATTAAAAAATCGCATTTGATCCGGAAAAAATTGTATCAGCTTTAGGGGAGGGCTCAAAACTGGGTCAAACCCCCAAAATTGGTAGTTTTTTTAAGCATTGCGGCCGAACCAGATGAGATATCAAAACGCCTGAGGTCTGAAAAGATGCGGAATTTAATTATCTTTCCAACGAGCTATGAATCATTGTTGCAGCACAAATATTTTCCCCTTGAATCATTGCATTTTATGCAGAAAAGTGGGGGCCAAAAAATCAAAATCAGTCCAATTTCGGTAGGGTTAAGTTCTAAAATTTGGGCCCAATCGACATCTCTTTATAGAAGTGGATGGGTCTCAACAAGACAAAAAAAAAATGTCAACACATGCCATGGGGTAAGATGCGAAATGAAGCAGTAATTTAGCCTCAAAGTGCCAAAAATACCTTTTTCCATCAAAAGAGCCAGCCGGTCCGGAACTTTACCAAACTCGGTTTCCAGGTGAGCCGGGACCACCTTAACTCATATCTGAAAGGAAGAGTCCCGGACTCAGAAGGTTCGTGGCCAGAGCTCCTTTGACCTCGAAAAAATCACGCTAAATGTCCTTTTGGTTGAAAAACGAAGATTTTTGGCACTTTTGAGGCTAAATTACTGCTTCATTCGCATCTTACCCCATGGCATGTGTTGACATTTTTTGTTTGTCTTGTTGAGACCTATCCACTTCTATAAAGAGATGTCGATTCGGCCAATTTTAGAACTTAACCCTACCGAAATTGGACTGATTTTGATATTTTGGACCCCACTTTTCTGCATAAAATGCAATGATTCAAGTGGAAATATTTGTGCTGCAACAATGATTCATAGCTCGTTGGAAAGATAATTAAATTCCGCATCTTTTCAGACCGCAGGCGTTTTGATATCTCATCTGGTTCGGCGGCAATACTTAAAAAACTACCAATTTTGGCATTTTGACCCAGTTTTGAGCCCTCCCCTAAAGCTGATACAATTTTTTCCGGATCAAATGCGACTCGATAATGATCTTCTACTATCCTAGAGACCCCATTTCGCCAATAAAAACGGGGGGTCAGAAATTCCACCCTAATGTGCACTGTAAATGTTTCTTTCCTACAGGAACTTTTGTATATCAACGGAAGTTCATCGTTAATTTACGAAGGTTCTTAGTAAAGTTACGAAGAAAAATCGTAAATCTACAACTGTTGTAAATTTACGAAGGGCTTCGTAAATTTACGACGGGCTTCGTTAATATACGATGGGCCTTCATAAATCTACGACGGACTTTCGAAACTAAACGAAGGAACCGTTGGCAATTTTTTGCCGAAGGATCCGTCGTTAATTCCGGACACTGTAAAAAATATGTTGTGAATTTACGACGGAATATTTTCCGAAGGGTTTTTGGGAATGTCCAAAAGTGCACTGTAAACGTTTCTTTCCTACGGGAACTTTTGTAAGTCAACGTAGGTTCGTCGTTAATTTACGAAGGTTCTTTGTAAATTTACGAAGAAAAATCGTAAATTTACAAAATCTGTTGTAAATTTACGAAAAGCTTCGTAAATTTACGACGGGCTTCGTTAATCTACGACGGGTCTTCGTAAATCTACAGCGGACCTTCGTAAATAAACGAAGGAAGTGTTGGCAATTTTTTTGCCGAAGGATCCGTCGTTAATTCCAGACGTATAATTACGAAGGTTCTCTGTATATTAACGAAGGTTCTTTGTTTATTAACCAAGGTTTCCTGTAAATTTACGAAGGATCTTTGTAGATCTACGAAGGTAATGCGCAAATTTCCATTGTGATTGTAAAATCGGCAGAGATCTTTCAAAAAATTAACGAAGGTTTTTGTAAATATACGAAGAGCTTCGTAAATTAACGAAGGAACCGTTGGCAATTTTTTTGCCGAAGGGTCCGTCGTTTATTCCGGATATTGATTTTTACAGTGGACATAAATTTTTACAGTGTCTAAATAAACCCGAAACAACCCAGAACAAGTTGAATTAGGATTCTCAAATCATTCTTTGACTGAACAGGTACATTTCTTCCACGTCAACGGTTAAAACCTTCTAAGGTCAAGGTCTTTTGCCCTAGGGTCCATTTATTGCGTACGCGAGGAGTTTCGAGAGATGCGACTCGCAAGAACAGTATACTTATACACTAGACCTACGTCCAAGTCACTTCAATCCCGCCAGACCCTTCGAAACGCAGACAGTCTCGGGGAATATGAGCATGAAGAAAGAGCTGGATGACAACCTCTGGGTAAGCAGTGGGATCCCAAAGTTTTGAGCACCACCACTAATGACACATGTCGGTAGCACTGAAATCCGTAAAGTAAGAAATTCAGAGACCACTGTGAGAAAAATGTACGGTTTTCGCCGTTAATCAATTAACGGGATTTGCTGGACTTGGAAGTACGGTGTTAACCGTGCCTGAAAGTACGGCGTTTACCGTAGTTTGTAAAGTGCATTAGCTGAGAGACACCCATTCCTATACAGCAAAGTCAATCTGGGACATTTTAAAATCTCACTCAAACTCCTTGAAATGGAATCCATGGCCACATCTTCAAAACGCCGAGTGGGTAACAACTCGCGTTATATTCTGCAAATGCAGTCTGCATCGTATGTTGAATAACAGTGGAGTTTGGGCAGCCCCACTCTTCGCTTATCGCAACTTTTCCGGCTATTGTTTTACAGGTTCGCGTCAGCATGGCACTTCGCGCGAACAACGAGTGGAAAGAGAATGCATTTATTTTCAAATTTCCTGGCAATGCATGTTCTTCGATACGAGAACATCTCCCCGCCCTCTTCCACCTCTTATCGAAGGCCACTAACACAACGCCGGCAAAAGACAGAAGGCAACCCTGCGTATTCCCAAGGGTAGAACAATGCGTTCCATTTGCACTCGTAAGACTGAGAATGCCCGGGTGGAAGGATCTGCAGTCTGAACAGCACTTTTTCACTTGCGTTTAACTGAACTTAACTTTGTGTTTATAGTAACTGTAAATTATAGAAAAAGTAGAAGAAAAGCCGAGATTTTTCTGTGTTTAAACTATTCTGTAACCGTAAATTTCTACAAACAGACTATAGAATTTTGTACAAAAAGCGTAGTTAAACTGCAGAAAAAGTACCAGTTTTTTCGCCCAACTACAGTTTTGACTACAGTTTAGACCAATTTCACACTGCAGTGAATGTACTTCTAAATCATAGTTACACCTACAGAATTCACTTAAAGAAAGAATGAAGTTAAAGTGTAGTGTTAAAAGTACGTGTTAAAAAATGAATTTGAACGTTCAATTTTCATCCTTCTGTCTGATTCTACTGCCCCCTTCGACCTTCCATGGTCAACTCCCTTATGGTCCGATGATGAAATCAGATTTTCTGCGGGGAATCGAACCTCGCACCATTTGGTTGCGGACCAAGTGCCTTATCCACTGGTCTACGCCGCCTGCCTGGAAAGGTGATCCACCCAACGTGACCACATAATAAGGCCTGGTGCCGGTGGCATTAGCTCGGAAACTCAGTTAAAACTGCAGTCTTTCTTCAGATTCTTCTGCACTTTTTATTCTCGACACGATCATGCAGTCTGACTGTCTCGGAACTAATCATTAACTGAACTAACTTCTGTACTTCATATGTATTGTAGTGACTGTAATTTTAACTAAGTCAAAACTGAAATCCTTCTGCAGGAGCGCTCTGTAGTAAGGCTGAAGACCAGAACAACAATTTTTATCAGTTTAAAGTCTGTGCCCAATGCACATAAATTGAGGTTCTCAACTCTAATATTTTTTGCAGTTACTTTTGAACCCAAAGTACTGTTCCAATACTGCAGTTTTTCCACTGAGTTCAAACTACACTTGAACTGCAGATCCTTCCACCCGGGTGAAAGAGTTTTGATCAATACCGTATTACGCAACGAGAACAGGTACCGTGAAACGGGGTAACTTCGGACACTTTTGAGAGTTTTTTTTTTTGAAATTGTGAAAGTTGTGGTGTTGTCATGGACTTGAGGGTTGAAATTTATCATCTACCCACCTTTAGTTTCGATTTGGCGCTAATTTCAAATATCTGCGCCTCACCGTTTTTATAGTGGAGGGTCCAAATCAGTGTCCGAAGTTACCCCGTTTTTTGGGGTAATTTGGGACACCCCCGGAAAAAAACGACTTTTCGTTCTGATTTTGGTCTCAAAATCGATCGTTGTCCCCTTCTATAGTGCTTACATAATTAAGGTAAAAAATCAATTGTGGGTCACGAATAAATTGTGGGTCATTTTTTTCGACGGGTCACCGCAACCCCGACGGAGATTGAATCGATTTGAATTTCGCGGAGACCTTCCTCCAACCTTTCTTTGTCTCCCCAAAAAGCGTGTATGTCCGAGCGACGACTGTGACAGCTCCTATCAGGCTTCAAAGGGAAGGGCCCCTTTAAAAAGTCGCGAAAAAAGCGCCCATCCAACGACCGAAAATCGTTTGTTTTTCAAATTGCCACCGTGAATCTATTACGAGGTAAAACGGGGCGTCCTTGCTGATTTAGGTTCATAATAGGTCAGGGAACATAAAATTTACCATAGTACAGCCGAAAACATTCGATGCCATGGTGCCGGGTGATGGCAAAGTAGCGTTCGCTACCATGTCCACCCATTATTTTTGACGAATTTTGCGGTAGTTTTTCTTATTTTTTTTTTGCGCTTCTGAATGACTGATGTATCACAGAAAATTCCATTTTTCTGCTCGTCCACACAGTACTACGACGAAGGTTGTTAAGCTTAGGCTGCAGCCCCAAATGACAACGCTAGCTTTTACTTCCAGTCCGCCAAAAGGTTTTTTTTTGTTGGGAAGGGGGCTTTCCCGGGGGCTTACATAGCGCCCGGAAGGGGACCGCTCTCTAACTTCAGGCTAGGCACCCGGGGCCCAGTACGGCCCTGTAGGAGTCAAATCAATCCCTACAGACTAAATATTCTGACTAAAATAGATTATAAACTGTAGCAATCCCTCACGATGACAGGGTGTGGTGTTGGTTTGTCTACCACACCGGCGGCCCAGAATATGCACAAAAAAGTTTCGTCTCTAGTCCAGGACGTTTAACTCACATCTGTCTCACGGTAAAATAAGCCTGTTTATGTGGGTTTATTATTTTTCCTCTTTGAGTGAAAAACTGATGCGAAAAAAAAATGCGAAAATGCGAAACAAAAAGACGCAAATTTGCATTCCACCTCACCAGAGCCATTTGGGATTTCGCTTCGCTGTGCTTGCTCGACGGGCCGGCCGACGCCAGCGCCAGTAAGCAGAAGCAAGGATCCACAGGCGGTGACTTCGACTTTAGACAAACCGCGCCAAAACCGCTGTTTTAAAATTGAAGCGCGGACTCGGAGGGTAATTGGCTGACGATAGCGAAGCCCTTCCCGTGTTTGGACGCGCCAAAAAGTGACTGGTCGTGCGTCTGTCTGTGCTCTGTTTGTACTCACCAACGATTCTCACAACTACAGGGGCTATAGTTTCAAGATTTCGTATTTAACGTCGCCTTAGCACCCCCAACACGAGTTTGTTTCAAATCGTTTTTTAGTATCGTTTGAAATTTCAAAACATATTTTTGAATCAGGTCTTTGCGTGGTTGGGTTGGCAGCGCGGCACCGCTTACCAATTTCCATACCTGCGGTCCCGGCTCTCAAATACGGGACATAAGCAAATAAGCAAAAAAACGAATTAAAGAGCAGAAGGGTTTGGAAATGAGATCGGCCTTGTTTTTCAACATTCTAGAATGTTTAAAACCCCTTTTGGGAACACCAACACAGCGAATATGGAGAAGGTTTGGAATGATTTACTGTTTCGTTCCCCTCTCCCCCCTCCACTGTCAGGGGGGAAATCATCTTCAGGTCAGTGCACTTTGACAAAGCATTGTAAAAAGAATGTTTTTATTTTGACCTTTGTATTGTGTGCATCTTCTTATTCCTTTTTAGTGTCATCCTCTTTTTAAAATTTTCAAACTAGAGGAAATCAGGGAAATGCAAAATAACTTGCGTTAAAAATTGGGCAGGCATACTTATTTTGGACTCGAGAAATGCATTTTTTTGCAATGCTAAAAGCTGACAAGAGTGAAAAAGCACTAACATGTGTTTATTAATAAATAAATGTATGGTTTGTACTTTAATCCAAATAGAGTTTAATTGATATTGGGTTCAAAGAGACGACTCGGTTTTAGCGGTGAGTCAATTAGTGCATAGAAAACCCAAACCTATGATTAGTGATGGGATTTAATGAGAGGGTTCCTTTGACTTCCCCAAAAGTTAATAAAACTGATACTACTTGTATTGATTACATGAGTAAGATAAATTATGTCGGTTCATTAAGCCTTTGGGGAGCCTTGGCATTGGTCTCTATGTGACGAAAACTGGATTTGCAATTTGGTCCCCGCTAACTGGGTTTAGATCACCTACCCTAAACTGATCTCTCAATATTAAATGTGATAACATATTCCAATCAATATTGTTTTATTACTGGTTCACAATGAAAAAATGACAAAATGTTTCATAAATATTTCTTATAAAATTGTGAGTTCATAAGTTAAGAAAAAAAAGTTATCGAATAGTGACCGAAGCATACGAGTACCTAAAGCGATTGAATGCTGGCAATTGAATTTTACTTGACTGAGGGGTTCGCTTTGGTGTGCCATCAGGGAAATTTGGGGACGACAGAGGGTGCTTCATGAAGACAAAAAGAAACAAGCGCGGATCCAAGGGGGGGGGACCGGGGGGGAGTGCCCCCCCCCAAAAACCCCAGACGCGCATGGGGAAAAAAGGGGGGAAGGGGGAAAGAGAGGAGGGGCAAAGAGGGGGGAGAAGAAAAGGAAAAAATGAGTAAAGATAAACGGGAAAAAATTGGAAAATTTGAATTTGAAGTGCGGAAATTTCAGCTCGCTTCGCTCGCAATAAGGAACAGGGTTGGTGCACAAGTAATTGCCGGTTCGGTCGAAGTCATAGCCTTGAAACGAATAGGAATATAAATAGTACTGGTGGTTTTATGCGGACCTGGTACTGGGTTTTGCTATCGGAAATTGTTTTAGTGTTTCATAAGAAACCTCTTCACTAAACGCCAGTCTAAATTTTAACGGCCCATGGCTTCACTGTGGCAAAAGGTACGGAAAAAACTGTTAAATTTTTTTTCCGGTTTCTCCGTAGCCCACTTATCAAATTTTCCGTAGCTCTTACAGTATTCTCCGTAGGGCCGTACAGTACTCTGTAAGTCCACACAGTCCTTCTCCCCTAGGACCTGGAAGACGGGATAGTCCTACGGGATCACTGTAAGGCTTACGGGGAAAACTGTGCGGTCCTACGGAAAAAGCTGTAGAGCCCACAGAGAATTTGATAAGGGGCTACGGAGGATTACCACAACTGTTTACAGAATTTTCCGTAGCTTTTTGCCACAGTGATTGGGGGTCGCTTCGCTCGCAAAATATCTGTGTTTCCTTTGCTTTTTAGATTAAAAACTTTGGACTCTTGTTAAAATTGAGCCTCGATTTTGAAAAAGTATGAAGCTTGCCTCGCTACGCTCCCGGCATAACTACATCCATCCTTTAAACCCCTAAACAAACCCTAGGTTCTTATTACCTTTCTAGATCTAATAAAACGCCCTCCTAATTTGAAACATCAATGGCTTGTGGCTCGCTCTGCTCTGTTGTTTTCACATAAAAACCAAAAAAAATAAAAAAATTTAGCCCAAATTTTAAAAAGGTCGGTAGCTTGCGGCTCGCTTTGATCGCCGCAAAACCCCGCGATTGTATAGTTCAAAACCTCTATCCCTCACACTTCGATTAACAGTCTTAAGAGTATTCAAATGCGTACTTTGCTGCGAGAATGGCCCACTATACTCTTTTAACGGTCAATGCGGCGGAACGTCTCAATATCGGCGATCATGCCCCTGTAGGTAGGCAACCTGTGATACACATCTGCCAAAAGTGCCCCCCCTAAACGGAAATCCTGGATCCGCGCCTGCATCGCTCAGCCACACTACGCGCCCAGACTAAACGGCGCGTACCCCTAGTTAATTAGGTTGCAATGTCGCGAAAGAATTCCGAGGGGAGGGGGGAGGGGTAAAATGACGTGGGGGAGGAGGGAGAGTGGAACGAAGTATGGTCTTGCTTTCGTTCGCGCAGTCCACTAGGGGGAGTGGTGGAGGAAGGGGCAGGGTAGGCAACCCACCTCACGCAGCTGCGTAGCGGCACGCGCGGGTGGTCTGCTTCCCATTACCATTACCATTAAGGGCTAGACCACACATGATCGTATGCCATTTCGGGCCCGACACATGCTCGCCTGCACTGCAAAACGAGACAAGGTCGTCCTTAAGGCGCGCGCTGCGAACCAGATCCAGGACTGACGGCCGACCTGGACCGCAGGGCGACTGTCAGCCGTGACCCGCCAGGGGCGCAGCAAACCAGAACCAGGTCTGAGCCCGACCTGGGCGCAAGCGTTCTGGCCCGATCTGGTCTCTTCGCGACGTCTAGGAGCCACAAAGACTCGTTTCCAGGACCGAGAGCGCCAAACATTCCGAACCGTCCTGGATCTTGGTGGCCTTGCCAATGCCACCCGTTTCCAGGACCAAACGGCAAACTGGTCGAATTGCGCCACCCCCGTCCTGGAAACAGGTGTCCTGGTTACTCGAGGACCCGTTCCGGTCCTGAATCTTTCAGGACCGAGACTAACCGTGTAGTGCAGCTGGGTGACGTCCCCCTTCCCCTCGCTGCTCCGGTTGCGCTCGGCTGGCCCGGTCAACTGTCACAGATGGCGCTAGCGTCGTCTATCGGCCGCCAATCAAACTACCTAGAAAGATGTCGCTTAATTCGCAAACATTCGCCGATCGGTGGTTCGCCGGCTAGCGACATCTTTCTAGATGGTTTGATTGGCGGCCGATAGACGACGCTAGCGCCACCTGTGACAGTTGACCGGGCCAGCCGAGCGCAACCGGAGCAGCGAGGGAAAGAGGGACGTCACCCAGCTGCACTAGTGGACGAGTGGCAACCCATGATCGCTCCGGCGCCCGCCGACCAGCGCGAAGGCAAGCCCGCCCGCACGACGGCGAGCGGGTTGCATACCTTCAAACTTCTACGGGGTTTCTGAAACACCTGGTACAGAGTCTGTTGTAAATTTACGAAGGGCTTCGTAAATTTACGACGGGCTTCGTTAAGGGGGTAGTACACTTCGCAAGGTTTATAAAATTGTGTGTTTAGGAAAATTATTTGCGGGTAGAGGAGGTGAAGTACGTCAAAACTGACCATGGGACCTTATTTAAATTTCATTTTGGACCAAAATCACATGTATGGAGCGCAGTTGGAGGCAGCAATTACGACTTCCACGATTTTTTCCAAATCAGTGCAAAAATAACACGGTTTGCGTGATACAGACCGCAATTTTCATCCGATTTGGAGGAGACTTCACACAGACAATCTTGAGACCCGTCATTCTTGCGTGAAGCAGGGTAATTGCGATCAATTTTGTTTTACTATATTTGAACTGAAGTTTTTTAGAAGAAAATGGGCTAGAAAAATGCTGTTTCCAGAATTTGTCATTTTGCCGTGTTGTTTGAGGTACTAATAATTATTCCAAAAAATTTTCCCTAGGTCACACCAGAATGACATGTATTTAGATGGTCCACACCAAATTTGGACCCTTTAGGTCCCACCGTTTGGTCCAAATCGCGCAAACCAGCGACCTGTGTATTTTATGCAGTGGTTAAGCAAAATTCGACGAACTCGCAATAGCTGCTCAAGACACCTATCAAAATTTGTGATTTTGATCGTTAGTTACAGTATGAAAAGATCCCATGATCTGTTTTTACGTCCTGTATGTAATGCGTCCACAGGAATTTTTGTCAAACACAGTATTTTTGACCTTGCGTAGTGTACTACCCCCTTAATCTACGACGGGTCTTCGTAAATCTACGGCGGACCTTCGTAAATAAACGAAGAAACTGTTGGCAATTTTTTTGCCGAAGGATCCGTCGTTAATTCCAGACGTATAATTACGAAGGTTCTCTGTATATTAACGAAGGTTCTTTGTTTATTAACCAAGGTTCCCTGTAAATTTACGAAGCACCGGTGTAAAATTCATCAGGATTTCAATCAGGAAATTCCTGATTGGTCAATCAGGATATTTTCTGATTGGAAAATCCTGATGTTTTTTCGCGCACCTCTGATTGATGATTTCTGATTGGTACCAGTTCTGATTGACTATTTCTGATTGTGTTTTTTTTTCTGAGTGGACAGTTCTGATTGGTAAGACAACTTCAAACATCGGTAATATGACCATGCCGGGGCACATTCAAAATTGATGATAACTTCTCTGGGGGGTCAAAACTGAGTCCGATCCAAATCTGAAGTCCGATTTTCGATAGCTCGTGATCAGGCCTCGATATGCCACTGAAGATAATCCGATGTGCATGAAATTTAAATGGCCCTAGTCAAATCGGCTGAACATGTCACATACCAAATTTGAAACCGATATCACAAATACTTTCCATTTTATAGGTATCTGTACTTTGACACCATCAAAATTTTCTGATGTTCTTTTCTGATTTCTGAGCGGCAATCAGCAATCAGAAAAGCAGTCAGAAATTTTCTGATTGCCAATCAGAAATCAAATATCAGGAAATTTCTGATTGGCACTCAGACATCAGAAATCAGGAATTTTCTGATGTCGGTACTCATTCAGGATTTTTTCTGATTGACAATCAGAAATCAGAAAGAATTCCTGATTGACAATCAGAAATCAGAAAATCAATCAGGAAAATCCTGATTTCTGATTGGAAATCAGAAATTCAATCAGAAAATCCTGATGGCATTTACACCGGTGAGGATCTTTGTAGATTTACGAAGGTGCCCCAGACAAAAAGATTTCGCGCCCGTTACGGGCACAGCCCGAGCAAATCTGGGCACAGCACGGGCGTGTCCGGGCTCAGCACGGGCTCAGCACGGGCTCAGCACGGGCACAGCACGGGCACAGCACGGGCAGGTACGGGCGCACCATTCGAAGGAGGGCCGAGGCTCGAACCCGCATGGGGGTAAATGCGGGCAAGTACGGGCAAGTACGGGCAAGTACGGGCAAGTACGGGCAAGTGCGGGCAGGTGCGGGCAAGTGCAGGCAGATGCGGGCAGATGCGGGCAGATGCGGGCAGACACGGGCAGATGCGGGCAGACACGGGCAGACACGAGCACATACGGGCACATACGGGCAGATGAGTCTGCATCCAGAGCGCCTTGAGGTTTGTGCCCGAGACCCATTCTTGGACGAGCTCGGAAAAGCTAAACACGAGTAATCGAAGCCTGGAGCAGTTCTACATGCATGGAAGCTATGGGGACCATCTCGTGCCGGATGAGCATGGAAGTAGTTTGGGTTGCCTAAGCTACAGGGTGATACGGGGCTCGTCTATCACCGTAGCTTAGGCGACCCAAACTACCTCCATGCTCACCTGGCACGAGATAGTTAGCTTCCAGGCATGCAGCACTGCTCCAGGCTTCGATTACTCGTGTTTACCTTTTTCGAGCTCGTCCACGAATGGGTCCTGGGCACAAACATCAAGGCGCTCCGGATGCATCCGCATCTGCCCGTATGTGCCCGTGTCTGCCCGCATCTGCCCGCATTTGCCCGTGCCTGCCCGCGTCTGCCCGCATCTGCCCGCATCTGCCCGCACTTGCCCGCATCTGCCCGCACTTGCCCGTACTTGCCCGTACTTGCCCGTACTTGCCCGTACTTGCCCGCATTTACCCCTATGCGGGTTCGAGCCTCGGCCCGCCTTCGGATGGTGCGCCCGTACCTGCCCGTGCTGTGCCCGTGCTGTGCCCGTGCTGAGCCCGTGCTGAGCCCGTGCTGAGCCCGGACACGCCCGTGCTGTGCCCAGATTTGCTCGGGCTGTGCCCGTAACGGGCGCGAAATCTTTTTGTCTGGGGATGCTTCGTAAATTTCCATTGTGATTGTAAAATCGACAGAGATCGTTCAAAAAATTAACGAAGGTTTTAGTAAATAAACGAAGAGCTTCGTAAATTAAGAAAGGAACCGTTGGCAATTCTTTGCCGAAGGATCCGTCGTTTATTTCGGACATTAATTTTTACAGTGTCTGCGCTGCTGCATGGAGCACAGAGTCGTACTAAAGTCAGAAAAGTTCTGTCGCAAACTTGCTTAATTCCTCTTTCTTCCTTCAAATACTTCCAGAGTAAAATGCACGCGTTCTTCTCTTCAGGGATCCCACACGATCGAGCAAGAACCGGTAAAGTGGGAATTTCCTAAATTCAAGATCATGCCGTATGGCCACTACAAGTTTCGAGTTCAGATGGGTGCTATCGGCAGTCAAGAGAATCTCTTCTGCAACTGGGTTGACTGCGAAGTAATCCCGAAGCCGGCCTGATTTCTTCCAAACGGTTGTAAAACTTGAACGACGTTGATATTTGTGACCTTAAAGTGATGAAGAAGCAAGCAGTCATATTTATGCGTACCCAGTTTCCGAAAAAAGAAAAAAGTTCTGAACTGAATGGACTGCCTAGACACGATGTGTCTAGACAGAGACACAGAGTGTCAAGACAGGTCAAGTGCTTCCACGAGGGGCAGTTTTCGGCAGTTATGGCGTGACTCCAAAAATTATTTACCGAACGGCAACTTCCCCACTTCTTTCCCTGCAAAGCCAGTGGTAAGTCAGTGGTAAGGCCACAAATTTGGCAAGCCGTTTTGAAAGCCAAAATTTGGCAAGCTTTGGTCGGAAATCTTCCCAAGCTTGCCAAATTTTGGCAAGCTCGAGAGTATTTCCAGGACAAGCTTGCCAATTTCTGGCATTCAAAACGGCTTGCGAAATTTGCGGCAGGTAAACTTCCAACCGGCTTTGCAGTGTTCGCAGGAAACAATGGGATGGATGGGTACGGCGCGCGGGTGTATATTTATTGCAAGGAACAAAGCAGGTTGAGATTTGGAGGGTGTAAAATGGTGGGGCGTACAAATGTTTGGCGATGTGCGGCGGGCGACACGTCGTGCTCCCTTCAGAACCAAAGATAGCGGAGCGTTAAATGCAGAATAATCGATGTTGCAACAAAAAAATTCCAATGCAAAATGCTAATCGCATTGCAAGGTGTTCCCATTTTCATGACTGGTTACTGATAATTTAAAATAGAATTCACAGGATTCTAATTACAAAAATTTTAAAATAGCCATGTATTGGACCGTGCCAGTGCCAACCGAAAACAATAGGGGTTCTTGGGAACCCCTAAAGAAGCTACTCTAGTTATCCCTCAGCTTTTTTGAGAGCCATTCACACCGCAGGTGTGCTGTTGCTACACAGGTTGACAGTGCGGAACCACCACCAAATAAAGTGAGAGACACTTTCGACTATCTTTAGTCACACCGATATCAGATAAGATATCTCGTTCTGAGAACGTTAAGGAGGTATCCACGTGTATTGTTATGACTCGCGCCCCCAGACCCCCGCATATGTGGGGCGCGTGCTGAAGTATTTTTAGTAAGTCCGTGGTGACCAAAGGAAAATTTTCTAATGAAGTAACTGTACTGCATTTTGGAAGGGTCTATTTAACTGCTTTTGACCATTAATTTTTATGGTACTATTACTGCCCAAATAGATAGCTTGTATTGTATTGGGTACTGTGGCAGTCAACGGCATTCAAGGTCCGGAAAATATTGAAGACTGCTTTGACAAGAATAAGATCTGTGTTCATTATGGTCAATGTGACCATAATTGATGAGTGAGGGAGTCAGTCAGTCGGATTTTGGGGCTTTATTGGTTTTTGATGACAATTGATGATTGATTTTGAGTATGTTGCCGGTGACGGGGACCCGATTGCGGCACAGTTTCGGAAATGTCTCGACCAGACCTCCCGATGGGGCGAATAAAAATTTTTAGTCGGTCGGTCCCCTTTTTTGAAGATAGAGTGGATTTTGTAGAATTTAGGCCTATTTAATCGTTTTGAGGATGTTGCCGGTGACGGGACCCGATGCGGCACAGTTTCGGAAATGTCTCAAACCAGACCTCCCGATGGGGCGAATAAAAATTTTTAGTCGTCGGTCCCCTTTTTGAAGATAGAGTGGATTTTGTAGAATTTAGGCCTATTTAATCGTTTTTGAGGATGTTGCCGGTGACGGGGACCCGATTGCGGCACAGTTTCGGAAACGTCTCGACCAGACCTACCGATGGGGCGAATAAAAATTTTTAGTCGGTCGGTCCCCTTTTTTGAAGATAGAGTGGATTTTGTAGAATTTAGGCCTATTTAATCGTTTTTGAGGATGTTGCCGGTGACGGGGACCCGATTGCGGCACAGTTTCGGAAACGTCTCGACCAGACCTACCTATGGGGCGAATAAAAATTTTAGTCGGTCGGTCCCCTTTTTTGAAGATAGAGTGGATTTTGTAGAATTTAGGCCTATTTAATCGTTTTTGAGGATGTTGCCGGTGACGGGGACCCGATTGCGGCACAGTTTCGGAAATGTCTCGACCAGACCTCCCGATGGGGCGAATAAAAATTTTTAGTCGGTCGGTCCCCTTTTTTGAAGATAGAGTGGATTTTGTAGAATTTAGGCCTATTTAATCGTTTTGAGGATGTTGCCGGTGACGGGGACCCGATTGCGGCACAGTTTCGGAAATGTCTCGACCAGACCTACCGATGGGGCGAATAAAAATTTTTAGTCGGTCGGTCCCCTTTTTTGAAGATTGAGTCGATTTTGTTGAATTTAGGCCTATTTAATCGTTTTTGAGGATGTTGCCGGTGACGGGGACCCGATTGCGGCACAGTTTCGGAAATGTCTCGACCAGACCTACCGATGGGGCGAATAAAATTTTTAGTCGGTCGGTCCCCTTTTTTGAAGATTGAGTGGATTTTGTTGAATTTAGGCTATTTAATCGTTTTTGAAGATGTTGCCGGTGACGGGACCCGATTGCGGCACAGTTTCGGAAATGTCCGACCAGACCTACCGATGGGGCGAATAAAATTTTTAGTCGGTCGGTCCCCTTTTTTGAAGATTGAGTGGATTTTGTTGAATTTAGGCCTATTTAATCGTTTTTGAGGATGTTGCCGGTGACGGGGACCCGATTGCGGCACAGTTTCGGAAATGTCTCGACCAGACCTACCGATGGGGCGAATAAAAAATTTTAATCGGTCGGTCCCCTTTTTTGAAGATTGAGTGGATTTTGTTGAATTTAGGCCTATTTAATCGTTTTTGAGGATGTTGCCGGTGACGGGGACCCGATTGCGGCACAGTTTCGGAAATGTCTCGACCAGCCCTACCGATGAGGCGAATAAAAATTTTTAGTCGGTCGGTCCCCTTTTTTGAAGATTGAGTAGGTTTGCTCGGAAACGGTGAGAAATTTGTTCCCCTTTTTTGAAGATAAAGTAGATTTTCTCGGAAACGGTGAGGAATTTTCAACTTTTGGGATTTTTCCCAATTTTCCCATAAAATTTGGAATTGAATGGAAAAAACCGCAAGTCTCTACGACCACTCCTTCACCCCAAACATTTCTATGAGTGAGTCAGTCAGTCGGATTGGGGCTTTATAGGTTCTTGATAACAAAACAACCTGTTACCTAATTTTGTAGCCAGAGTTACGTGGAAGGTGTACGCCACCCCCCTTTCAAGTGAGTGCCGGGGTCCGCGCTGGTCAAAGGGCATGACATCTTTGGGTTTGCACCCTCAAGAAAGTAAGACACAACAAGGTAGGTGTACGGTCCGATACGCACAGGTAAATAGACGAAAAACTTATGAATTCCGTGGCTTTCGAAGCACCGGGTCAGAGGATCATCTGAACTCCCCCGTTTTCGAGCTGACCCTGCGAGGTAGGCAACGTGCAACATCTCCAACTCCCCTTTCACAAAATATCTCGCAAACAGTCCTTAGCTCCTATTTCACAAAATATGAAAGGTCAAAGTCGCGAGGTGTAGCGGCCACATATCAAGCAACTTCCTTCGAAAACGACAGAATTCCAAGGAAGTCCCTCCAGCATCACCCAGTCTCAGCACAACATCGATGTCCAGGCGGAAGGCGCAGTGACCCAACAAATCTCGCCACTTCTTACCATCGACTAAGTATCGTAATTGTCACCTTGAGGAGTATGTCATGACCTGAGAGTGGTGCTAGTCACCTGTTTTGATTAAGTGATGCAGGTTAGGGTTGATGGGATGTGAGTTTGGCTGGCAGTGTAGTGATGGGGAAGCTTTAACGTTCGGTTCGTGGTCAAGTACAGGGGAGGCTAAGGAAGGCAAGTGTCTTCGTGGTTCGCGTTGCACTCTCCTGACCCTCCCCTGGTTTTCTCGCGTGTGTTGATTTTGCTATGTTTCCCCCTCGCTCACTGCCAGACCTGACTGTGTTTTTGTCGTTATCAATGATCTTTCATTTGGTTACTAAAGTCCTGCCTAGTCCTGTTATCACAGTGTAACTCTCATTTGGTTTGACTATTTTATAAGTATATTTTCTCTTGATTTAGACTCCTATATTTTTTATGTGAACTTCGGTAATTTTCTTCACGAGTCACTCTGAGATAAATTTAAAGTCCTGGTTTTTGAATCTAGATCCACACACCATTCGTTAATGTATGTTTTTGTTAAATAAATAAGAGAGAGAAAATAATTTTGTGTTGTACCTTTGATGGCGCCCAACATTCCGTTACCTAAAATGTTTCATAAATTTTTCAAAGTACAACCTACACCTACTCTGCCATTAACTAGAGCAGCTGGCCAAAAATTTGGGTTACCAAGTAACAAGTGTTCATAATTATGAAATTTTATTTGAAGTTTGAAGTATGCATACAGACTAACTCGTAAAGCATTAAAATAAGGGTATACTTTCCTACGGCACACTTTAAAGAAAAAAAAGCAGGGGAAATAAGCAAACACTGACAGTACAAACAGTCTTTTCGGGTATGGTCCATTTAATCCTGGAAAGATCAATATATTTCTCGCAGAAAAACAGCGTCACAATGAAATGGTACAAAAAAACGTCATTTTTAATCAGACTCACTGTTTATTCGGATATAGTATTGGTTTATCACTTCCGAAAAAAGACGAACACAACGAATGGCGCGACGAGACACAAACGGCGCTCTTACACGAAGGGAAATAAACAAAAATAATCTTTCATTTGAGAAATCCAAAGGGCAAATGAAGCAAACCCGAAGGGAAAAAAAGTAATAATGATACTTTCTAGTCATACGGTACAGATGTACTTGGAGTAGGAACATGATCTACAGCGACGAGAACATCAGCATGACACAGCAAAGTTCCACACTCAGTGCTATAACCCAAGTTGAAAACAGGGGGCCCGTTTCAAACGCGTGAGTGTCCACAAGCCGTCGGTCAACTCGAAAGATTTCGTATCACGTGACACGGACAAGGCCTTTCCTCTCACAACACATTCTTACGGCTTTCCCAGAGTGAATCCTCTT